>NC_133226.1:21812744-22133369 GCF_040436345.1 Pagrus major
CCCATTGGCTACACCTTGAGGAAACAAATTAACCACTAAGGTTGCTAACTTCCAGGTTGGCCTGCTGAAATACATCATCTTTGCAGCCTCGAGCATAGAAACAGAGCCACTAGCATGGCTGTGGACCCTACATCTTATTCTTGAAAAAGACGGGGTAAGATCTGGTGGAATAAAAGAACTGCAAAAAGTTTAGCAGAATGAAAGTGAAGATGAGTTGGGAGAGCCAAGTAATATTCTACGTAGTGAAGATATATTATGGATAGAGGAAAGTATGTGTCTTATCTCTGTGACATTTAGTTCTACCAATTACATGTGGCTTGCTAATCAGCCAATGAACCAGTCAGCAATTTCTGGCGGACTAGTTGTCCCTGTCACTTCTGCTGTGATTCAAGGTGACATGTGAGAGTCACACAAACACAAATAGTTCTCTTAATTATAAACCCACTTGAGGAGATTCTCTGAGATCCTAGCATGTTTTCAGTCTTCATATAACTTGAACGACAACTTAATCGGTATATCTCTGTGATTGGCAGATGGCTGTGTTTTTGGAGAGACAGGGGAGATTGTGAATGCGGGTAATCTCATCCCACCCACCCCAGAGAGTCTAGTGAGTCTTGGGAGAGTGGTGTAGAGAAGCAAGGTCAGGGTGACAGTTGTCAGGCCCCCATCCATACCATTTGGATGGAAAGTGATACCACGGACAGCTGACGCTGCTTCTGTCACTCTCAGGGTTAATCTGGAGCGTCTTAACATTCACTTTGCTCGGGACGGATTCGTAATGAACGTGGAACTCGGGGGTAAATGGGAATCTCAGCATCTGTGTCTCCTTTACCTCTCCCCCTTCACGCACACAGAATTGCAGTCTCAAGGCCACAGAACAGATTCTTGAGGTTGTCTTGTAACCACAGAGTCATGCGGTGCTCATAACTCTTTCAATCATATGTACATTGTGGCGAGGCCTGTCACCCGCCATTATACGTGCCGCCCCAACCCACGCACTCCTGGGGCTGGGATCATGATGAGAGACCCCCGGTGAATGTTTCCCTCCTTCACCACGTTCAGGCTGCATATCAGGAGGTCCCTAAAATAAACAGCTGGGAAATGGGATGAGGCTCTCTGGACACCAGATATTCAATCTCCAAATGGGAAGTTCCACACACACCTCCAGCGTCACGGTGTGGATTCAAGAAGGTATAAACGGGCTGGAATGAAGAGCAGCTTGATCCTGGATTTTACGACACATTATGAAATGTACAGTACTGTGTGTATACTGTTTCCCTGTAGAGGATTGTTTTCTTTATGATAAACAAGGTCACATGTTGAGGTTTCAATGACTGAGCAAACGTGTTTGTGTTGATGTACACTGATGTCTTTGTCAGAGGGTAATTCCAGTATATTTGTTGTTGCTCTTAGCCAGGCGAGAGGCACTTTGATCCAGACTGTAGTGCAGCATCAACCATTAAATGGATTTCCACAATAATTTCTACAGACGTTTATGGTGTTTCCTCTTGAGACACCATGAGGTTGACTTTTTTGGTGAAAGGGGAACTCCACTGATGTCACATAACAGTCCTCATTCGTGCCAAATCAGGCATTGCGGCAAAAACGGTGGTCCTACCATTCCTTTGTATGTGCGTTTGGGCAGTGGTGGTGGGGATCACACGGGGTACCAAAAAAACTCCCCAAAAAACTAAACACAACCAGCTACCGCGGCAAAGCTGAAACAGACTTTGGAGAACTGGATGTCACGTTGCGGTGGTCAATCATGTAAACTGGCAATCAGACCAGAAGCTAGACTATAAGGTGGCTAATAATACAAGCAGCATGAATGGCCCGAAACACAATAGAGTCTAACGTTATGTTTTATGTGTAGTTACTCAACTTGGCCTTAGGGGGTGTAAAAGTAAAATGGCTAAATGCTAGTAGTGTTAGTGTAGTGTAGTGTTATGGCTCTTGGCAAACTGCTTTTAGGTGTGTTACCGCCACCTTTGAATCAGCGTGGGGTAAAAGTTCACAACATTACGTCACACAAACAAGCCATTTAAGTACACTCCCACAACGCCACAACACCTGATGATGTGTAAAGCCTTTTGTAGCTGCGGAGGGAGCCGTCATAAGTCTGAGAAACTGCCTGAAGCAATGAAATTAAATTAAATCTGGGTGTGTGGAGTTTGAAAGAAGTATGCTTACCAGACCTCTGTAGCTCATCCCAAATCTCTATTTGAACTAATAGCTTGAGGCTACATTAGCTGCTACTAGCACAACACACCCAAATCATTGATCAAACTGTGAGTGGTTGAGTTGTATTGTGGGTAATGTAGGTTTCAGGCTTTGAAGGCACAGGATTGAGGTTTGGTGCAGATATCCATGGTGCCCCAAGGATGAACCTTTGCTGACCCCTTCACCGCTCATCCAGCGGCCCCAGCACATCAGTATTTCAATTTAGCCCGTGAAATCACATCTACTGGATGGATTAGCACAAATATTTTGGCACAAACTTTACAAAACCTCATAGTTCTCAGATGATATATCTTAATAACTGTGGTAATCCCCTGACTTTTCTTCCCGAGCCACTGCGACTTTAATATTTTTGTTTTTAAAGGAAATGAACAAACATTAGATGGGTAGCCATGAAAATAAGCACGGCCATTAAAGTCAGAATGATTCATTTAAAGGTTAAATGCAGAGAACCAGCTGCTAGTGTGGCTGTGGAGTCTCACTGTACTCATCACCCTTCATATCTGATTTACCGTAATAAAAGAGTCAGACATACATACAGGTTGCAGAAAATCCCCCAACTCATTACCCAGGATGTTGTGGTTCCATTTTAACCTACTGAACTTTCCAAAAGTGCACACACTGTTTATTGTGCAGTAACGTGTTTCTGTGATTTGAGTGCATCAGCTTTCAGTTTTATGCTCAAATAAACTAGTTTCACGAGTCTGGTTAAACTGTTTTTTCATTCATTTTGAACTCGCTGTCACAGTGTTGCCAGATCACAACATTTACCCACAGTTAGTACAATGTTATTTCAGCTGACAAATCTACCAAAAATACGAACTCAAGTTGTAATAAACCGGAATTATCCTCTAATGATGGAATTTGACATCCTCATTTGGCTGACACTGCATGAACCCTCTCTTTGTACCCCAAAACTTGGCCTGCTCTCAAAGAGAGATGGAGAAAGTGCACTGGCATCCATTAGCGTCCATTAGTACCAACATCAGTGATGTACGCGGAAGAGGGAGATCATTATTCACTGTCACTGTCCTCTAAAGTGTAGGAAGAACATCAACCTTCAGTTAGTTATGACAGAGAAGAAAAGCAAAACTCTCTCAAGACGAACACAGTCCAGCTGTGTTGTTACTTTTTAGCATTTCCTTCTCGCTTGTCTCCCTCGTGCATATGTGTATTTACGATTTAACACACAAATGTTTGCAGAATACACACTATGAATTATGAGCAACAGGGGGCTGGTTCCCGGACCCCCACTTGTCTTTGCAGCCACAAAGGGAGGAAGAATAATGGTGGTGGAGGTGGTGGTGGTGGTGTAGGGGGGGCTGAATCTTCCTCTCCTCTTGCCTCCTCTTGTTTACATTCCACACCCCCAAACCCCCTAACCAGAGCTAATCTCATCAGTAAATTCCCCGGCTGAACAAATATCTCCTCTCATACTGAATATTCTCACTCTTTGTCATACACACACATCGTGCGTGTGCAGACACACACACATAAAGCACGGAGTTGTTGGGTTTTTATTTTTACTGTAAGTTCTTTGATCCCCTTGCTCCACTTTTCGTTGTACATTTTTCTCTGTGGTCTCGAGCACGTCAGCAGGAAATTAATGTGGCGGTCACATTCTCACGTCTCGCTTTCATTTTCTTTTTGTTTCGCTCTCCTCATTTCTTGCGACCGAAGGACACGAGTCAGACCCAGTTAGACCGGCTGCACTAGACAGGATCAGGGTTTTGGTGTGATGGGTTGTTGGGAGGGGGAAGGCTGTGGGTTCAGAAGGATAACGAGTATCTTTGTTCCAGCATTTGGCTGGCAGGAGAGACACACACCGACACACTGCCCAGAGAGGGACCTTGGATATGAAAGCCTGCAGGGTGGACAGACAGGCAGACAGACAGGGGTGGTTATGGGTTGCTAGCGGAGCACAGGCCTCCAACTGTGCGACCCTGACCTGTTCGTGCAGCTATTACGGATCGGATCAGTGGGCCTGTAAAGACCAACTGCATGGCCTGCTGCACTGCTCCGGACTGCAGCCAAGACCGGGCAATGTCCCGTCTGAAGCCCTGAACTCTGCTTAGTGGGGCAGCAAATCTAATTTGTGTTTTTTTGGGTGATTTGCTGATACAGTTGATTTCTGTATTTGGTGTGTTTGTGTGTGAGAGTGTGATTGTGTTTCTCCAGTTGTCCTTTCTGTCACAAGGTTGTGAATTAGGGCCCATTTCCTGCACTGTTCTCACTCTGGGCTGAAGTTGGGGGAAGGACCCAAAATAACGGTGTTGTCTTTTGTGTGTGTGTGTGTGTGTGTGTGTGTGTGTGTGTGTGTGTGTGTGTGTGTGTGTGTGTAGATATGTATGCCTTGTCTAGGACAGCATGGAGCCGGGCCCTTCCTGAGCTCCATTGTCCTTCAGCAAACATACGGATGCACACACACATGCAAACACATACATGTAGCCAGTGAATATTTGACATGATATATTAGCATGCAGCAACATAATAGTCATTATGTTGATTGCACAATGTAATGATTATCCAATAACAGCACCGTCAGCGTTTAGACTGGCTCCATGTAGGCCTCACTTTCACTGTGTGCTCTTCTGTTTGCCACTGGGCACAAAACTGTCCCGGGAAAATGACGGCTGACTGGTGATCCAGTCATGCTGGCAGCCTGGCCACATATCTGCTGTTACCTGATCGTTATATACTATTTTTAAAAACTTTTTTAATTTTCTTTTTTTTTGCACAGTACATTTTAGAAGATGACTTTACTTTAAAAAAGTCAGGAAAACCGATTACCTCAGAATTACCATGTAAAGTAGACTATTACATTTAAGTTGTACGAGCTGAAGTCTACTCTAAGTTAATCGGTTTCGTCAGTTGTTTTTAAGTAAAGTCATTTATCAGATTTTACAGTGAAGTTGTAATTAAATAGCTTCCCCATTCACACCACTTATGTGCAACTCTTACAACCCATTTGCCAGAATTGTGGTATGTTGCAACTTTACGTTTCTCAAGGTTCAATTTTCAGTTGTATCTTGTGACAACGCTGTGCTTATGGTCTGGTTAGGTTGAGGCACAAAAGGCACTTGTTTAGGGTCAGGAAAAGATCACATTTTGCCTTGAAATACGTGTTTTGATCACCACAAACATGGCTGGAAATAGTCTCCCTTACAAATGTTGAAATACAACAAAATTTGTAGAAATGTCAATATACTACTTATACTGCAAATGTTAGTGTATCAGTGGTTTGCAGAAAGTGCCAACATTTTATCCCAGCAACTGAGCTGACACTGAACTGAGATGACAATATTATCGATTATGACTTTTTGAAACACATTTAAACCCTCTGATGAGTTATATGATCTACTTCTCTCTTCCTGTTTCCTGTTTTTCGGGGCTTTATGACGTCAGATGTGACTCACCAGAAAGAAAACAATAACAGAGAATTCGACTCGTCTACCGTTAATGGGAAAGGAGTCAATTGAAAATGTTGGAGGTGTACTCGTTTAATATGTATGTCGAAGGAGTACTCTTTTCATTATGTATGCATGCATCACATTAAAATTTCAACAATATTCATATATGCCGTGATAAATGGGGCCTGTCCTCCGTGCTGCCCTGCCACTGGGGATTGGATGTGATGCACATATGGCAAAGTGCTTGATCCATTACACTCATTTCTCATTACTGTGTGTCTGGGCATGTTTGACATTAGCATGACTTACATACATATGAGAGGCTTGTCTAAAACCTGAATGTGAGAGCCATCAGAGGAGGGTGATAATTGAGACACCTGAGGACCTCTGTTCTCTGATCCAGGACCGTATACTCCAGAGAGAAAACAAACAGAGGCCTCTCGCCACAGTAGGGGGTCGATGTTCCTCTTGATAAAGAGATGGGCTTTTCAAATCACTTATCTTCAAATAACCAACAGAGGGGTTGTTTTCCAACAAACAGCAGCCAATTCAGTCCAAGCCCTTCAGTAAATACTGAGTCATCAGACTGGCAGAGACAAAGGTGTGAAGCAGCGACAGCAGATTAGGCAAATTTCTTTTCTTTGAACATCGCGGCAGAAGAATCTTCTTTTGGGATTGTAAATCGATATGTCGGGTTTTTAAGTTAATGGTACTTTGTTTAATGTTTAATTCGGAAATTCTGTAGCTGTTAGAAAACCTGCGACTTTGATGGATGGATGTAGATAATAAAGTGTTTTTCAGAAAAGAATTGACTTAAATGCACAGTATGTAATTTTTGCCACTGTGGGTCTCTCAATCAAAACAATGAAAAACAAAAGATATAGACTGATGACATTGTGAAGTAGTGTGGGATCATGGGACTTGTTGTCTTCACTGTTAAACACCAACCTTTTCCTTTACCTTAAAAATGTTTTTATCTAATGTGACTCAGGCAGAAACATACACATTTGAGGTAATGGATTAATGTTTTATTTGCGTTACTTTTAGTCACGCTAGCCGATTTTTTAATGCTTTCAACCAGAATTCTTACATATTGGAGATTTAAGTAATTGCTGTTAATGTATCAATGCCACTGGTGGCCACATTCAAATATAAGTCCAGAGAGGCTTAAATCATATTTTCTGATCACTGTTCAATGGCTGTGTCCAGCTACAGATACTCTGTGTCATCATGCTTTATTTCAGACTTTGTTGCAACCGGTTGGGTGTGAACCAAGAAAAATACCTCCATCTGTGTTTAGACTTTGAGGTGTGATAGTAGGATGACATCATGTATTCCTTGTCAAGGAGAGCTCCTTTTTATCATAGCCTCTGGCCTTGCTCCAGTCCTGCTTCCAGGGCAGGAAGGAAGGGAGTCTGAGTTAAAGGGAATGCAATGTGCTGCAGGTCAGACTCTACAGCTCTGAGCGTGGCCCCCAGTTCATTTACAGAGGGCAGTCGCATTTATATTTAATCTCAAAGAAATAACTCTGTTTTCGTGCACTCTGTGTCGACCTCTCCCGGTTTTGTTTCTATTTTAAGCTTTGATTGGGTTTGTTTTTGCGAGCTTTGGTTCTTCCCCTCTCCAGCCTTGTGAATCTATTACAGAGCGTTTTCTCATGGCCTTAAATTTCCCCCCCAAAAACAAATAAGTGTCTCAAGTCAGAGAGAGCCCTTACAGGCAGAAACAAGAGTTCAGATTTCATGACAGATAAAAGACAGCACGCTCTGCCAGAGTTTCTGACAAATCAGCACTTTTCCCGATTTAAAAAACCAAACCACACCTTACTACGAGGATGCAGGAGGGCATGTGTTGACAACAGGCGTGACTCTATCTGAGCGTGTGCCTGATAGATTTGACATTTCTCACGGTGGGTCAGGTGTTTTCCTACTATCGCACTACATGCCCGTGCACATCTCTTTTATTTCATACTTCCAACACTTTCGCTCAACACGTCGTATTTGTGTTTCTGTTATGCAATAAATTTGTAGCTGATTGCTCCCACTCCCTCTTCTGTTCTCTGTTCTGCCGGTGTTTCCCACACTTCATGCACCTCAAGAGACCTAGCCCCTTTTGGCGTCCGTCCATTTGGCAGTCACACCAACAGAAGGACCAGCATGTGCGTAGGCTTCATAATAAAATAATCTTTGCCCTGGGGTGCTGAAACTCTGCAGATACTCCCTGACAGTTTCACTCGCCCCGAGAGAGAGAAAAAAAAAAGGAAAATAGGAATCTGGCACAGACATGTTCGCTCACTTACATTCAGAAATACTGTAGATTGTAACTGAAACACTATGGAAACATCATATATCACGTTACGCTCGTGGAAAGACTTCACTAGAAGGATTACAGGCATGTCATGGGTTTTGAGGATTTTGGGGAACTGCCAGTTATGATGTGAGAATGAAACTGTAACGGGAACTAACACGCGTCCTTGTTTTATGAAATTATGATGTTGTGGTTTGGCGTCCAGAAAGCCAAATTTCAAGCAGATACATGAAGATTAGGGTTCTCACACCATCACGAGGGAGAAGTGTGCAGTGAGACGAAAAACATCACGGACCGGTTTCTCTGGTTTTATATTTATTATCTGACTTTACTCAGAATATTAGTTTGTGCCTCACTAATGTCAGAGGAAAAGGAGAAATACAACAATATAAACATGCAGCATTTTAAATCAGAATACAAGTAAAGGTACAGAATTAAACTACGACTGGAACAAAGGCAGATGTGTGAACAGAGTTACATGGTTTTCTTTTCTTCTTTTTTCCTTCCTCTTTTTTGTTCTGAATTTTTATTTTCAGTCATTGTTCTTTAGTGTTGTTCTTCCTCGTCATTGTTGTTACAGTCACAATCTGTAGTGGCTGATTGTCTGTGTGTTTTTATTGTAGTTTTTATGCCTGTTCTAGAGTGTTGTCAGGCCTGGGGAGTAACAGAATACATGTAATGGGATTACATAATCTGGATACAAAAAAAGGGGCCTATATTCTGCCGAATATTGATATTATTTACATATGTATCTCTTGTTTTTTTGTTTGATTTGTGGTAATCCAAATGTGACGTAAACTAACCACATTAGATTACTTTAATATTCTGATACTTGGCTTAAGTTACTGACTACATACAGTAAGAGGTAATTAGTTACTGTATTGGGATACATTTTTAAAGTTACCCTCCCAACCCTGAGTGTTGTATTTTGTGTTATTCCTAAAAAGCCTAACCAGAAACGAGGACTACCAATAAGCCACGGCTAGAAGTCCCATAGACAGCTAAAAGCGTTAGCAGTCACAGAGAGTGTCGAGAATGTAAATATTGTCCTTTCAAATCAGTTTGGGATCTTGGGGCTCCCAGGGACTCGGGCAAGCTGTATGGAGCCCTTTACTCCATTGTTTTTTTTTTTACATTTTAAAACAAGTCCCCATCTACATCAGTTGTTTAGGAGAGTGCTGCAACGCTGTTTCGACGTGAAGCTCCAGAATTTTTTTGTGGAAACTTCCCCCGACTTTCCAATCAGCATGAGGGGGAGAAAAAAATGACTGAATTTTCACTTTTGGGTGAACTTAGCCTTTAAGTAAAAGTACATGTGTAACATCAGCAAAATCTAATCAAAGTACTCCACACAGGAACATGGGCCATTGTTATACTACAATGTTATTGTGTTATAATTGGATTTTTATGATGAATAAATGCATAATTAGCACTTTTCTGCTGTATTTGGTCACGATGGAGCTAGTTTGAAGTGTTTAATCTACTTAATTTAATTTATTTTACAAGCTGACCATATGTACAGACTTAAAGCCACACCAGGGCTGACAGATAAATGTAGGAATTGATTAAAAAAGTGCTTCTTAATTATAGTTTGTGCAGTGAGTACATGCACTAAGTTATTTCCCACCTCTCTCTAATGTTAATAATAATTGTACTGTTGGACAGTGAAGGGGGGATTGAGTGTTTGTTCTTCCTGCAGCCTGTGAAGAGAGAGACGCAGCTTTTATTTGGCCTGAGGAGGAGGACAGGGGGGAGGAGAGAGGGGGGAGGCAGGGGAGTAGTGGGAGGAACTTGTAGAGTTGCCTGCAGATTTCATTGAGAACGCGGAAAGCACCAGGTTAACATCTATGAACTGAGTCCTCCTGAAGACTTTCGCCTCCCTCTTGTCTCTCTGTTGGATTTACCCTGCTATTTATTTATTGGGATATTTATTTTCTGGAGTAAACCCTAAACTGCGGATCTATGCCAACCCTACGTGGGAGTCAACGACATCTGTGAAGTTGAAGAGGAGGAATGTATCGTTTCTTTGTGAAACTAACATTTCTGATTCCTGCGATCGTCATCTCACAAGGTAAACTGATGAAAGGTTGTGTTCCCAGGCTGCAGAGGAAAGTTGGGAGAAGTTAGTGCATGATCAATATCTGATGATTGGAGGCTGGTAGGCTCTTGTAAAAAATCTCCTGGAAACTTTTTTTACTGGGTTATTTAAAGAGCCTCTCTTGGTCGTGGGAATGGATTCACTACAAGCGCAGCAGCCAAACGCTGCGGTGCGCTTTGGCTTGGCTGCAGTGCGCGCTTGTGAAAGTTATTTTACGCAAGTTAACTGTTCATTTGGTGGCCAGTGTGTGATGAACCTTATACTTCTGATGCAGCAAACACTTAAATGCACCAACACTCATGAGTTTTACTGCTCATTTTGCCTTTAATTGGTTGTTCTCTCTTAAAAGATCTTTGGCCTTGATCAACTTTTTAAATTGTTCTGAGAACCGGTTTTAAATAACAGGGGAGATAATGGATGCTGGTGCGTGTGTTGGGGCAAGGGGGTGGGGGTACGCGAGAGGGAGAGAGGGGGGGAGGGAGGGCCACCTTTTGTCTGCATGTGTGGGAGAGTGTTGTGAGTGCCGGGTGGAGGGTGTGTGGGGGGGTGGAGGAGGTGCTGTTATTCCCGTCTGCCGGTAAACAATGCCCGAGGAGAGTGTTTTATGGCTCGTGCTGGACTCTGATTTCTTTTGTCCCGCATCTGAGCCCCGCAGCTGCTGCGCTTTCCCCCGCAAAAGCGTGCGCTCCCCCCCTCCTCCTCCCCACACACCCTCCCTCCCCCCTAAAAAAAAAAAAAAAAGCCACGCACCACGCGCTCTGGCCTCACCGGTGTCCACAACGGGCTCCCCCAATATCCCCTACGGACAAGTGTGTAACAAATCAATTAAAGTTCAGCATGTGTGTTAGAATTTAAATTCACGCAGGATGAAATGTATTAAAACATCTCACTGATGAATAACTTCCCTCCAATATTTCCAAACTCCTGCTTAATCCCTCTTAATCCTAACGTCTTGTTTAACAGTCTGGATTTCCACATATGTTGGTTTGTGTTTTAATATTTTTCATGTGCTCAACAGGTCTAAAATGCTCCCTACCCACTGAATCATGCCTGAACGGAGGAAGGTGTGAAGCCACCTCGAATGGAAATGGAGAATGCCAGTAAGTAACATGTGAAGCGCCAGATGTTTCACGCTGCAGACCACCAACACTTCCTGCTATCTGGAGCATTTCATTTGTTCTTCTGTTTGGGAATTCGTGCAGCCTTACAAGTGCAGCAGCGTAGTGTAATTTCGGTACTTGAAAGTGCTTTTTTCCCCCCATTTTGCTCGGAAAGAAAGCCACCGCATATTCCCCCCTTTCATTCCAGCCTTTGAGTGGCCCCTGTGCCCAGCAACCGGGGGCCCTTGAGTTTCTTCTGCGCTCGGTGTGCCCCTGTATGCCCCTGCAGGAGCCGCATTGCTCCGTGAGGCTGCACACATTCCCCTAAAAAGAAAAGAGTTTAAGAAGTGAAGAAATAAGAAGGAAGGAGAAAAAAAAGGAGAGCGCAGCTCCAGAGAGGTGAGGGGTAGCTGGACAAAAGCCCACCCCCTCCTCATCAGTCGGCCGGTTAATGAATGCAAGACCCCTTCAGCAGCAAAGTGAGAGGACGCGTCCAGTCCTAAATCTTGTTTTTCTGTCCTTTCATGGGCGACAGCTGGGGCTCGCCCGCCGCCCGTCACCCATTGTCCTGCAGTCAGAATAATGCTGTGTGACTAATCTGAGTGGGGCTTCCCATCATGCCACAGCCACCCCAAACACCACAACACACACCAAACCCCTGCCACAACCCCCCCTCCCTACAAGAGGCTTGTCTCCTGCTTTGTGAATGGATGCACACCCCTCCCCTCTACCTACCCCCACACCTCACCCGCTTATGATCTCCATTAGAAAGCCAGATGGCTGTGAAATGTAATTGGATTGGATGTCAAGAGAGTGAGATTAATTGGAATAAAGTGCAGAAATTCGAAGGCAAACAAGTGGGAACGGAGAGAGGGGCAGATTGCGGGCTATTTGTTCAGGCCATGGATTGATTTTAATGGTTTGTGGGTGCAGGCATCTTCCCTTTATTCTTACCTGTCAGCTTTCTGATTCACCTTGCATGCTCTCGTTAAAGGTGAGGTGAAAGGAAGATGTCAGTCCTTTAGTCTTGAGAAGTTTTTTTGTGGTTTCCAGTTGTGGCATTGTTTCTATCCAACCGTAAAGAAGCTCAGGGGTGGCCTGGCTTTACCCCCGGGGCATGTGGTCATGGCAGGCGCTTCTCTGCTCTGAAGGGACAAGGGGGAGCCATTGAAGGAGCCCATGCTGCTCGCCCAGGGCCACCAATATCTAATCTGCACACTCCACACACACACACACACACACACACACACAGACCTTCACACAGACCCCCGCACGTGTGCACACACTCGCGCACAGAAACTCTCCCTCCACCCTCCGCCTCCACAAAGCTGTTATTGTGGTCTTCATCTCTGCTCGGTCCAATTAAAAACAGACAGGATAAGAGCATCACTTCACCCACCCCGCGCCTGCTTCTTCCTCCCGGTTTTCCTCCCATTAATCATTCATCCCCGCCAAGCCGGGCAGCCATCAGTCACGGGTGCACTGGGAGATTCAGCATCAGTGCATCAGGGGTCAGAGTGTAGCGTCTGCACGGGGAAGGGCTTCCAATAATGGGTTTCTTTTATCGTCACTATTTGAATTTTGTGCCCCTTTAACTGGAAAGTACAGCTTGGAAATGTGTGGTGACATAGCTGGAAAGTCCTCTTGGGGGGAACAGGCTGGCACCAGAGCAACCAGGCGAAAAGCAACGGCCCACATTCAGAGTAGTAACTGGGTGATTGAGGTTAAGATACACAGTCAGATTGAGTGCCAAACGGTTAAAATACTTTGAACCCACGTATTCAGCACGCACAGTTACCAGTGTGTCATGTTGTGGTTTTCGCTGTGAGCATATGGTGACACAGATTTGAGTGGTAAGGCAGATTTAAATCCTCTTTCAGCGCCGTTCCCACGAGTGGGAGAACAGAGAGTGAAATCACATGTTGGCATAGAGAACAAGGTTAGGCTTGGTGTAAACTGTGGTAATCAGATGTCTTATGGACAGGTTTAGAGGGATTAAGTCTGTGTTGAGACAAAATTGGTTCTACGTTTCCCTTTTCCTGCAGAAAGGATGTTTTCTATCCTTCCTGCTTCTAAAATTAGTCACCCTTAATTTAAATCTGTTCAATACAGATCATGTCTAAAAACAGGAACCGGCTCGTGTCCTGTTTGTTTTTCTTGCTGTATATTTATCTCTCTGGCATTGATTGGGCTCAGTTTTTTGTTCTGGGGAACTCGTGTATCATACAAGTAGGCTACAAAGGGAAGTTAAGAAATTTTCAGGCCATCCAGAAAATTAAATTTTAAGGCTTATTATTTTGCAACATCATCAGAAAGAGGAAATTGGCATAAACCACAGCCTACAGTAGCACACATATAACCTCAAGTCTGCCTTTGGACAACATCTAAGCATGTGAGGGGAAAACCGACTGGCAAAACATGTTGTAGCCTTTTATCTACATTTGTTGATACGCTGAAATCCACACACAACATTAATATGTGATTTAAAAATAACTAAACCTCGCAAAATTGTGAATTCCACTCATCATAAGCTTTGATGGAAATTATGTTGTTCATCAGAACTGATTTATTTTGACCGGACAGCCAGGAATATCAGATGCTATCTCAATAGCTAGCTTTATAGCAAGGCTAGACTATGTAGCTAGACTAAATTTAGCTAATACTTTGTTCATGTGGGATAGGAAACCAAATTAGCAAAATGTTTGTTCAACAAAACTGATATATTGTAATACAGCAGTGATATATTTGATGTATTTTGTTTACATAAAGCAATTTGGCAGAGTAAATTTAGCTTTAGCCAGAGATTTTTAGATGCTATCACAGTAGCTAGCTTTAATTAACTAAGCTACTGCCTTAAATGTGATTAGCATAATGTTTTTTAACTAGAACTGATATATTTTGATTTATCATTGATATATCTGGTGTATTTAGATTACACTAAATAACTGGGCAGTAAGTAAATTTAGCTTTAGCCAGAAATATCATATGTTTTCTTAGTGGTTAGCTTTCACTTGATTTATCTTTACCGCTTTCGGCTAGCTGTGTGGTCGATCGTCTGGTTTGGTTTTTAGAACAGAAATCATTTTTTTAATCCTTCAAACTTGGATGGGGAATAGAAATTTTCACAGACTTGATTACATACTCCAGTTTCGGGGGGAATCAGAACTTTGTCTAGACATAGAGCGTACTTCAGTTTGTGGTGGGCAACTAGACACGCGGAAACAACAACAAGCCGCCGTAATGGGGAAGCACTCAGTCATAGTTCTGTGAAGCAAGAGGTTATCTGAAGGTCTGGGGCTTCCTGTTTCCCACAGAGCTGTAGGCAGCTCAAAAACGTGTAAGGGCACCGAGCTGTGTGAGTCAAATTTAGTTTCCACTTGTGAGACAGTAATGAGGGCATAGTGAAGTTGAAAGGTTGTTGACCTAAACTCCTCCGTTGCATGACTGACTGACTGCTTTGCTGAAATAGACACTGTTTTGGTCTGAAGTGACTGTTAATAATAAACTCAGGAAACATCTCAACCGTCTTGCTACGTGTCTCGAATACTGCGAGTCGTCTGACAGGAATAGACTCGAGACAGAAAATTGAGTGAAAGTCCGCAGTGCTTGGTGTGATCGGACCTCTCCGACCTTGCACGGAGCTGTCTGGTATTGCATATTGCTGATAAAATGTCTCGCACATAAAGGCTGTCTGGAGCGAGCCCGGTGCTGCTAAAAAGATGTTCCACTCTCCCTCAAGGAATGCCGCTCTTCATTTGTCCTCCTATAGGATTACCGTGCAGGTCTCTGTTAAAGCTCAGCTCCATGTGGGCTTAAGCGAATCAGGAGTATACAAGTGCATGACTGGGTCAAGTGTTCCTGCTGCGGGTTGGTGCTTTTATTGGGGTTTAAGCTCTAAGGCTGCCACTCCCCTGGTTGGGCCCATTCCCTACATGCCAGAGCCCCTCTGATACTGAAAGAGGCTGATGGGCCAGAGTGTCTAAACTATACGTTGAGTTTCATTCTTAAGAACTTTAGAGAAGCTACTGTGGAGAAAATGTAGCATTGACGGGGGGGCCCCTGGACTGGATCTGATCAGGATTCTGCAAGTCTGGAGATCCTCAGAGCGGGGTGATCAAAGCACACTGTCAGAGCACAGAGATAAGAGGCTATTTAGCTGTAGTGGGTGCTGAAAGTTCACAGGCACCAGCGCAGGCTGTCAAATGTAGAAACACCAACTCCTCTGGCAGGTCAATGTTGCACTACAGGAACGTGCATGGTTTTATCTCGCTCAAGGGCCTAGAAAGACTGGGAAGAAGAGCTGTTCTGTGCCGACCTGATTCATGGTTACCTGTGTAATTGACTCCAGGCTACAGGTACTTTAGCAGATATGTTGTTACTGATAACCATCGAAAGAAGTGGAGTGGCAGGCAGGTGTTTTTGCCTTGGGTGGTTATGATGTTCCCGACCGCTAAGGTGTTTGAAGTGTCGAAACTCCATGTTTGTGTATTTTAAGCGTGAAAGTGATCTTGCAGTCGTTAGTCAAGCAGGTGCTCGGCCCTCATCGCCGTGACTGACCCTCGTAAATCTTCCTGCCTTGTAGTGAGCGAGACAGGAAATAGCCTAATCACTATCAAAATGATCTCTTTATGACACTCGTGGAAGCTGTTTTGTTTTGCAAGATTATACAAATTCCTCAGCTTCTTTATTCTGTTGAAAAAGTTCAGTTTCAGGAACGCCTACTAAGAAATAACTCACTGTTCTGATCTGCTACTGCTGTATCAAACCCACGATCCTCGTAAAGTTCAGATCAGTCATTATGGTCAGACTTCAGATCCTTCCACACCCAGTACTTTTCTCGTTC
Source organism: Pagrus major (assembly GCF_040436345.1). Taxonomy (NCBI): domain Eukaryota; kingdom Metazoa; phylum Chordata; class Actinopteri; order Spariformes; family Sparidae; genus Pagrus; species Pagrus major. Next base: position 21,828,741 of record NC_133226.1, read on the forward strand.
CCTCTCAAAGATTCTCAGTTCTGTTCTGTTCTGTTCTGTTCGTGGTCTCTCTAACAGATGTGGACCGCAGGGGTCAGACCTTGGCTAATGATTAGGGAACATCAGCTAACTAGACAAAATAAATGAGGAGGAAGGGGCAGGAACAAATGGCCACTTAAGGAGAAAACGGGGGGGGGAGTGAGTGTTGAAGACATCAAGAAGAGAGACAGTCATGCAATACTTTCATAAGCAACATGAAAGGAAGAACAAGAGTATAGAAGTCATACTCGTGCACATAATTACTGTACGCCGCCCTCGGCCATTTACATAACATTTTCCACAGCGGTGGCATTTCCAGTGCACTGTGGGGATGGTTTTGTGTCGGAGGATAAAGTCACCCCCAGAGTGGCAGATGGTAGATCGGGCCCAGCGGGGGAGAGAGGAGAGAGGGGAGAGAAGGCAAAGAGGCCTTCCCCACAGTCACAAAAGTGTTTGGGGTCAGAGGTCGGGGAAGCATCTGCTCCGGCCTGAGGGGACATTGCTTCGCTGGGAGAGACCTGTTGCCGTGGTGTGTGCTCCGTAGCTTTTCAGCATGTGGGTGGATCTTTATCTCCTAGCGGGCTGACTTCAGGACAAAGAGGATCTATTACAGTTAGTTAGCGTGGGATGACACACACACGAGCGCGCACACACACACACACATTAATAATGACATCTGTTTCATGAAGGATGTGGAGTGGTGGATTTAACAACCCAAAACATGTGATTATTCAGTGTGTGAAATTGGGAAAGCTGGGCAAACTTCAAAAGCCTCCTCAAATTGTTTTACAATCTTCTGCCAATTGGAGCTGTCTGTGGCTCCCTGCTGGGCACACAAGACTGTTAAAAAGCTCTGATTGGTCTCACCTAACTAAATCAACAAGGGAGTTTTCAGCAGTCCCGTGTGACATAAGGGAAAGTTATAAAAAAGTAACTTGCGGGGACTTGTAAAAAGTCAACACGGGAGAGAAAAACAGCAGTGAAAAGCAGAGTCTCAGCACAGAAAGGACAGTCGTAAAAAGAGGAACAGGTAGGGAAGAGAGGAATTAAGAATGAGTCCGGTGGTTCACGGGGGAAGGTTGAGGAGACAGAAGTTGCAACAGCTGACTTCACATGGGTTCTTTATGTCCCCGGAGGAGAGGTTGGCTTGTCAGTACCCCCCATCTGACAAGGGGACAGAGGGGAGGGAGGGAGGAGGGATAAGAGGGGGAGGAGGAGGAGGAGGAGGAGGAGGAGGAGTCCTGTCCAACAGCTGCCCTCATTAACATGCGCACCTGCTCCCTGTGGAGATACTCGGAGGCCAACAGATGCCGTCCCTTACGCATAGACACTCACACGCTCATTTGTGCGACTACACACTCCGCACACAAGCCCCGATTCAAACATAAACACTTTTTTTTGCCGAATTTAAATGCACCCACATGTGACAGACAGGACTGTTACATAAAGGCTGCACCGGTACTAGTCGGTTCACCGTGGGTTTTTCGCTGAAAAAACCAGCCTGACGCTGCAAAAAGATCCTCATCTTTGTCAAGCTTTTTTTTCCCCCTTGGTTTCTATGTCCTCATAATCAGCCAGTTCGAGCTATGCGACTGTAGCAGCATCCATCCTTAGTCTGGATGGGGCTTAGGGCCTAGACATCCAGAGCCGGCACAGTCCCCTTGATCTCTACGGTCATTCAGGATGAGTGTGGACAGCGCAGGGGTGAAAGGTAGATGGGAACGGGGCTGTTACGGCTAGACTATTTTGTGGCGTCTGTTGTCCCAGCAGAATGTGTTTTCAAGGTTCTGAGGGAGTCTAATCCAGAGAGACACACTAGAACAACATGCCGTCCCCGTCGCGCTCCAGTGGGACTTTTCCTGGGCGGGAAACTTTTCCTCCCTCCCTTCCTCTACCCCCCTCCTCTTATTCCCCTTTTGTTTGGATGATTGTTCCCATGATTTTAACCTAAAAAAAGACCCTTGTTTTCTAATTATCTCTACTTTTCTGTCTTCTCCCAGGTGTCCCAGTGACTACGTAGGCAATCGCTGCCAGTATCCAAGCCCCTGCAGCCCTTCACCCTGCCGTAATGGTGGTGAATGCCGAGCAGTCTCCCATGGCAACACGTTTGATTTCCGCTGCGTGTGCCGCCTGGGTTTCACCGACCGCCTATGCCTGACCCCCACCAACCATGCCTGCATGAGCTCCCCATGTCGCAACGGAGGAACGTGTGATCTCATTACCCTCGCTGCCTACCGTTGCCGGTGCCCGCCTGGGTGGTCAGGTGTGTAGAATAAAAGTTATCTGTGCGCTCCTTTTCACCAGCTTTCACTATAAAACATTAAAGGTGCAATATGTAAGAATTTTGGGTGAAAACATTCAAAACTCAAAGCAGTTCACTCTTGTGATATGCTGCCCTCTATTTGTTGACAGGTGGACAATTCTAACATATTGCACCTTTAATAACGCTCTCTGTCATTTTGTTTTCCAAGGTAAAACATGCCAGCTCGCCAACCCATGCGCTTCCAACCCATGCGCAAACGGCGGCCAGTGCTCTGCCTTCGATTCCACCTACATCTGCACCTGCCCGCCCGCCTTCCACGGTCAAACCTGCAAGCAAGACGTCAACGAGTGCGCCCAGTCTCCATCTCCCTGTCTGAACGGCGGCGCGTGTGTGAACGAGGTGGGTTCGTACCACTGCCGCTGTCCTCAGGAGTACACCGGCCAACACTGCGAGACCCCCTACATGCCATGCAGCCCCTCGCCGTGTCTGAACGGAGGCACGTGCGTCCAGAAGGGAGACACCACCTATGATTGCAGCTGCCTGCCAGGTAACACAAATATACATCGGCACATAAATAAGCAGCGGTTTTTTTTTGCAGACATGAAGTTGCATATGGCTAGAGCAGCAACACAACACACATACTTGTTGTTTTGCTGTTACATCAGTTGACCTAAAAACCAGTCTGTTGTTGTAGTAAAGTCTGATTGAGTGGTTAGCCCCCTCCCCTCCCATCTCTCTCTGCCAGCCTCCACTGGCAGGATGCAGTCACACAGACGTTTCCTTCTGATAATCACAAGCGAGGCCTCTCAGTACACATCAATGTATAGATATACACACCCTATTCATGAGGTCTCACACACACACACACACACTGAGCTGGTCTGTTTGCCATCTTTATTGTGTTGGCACCCAAATCCGTTACAGAGTTGTATAAAACTTTGGTTAACCTTGGGCAATTGTGGTCGCTGCTGTTCGAGCTGTGTAGAAACTTTTCCTCTCCAAACCACATTTTACGAGCACATCTCTATCCCTCTTAAAAGTTCAATATTTGGTCATTATGAAACCTGGCTGAGTTGTTGTCTGATTGAGCAAAGAACAAGTTGTTTAGATATGCAGATGAATGAGGGATATTGTGGGGCTGTGTGTTAAAGTTTAACCCACGCTGTGTGTCTCTCGTGGGTGTCCGTGCTGGAATGCGGCAAGATAGCGGAGCTGCACGGGCACCTGCAGAGCCGCGGGTTGATAGTTAATCAGACTATCGTGGCTGTAAAACTCCCACTCAAGACTTTGATGTTTGAGGAGGAGACAAATTGCATTGTCATCTGCTGGGCATTGAAACAATCCGCCACTAGGATGTGGAGAGCTTATCTGGAGCTTAAAAGTGCACAGTGATAAGGAAAGGAAGAGATGGTGTGATTATTAACTAAAATCAAATGTTGCTAGGTCTTTTTCTGTGTCTTTGACACTCCTCAGCTTTTCATATCTCGTCTCTTTTTGTTCTCTTTCTGTTCATCAGGCTTCACAGGTCAGCACTGTGAGCACAACATCGACGACTGCCCAGGTCACAGCTGCCAGAATGGTGGTGTGTGTGTGGATGGTGTGAACACCTACAACTGCCAGTGCCCACCACATTACACAGGTGAGCTTTGGTTAAGAGCATAACCATTGAACTTTTTGTGAACTTAAAAATGAAATCAGAAAAGTACAAAGACAACATTTTAAACTTGCCCTCACACTGTGCTAACCCTCCTATCAGGTCAATACTGCACAGAAAATGTGGATGAGTGCGAGTTGATGCCCAACGCATGCCAGAACGGAGGAACGTGCCACGACACTCACGGCAGCTACCACTGCGTCTGCGTCAACGGGTGGACGGGCGACGACTGCAGCGAGAACATCGACGACTGTGCCAGTGCAGCTTGTTACCACGGTGCCACCTGCCACGATCGCGTAGCATCCTTCTTCTGCGAGTGTCCTCATGGGCGCACAGGTACGACTCTGATCCAGACGCACTGCACACACAGATTATGTTCCTAATGAAGTGATTAAAGGTGCCGTATGTAAGAACTGGCCACCTGTTGAATGAATACTCCAAACAAATAGGGGGCAGCATATCACCTGAGTCACAGCTAGCTGCTGCTAACCGTAGCTGCTGTTAACTAGTTACCTAGTAGTTGTTACCTAGGCTAGCTGGTTAGCATGCTAACTTCAATAGATGTCTCTGCAGCACAATACAAAGACATCTGTGACATAACTTTAAAACTCTAATTTCTTCACATTTTGTTGATAATTTTAGTAAAATTCTTACATATTGCACTGTTAAATGTTATGATAAAGTTTGATGACTTGCTGTGCTCGCAGGTTTGCTGTGCCACCTTGATGATGCCTGCATCAGCAACCCATGTCAGAAGGGCTCCAACTGTGATACCAACCCAGTCAATGGCAAGGCAATCTGCACCTGTCCTCCAGGTTACACCGGGTCAGCCTGCAACCTGGACATTGACGAGTGCTCCCTCGGTATGCTGAGTTTAGAAATTGAATCCTTTACAATCTGTCTGCTCAAATGACCAAACATGTGTGACAACTTGTATCTTCAATGTTGATCGTTGTAGGTGCCAACCCTTGTGAACACGGCGGCCGCTGCCTCAACACCAAAGGCTCCTTCCAGTGCAAGTGTCTCCAAGGATATGAAGGCCCTCGTTGCGAGATGGACGTCAATGAATGCATGTCTAATCCTTGCCATAACGATGCCACCTGCCTGGACCAGATCGGAGGGTTCCACTGCATCTGTATGCCAGGTAAATGGACGAATCTTTGTGATTTAAGAGCATTATTAAACCCTAAGAAAGTAAATTTGACTAATAACTCTTTTATTCTCAGGATATGAGGGTGTGTTCTGCCACATCAACACAGATGAGTGTGCCAGCCAGCCTTGTCTCAACAATGGCAAGTGCGTTGACAAGATCAACTCTTTCCACTGCGAGTGCCCAAAAGGTGAGAAAATATAAGGAGATGTGACAGAAAGTAATAGGGTCCTAGACAATGAGAGCAGAGAAGAGGCTATAAAGGGGTGGATCATTAACCTAGCTGCCAATGAGTATATCACGCCATATATGGCTCACAGATTGAATGTTAATGATTCACTTCTACTAATAGTGTCACCAAAGGGTTTGCGTGTGGACTGGACAGAGTGGAGCAGGTTGCGGAAACATTAGCATATTTGGCGGGCACGGCAGGAGTTTGTGTAAGAGCTTAGCGCCAAAATTTGGGGGCAGGGATTGGTTTATGGCCGGTAAGCTGGAGGCCATTGTGTTGCGGTTTGAAAGAAAGATTTCACTGCACAGTAAGAGCCGAGGAGGAGGAGGAGGAGGAGGAGGCGGGTGGTGGAGGTGGAGGAAGTGTTGAGGAATGGTTTGTTAGGACCTTCAGTGTCCTGCAGACCTACTTCAGATGCAAATGAGCTTTTCTGTGCATTATGCACAGTGTAGCCATGATATCCAGACTATAACGAGCTACATTATTTTGGCGGGATTTCTCACATTAAAGTTGCACTATGCAACATTTATACAGGCTTATAAACAAACAAAGCGACAGGGCTTAGATGTAATTAAAAGCTGTATATTTGTAAACATTAGAATGTTTTGAGTTTGAATTATTGTGTGGTGAGAACAAAATAAAGGACTACATAACCAAATGTGTTACATAAGAAAAAACATATTGCACCTTTAAAACAATAATCTGAAAAAAGTTTAAATCTGTATTTTTTTCATGCATATGCAGGTTTTTCAGGGAGTCTGTGTCAGGTGGACATTGACGAGTGTGCCAGCACACCCTGCAAGAATGGAGCCAAGTGTACGGATGGTCCCAACAAGTACACCTGCGAATGTGCTGAAGGTAAACCAAACCAACTGTTTGTTTTTGCAAAATTTCATTGCAAATTTCCTCAATTTTTTCTAGTTTCTATCCAAAATTAAAAAAAAAACATGATTGATATCCATTGAAATTCATTCAAAGTTATGTTTCACAATTGCATTTAGAACAATTTAGATGTGACCAGATTATTTTATTAAGTACTTACTCTTTTCTCTGGTCCAGGTTACACGGGGCAGCACTGTGAGACCGACATCAACGAGTGCTACTCCGACCCCTGCCACTATGGCACCTGTAAGGATGGCCTGGCCTCCTTCACATGCTATTGCCGCCCCGGCTACACCGGCCGCCTGTGTGAGACCAACATCAACGAGTGTCTCAGCCAACCCTGCAGGAATGGTGGCACTTGTCAGGACAGGGAGAACACTTATATTTGTGCCTGCCCCAAAGGCACAGCAGGTGAGACATTTCAACAACATTCAACTCTGTCAGATTCATTAAAATGTGGAGATTTTGCTAACATGTGGTCCAATCTACAGGTTTCAACTGTGAGGTCAACCTGGACGACTGTAAGAGCAAACCCTGCGACTACGGGAGGTGCATCGACAAAATCAACGGCTACGAGTGTGCATGCGAGCCCGGCTACACAGGTGAGCGCTGGGTGGAGTTTACAGGTGCAGGGGGATGGTCCCCTGAGCTTTGGGAGGGGCAGGTAGGACAGGTGGCTGGCGGGTCCACTCCTGCAGAACAATGGTGTCAGATTGCCTGTGTGGGATGTGGAGGAGGGGGGGGGTTTAGAGAAAGGAACACAGTCCCCAACCTGATACATACGCACACACAAAGCGCTAACTTTGTTTGCCATTTGAAAAGGCTGTGACGTTGAGCCTGGAAAGAGTCTGTAAGGTGATACTTTAAAAGGCCTTTAATCACATAGCTGGTGTTTATTAGTGTGTAACTGCATGACTAATCCGGTAAAAATCTCAGATTAACGTGTTGCACCTTATTTACTTCACCTGTAACGTGCTCAAAGTGACAGAGTCTTTGCCCAACAAGTGGACCACTCTCGTCTTCCTCCCTTTCATGGCCCAACAGAGCCGGTTCTGACTGGTAGTGGCTGTGTGATTATACTAGAAAGGGGGGCAGGGAGGAACAAGTGTGTGTGTGCAGGCTTCTGTGCATCCCTCCTCCTCTTCCTCCCCTCCATCTTTTTGTGCTGACGGGGTGAGTGTGGAGGGCACGGCGGGACTGAGACACAGAGGGACAGAGGACTATTGTAACTGAAGATCAGGCAGTTGGGCCCTCCCCTCCTGATTGATGAGGAGCAGAGGAGGAGGGGGATCAGAGGGGGGTTTAATTGTTACTCGGCTGTGTGTGAAAAGGGTCTGGCCTTCTGTCCCTGTAAACAGCCCTGGGTGAGGTTAGTTCTCCCTGGATGGGGGGTGGTGTGTGTGTGTATGTGAATAGGCAGAGCAGCTACAGTCCCCCCTCCCTCCCTTCTCCTGGCAGCACCTCCCCCTCTCAGATCCAGCTGAAACCCTCCTTCTGCCTATTCAACAGGGCCCCATTCAATCAATGCAGGGGAGCCGAAGGGGCCTCTAGGGGCCACCAGGCTAGGCACACATTCGAGCTGCTACAGCTTCTGCCTGTTGAATGTTGAGGGAGTCTCTCTATTGTCCAAAAGCCACACAGTGCACCTCAGCAAGCAGCTTATAAAGGTTCAAAGAATACCACACAGGAGGGCAAAGTTTCAAGCAAAGAAGCTATTCATCAATCCATGTCTGTCAAAAGAAATATAAGCTGCATTGTCCTAAAAATCATTTCTCATCGCCTTCCAGGATCAATGTGTAACATCAACATCGATGAATGTGCCATCAACCCCTGTCACAACGGGGGTACCTGCGTTGATGGCATCAACAGCTTCACCTGCCTGTGTCCAGAGGGCTACAACGACGCCACCTGTTTGTCTCAAGTGGATGAGTGTGGCAGCAACCCCTGCATCCACGGCAGATGCCAGGACCTCATCAATGGGTCAGCACAGATCCAGTCTTTAAGATGTATGAGCTGCCAAAAGTGGCACGAATAAAACACCACTGACCTTGACTTTCCTTTGATTGTAGCTACAAATGTACCTGTGACTCTGGCTGGAGCGGCCCGAACTGTGACATCAACAACAACGAGTGTGAGTCCAACCCGTGCATGAACGGGGGAACCTGCAAGGACATGACCAGCGGGTACCACTGCACATGCAGAGCAGGCTTCACTGGTCAGTTATAACCCTTCTTGTCCCTTTTCAGTGTGAGTGTGCGCCCTGTTAGCCGCTATCTAACCTAAGTGTGCTCTTTAATCCCGCCACTGTAGGACCTAACTGCCAAACTAACATCAACGAGTGCGCCTCCAACCCCTGCCTCAACCAGGGCACCTGCATCGACGATGTGGCTGGATACAAGTGCAACTGTTTGCTGCCCTACACCGGTATGACACGTAGCTGCTTATACACCTGGGATGATGGAATCTAGTTTGCTGCTGACTCAGCTGTTGGTCTGAAACTGTAAAGATAATCCTTCTCTTTCCGCACAGAAGCCTCATCCCATCCTATCTCATGTTGTTTTAGTGAATGGGGATGCCTGTTTTTGGCATCTCTGTGTGGAAAGATCAGCCTGTAACAGTATGCGTGTGTGTGTGTGTGCGTGTGTGTATGTTTTGGAATAACATGCCACAGCGGCTAACATGACGGGAGAGCTGGAGCCTGCTCCAAGCCCTATTCCCACTTCCTGTTTCCTGTCTGTGATCGCACAATAGCAGGAAACAGGAAGGGCCTTCCTGTTTGGCTAAGTTGTCATGGAAATGGATAAGGAAGTGGGATGTAAACTGGGATTTTTGTGACTCTTCGAAATGAAATCTTTGACAGGAGTGTGGAATCAAATATAATGGGAATTATTTACATCTGAAGTAGTTATTCCACATTACCAGAATAGTCCCAACACTGATGTTCCCTCTTCTCTGTCACCAGGTGACAACTGTGAGATCCTGCTGGCACCCTGCAGCCCCAGACCCTGTAAAAACGGTGGAGTATGTAAGGAGGCTGAAGACTACCAGAGCTTCTCCTGCATCTGCCCTGAAGGATGGCAAGGTATCCATCCATTCATTTCTGTTTCACCTGTTTATGCATATCTAGCCAAAATCTGTCCACCCTCAGGACAATGTGACTAACTTTTCTTCAATCTTTCTCCTTCCCTCAAGGTCAAACATGTGAGATTGACATCAACGAATGTGTGAAGAGCCCTTGCCGCAATGGTGCTATTTGCCATAACACTATGGGTGGCTACCAGTGCAAGTGCCAGCCAGGTTACACTGGCCAGAAGTGTGAGACAGACACTGACGACTGCAAACCAAGTAAGAAACAGACTTTCACCATTTCTAATCTAGTCTTCAATTTCAAACATCACTATTAAAAACGGTGATTTAATTTTCTTTCTCGTGCCTCAGATCCCTGCAGTAACGGCGGTCTGTGCCGCGATGGCATCAACAGCTTCACATGCACCTGTCTGCCCGGGTTCCGCGGCGGCAAATGCGAGCAGGACATAAACGAGTGTGAGAGTAACCCCTGCAGGAACGGCGCCAACTGCACCGATTGTGTCAACAGCTACACCTGCACCTGCCCGCCTGGCTTCAGTGGCATCAACTGCGAGATCAACACCAACGACTGCACAGACAGGTAGCTCATCATCATCATCAAAATTTTGTCTGTACTTATTAAACTTTGCTGAATAATTAAACCAAGGCAAATCTTATAATGTTTTAACATTCTTGTTTCTTGTGTTTCTTCAGCTCTTGCTTTAATGGTGGCACCTGTGTCGATGGAATCAATGCCTTCACCTGCCTCTGTCTACCTGGATTCACTGGAAGCTACTGCCAGTATGATATCAACGAGTGTGACTCCAAACCTTGCCTCAATGGGGGCACTTGTCTTGACAGTTATGGGACATACAAGTGCACCTGTCCTCACGGCTACACAGGAGTCAACTGTCAGGTAGGGTGAAGTCCTCTTTTGTCTCTGTGTTGGTTTCATGCTTTGCCTCAATTTGTTCTAGTTTTTTAAGTGTTTCTTTTTTGTTTTCCTGTTAGAATCTCGTGCGCTGGTGTGATTCATCCCCTTGTAAAAATGGAGGTTCCTGCTGGCAGCAGGGAGCCTCTTACACCTGCCAGTGCCAGACTGGATGGACTGGTCTCTATTGTGACATCCCCAGTGTCTCCTGTGAGGTCGCAGCCAAGCAGCAAGGTATGAAAGCCAGACAAAAGTTATTTCACATCATGCTGATAAAGCTTTTTTCTTTTAAACCTGTCAGCGATATATTCTGTAACTCGTTCCCCTATGATTTCAGGGGTGGAGGTGGCTCACCTGTGCAGGAACTCAGGCCAGTGTCTGGATGCTGGAAACACACATTACTGCCGCTGCCAGGCCGGCTACACAGGGAGTTACTGCCAGGAACAAGTGGACGAGTGCTCACCTAATCCCTGCCAGAATGGAGCCGTTTGTACTGATTATCTGGGAGGCTACAGTTGTGAGGTAGGTTGATTTAAACTGGAATTGAATCACATGGAAATGTACAGATATGATGTACAAAATCGGATCATAAACAATAAATAAATAACACATTATTCCTATAATGATTCCTCAGTGTGTCCCCGGCTACCACGGTGTAAACTGCTCCAAAGAGATCAATGAATGTCAGTCACAGCCCTGTCAGAATGGAGGCACCTGCATCGACCTCATCAACACGTACAAGTGCTCCTGTCCCAGAGGAACACAAGGTATACACCTGCATAGCATATTCGTATACATACATTTGCAAAAAAACTATTATGAGCACAAAAAGGAGAACATGTCTAACCCAATGTTACTGTCTCCCGTAGGTGTCCACTGTGAGATTAATTCGGACGACTGCACGCCTTCCACCGACCCCCTGACCAACGAGCCCAAGTGCTTCAACAACGGCAAGTGCGTGGACCGCATCGGAGGTTATCAGTGTCTGTGTCCGTCAGGCTACGTAGGCGAGCGCTGCGAAGGTGACGTCAACGAGTGTTTGTCTGACCCCTGTGACCCGAGAGGCTCCTACAACTGCATTCAGCTCACCAACAGCTATCGCTGCGAGTGCCGCACCGGATACACAGGTACTGATCTACATCCCGCAGCAACAAGAACGTAACAAGACTGCAGCAAGCCTGTGTGCAAATGTTGACATTTTGCTTCTGTTGTCCAGGCCAGCGTTGTGACAAGGTGTTTGACGGCTGTAAAGGAAGACCCTGCAGGAATGGAGGAACATGTGCTGTCGCCAGTAACACGCCTCATGGTTTCATCTGTAAATGTCCTCCTGTGAGTACAGCTGAGTGATGCCTCTTCAGAGATAATTCTACTTTTTAAAGCACAGTGTCATAACCTCAGTCCATTTCTGTTTCTGTAGGGCTTCACCGGCTCCTCCTGTGAGTATGACTCTCGCTCCTGTGGGAGTCTAAACTGCAGGAATGGAGGCACATGTGTCTCAGGCCACCTGGGCCCACGCTGCCTCTGTCCACCAACCTTCACTGGACCTGAGTGCCAGACCCCCACAGACAGCCTCTGCATCTCCAACCCTTGCTACAACGGCGGCACCTGCCAGATCACACCAGATGTGCCTTTCTTCCAGTGTAGCTGCCCGAGCAATTTCAACGGCCTGCTGTGCCACATCCTGGATTATTCCTTTGTAGGAGGCTTCGGCCGGGACATCACCCCTCCTCCGGAAGTGGAGGTGAGCTGCGAGATTCCTCAGTGTGACGAGTGGGCAGGGAACCACATCTGTGACTCGCTGTGCAACAACCATGCCTGCGGCTGGGACGGAGGAGACTGCTCGCTTAATTTTGATGACCCTTGGCAAAACTGCTCTGCAGCCTTGCAGTGCTGGCGCTACTTCAACGATGGGAAGTGTGATGGCCAGTGCAACAGTCCTGGGTGTCTCTATGATGGTTTTGATTGTCAGGGACAGGAAGGACAGTGCAAGTAAGTGTCGAAAACCAGACAAAAAAACATTTTAGTAGTAGCAGTAGTCATATAGTTGCAGAATCCTAACCAAGCCTCCTTCTTTCTTCCAGCCCGCTGTATGACCAGTACTGTAAAGACCACTATGCTGACGGCCACTGTGACCAGGGCTGCAACAATGGAGAGTGTGAATGGGACGGCCTGGATTGTGCCAACAACATGCCAGAGAAGCTGGCGGATGGGCACTTAGTCCTGGTGGTCCACATCCCCCCAGAGCAGCTTAAAAACCGTTCCTCAGCCTTCCTCCGAGACCTCAGCAGTGTTCTCCACACCAATGTGGTGTTCCGCCGTGATGCCAAAGGAGAACCGATGATTTTCCCTTACTACGGCAACGAACAGGACCTCGTTAAACACAACGTGCTGAAGCGCTCCGCGGATGGTTGGCCCGAGTGGGCTTCGGTGCCGGCTAATGTTTTGGGTCAAGTGAAGGAAAGCGTGACAGCCATGGTCAGCCCTCGGAAACGCAGAGAGCTGGATCCTGTGCAAGTCAAAGGGTAGGCACCACAGAGAAATCACAGTTAAAACATATCAGTAATATTCATATTTGTATTACAGGAAAGTGTTGAATGTTAACATTTCCATCTATTTTTGCTTGTAGATCTGTGGTGTACCTGGAGATTGACAACCGTCAGTGTTACCAGCAGTCTACTGAATGCTTCCAGAGTGCCACAGATGTAGCTGCATTCCTCGGAGCGCTGGCCTCCAGTGGGAATCTCAATGTTCCCTATATTGAAGCTGTCACGAGTATGTAACTCATATCAAGCCCTTTTTTGAATAAATACTCAATATTATTGAAACATTACTTAACGTTGAAATCCTATCTTTCCAGGTGTGAGACCTACTCCCTCAAGCTCAGAGCTCTACCCCATGTACGTTGTCTTCCTGGGCTTGGCTGCTTTGGGTTTTGTCTGCCTTGGCGTTCTGGTGTCTCGTAAGCGTCGACGAGAGCACGGCCAGCTCTGGTTTCCTGAGGGGTTCAAAGTGTCGGAGCCAAGCAAGAAGAAGCGCAGAGAGCCGTTGGGAGAGGATTCTGTAGGATTGAAGTAAGTAGACTTCAAAAGTGGAATAAGAAAGCGGCGTGTGTTGTGTGTTTAATGTTATGTAACTAGACTAACCTGCATCCTCTTTTCTCAGGCCTATGAAAAACTCTGACATAAATCTTATGGATGACAATCAAAATGAATGGGACGATGAAGATCCAGACTGCAGGCGCTTCAGGGTAAGACAAACAATTTGAGTCTTCTATTGTCTAAATATTTTCCCGAACTTTTTATCCTGAACCGTTTCCATGTGTGCTACTGATGCTGACGTTGCTGACGTTGTGTTTCTAGCAGTTCGAGGAGCAGGCCATGTTGGAGTTGTGTGATCATACCGACCACAGGAAGTGGACACAGCAGCATCTGGATGCAGCTGACCTACGTATTGCGTCGATTGCTCCTACCCCTCCTCAGGGAGAGATTGAGAACGACTGCATGGATGTCAATGTCAGAGGACCTGGTGTGTACAGAATTATGTCATAATGAAAACCCCGTAAAATATTGTGCAGTCTTCTGCGAAGTGACAGACACATGACTGCGAACTATAATCCTCTCACTTCTTCTTTCAGATGGTTTCACTCCCCTGATGATTGCTTCCTGCAGCGGTGGAGGACTTGAGACTGGTAACAGTGAAGAGGAAGAGGATCCCTCAGCAGAAATCATCTCTGACTTCATTTACCAGGGCGCCAACCTCCACAACCAGACTGACCGTACAGGCGAGACTGCGCTCCACCTGGCTGCTCGCTACGCCCGATCTGATGCCGCCAAACGCCTCCTGGAGTCCAGCGCCGACGCCAACGTGCAGGACAACATGGGCCGCACTCCGCTTCACGCTGCTGTGGCCGCAGATGCACAGGGAGTTTTCCAGGTGACTTATCCTCTACAGGACTCTCACATCTCTCCACGGTTTGATTTATGACAAAGTTTATCCAGCGTTTTTAAAGCACCTAACTAAACAAGTCTGTGTTGTGTCCTTGCAGATTTTAATCCGCAACCGCGCCACTGATCTTGATGCCCGCATGCATGACGGAACAACACCTCTGATCCTGGCAGCCCGATTGGCCGTTGATGGCATGGTGGAGGAGCTTATCAACTGCCACGCCGATGCTAACGCCACCGATGATTCTGGTAGTTAACATTTTATCTGTCATCTTCACAGTCCATGAAGAAAGATCCTCTATTGTGTTGAGCTGTTATCATAAACAACCCTCTACCTTTCCCTCTGCAGGTAAATCTGCTCTTCACTGGGCTGCGGCTGTAAACAACGTGGAGGCTGCTGTGGTGCTGCTGAAAAATGGTGCCAACAAGGACATGCAAGACAACAAGGTATGTGAAAATCATGTGACTGTGATGGAGGTATTTACAGCTTTCACAGTAGTATACCCAGTGGAATAACCGTTTTTTTCTTTGTTTGCTTTTTTAGGAGGAGACACCGCTCTTCCTTGCAGCCCGTGAAGGCAGCTTCGAGACCGCCAAAGTTCTTCTTGAGCACTTTGCAAACCGGGAGATCACCGACCACCTCGACCAGCTGCCCAGAGATATCGCCCAGGAGCGCATGCACCATGACATCGTCCGCCTCCTGGATGAGTACAATGTGGTCAGGAGCCCCGGGCTTCACAGCGCTCCCCTGAGCACCTCCAGCCTCTCCCCTCCTCTCTCCTCCCCTAATGACTACCTTAGCAACCTCAAACCCAACCTGTCTGTCAAGAAGGTTCGCAAACTTAGCGCCGGAGGAAAAGGAGGGAAGGATGGAGGCAAAGATAATAGGATGAAGAAGAAGAAGTCACTGGATGGGAAGGGTAACTTGCTCGACACGTCAGCTGTCCTCTCTCCGGTTGATTCCCTCGAGTCGCCACATGGTTATCTGTCTGATGTGGCCTCTCCTCCCATGACATCACCCTTCCAGCAGTCCCCACCCATGTCTCTAAATCATCTACAAGGCAATGGAGACCACATGGGCCAGATGAGCATGTCTTTTGACCATAACCCTCCCCGTCTCTCCCACATGCCGGTGTCTAGCCCCAACAGTCAGGGTACATCTGTAGGCAGAGGAGGCCAGTTAGACTGGCTCACCAGGATGCACCCAGGCGTAGGCCAGCAAGGAAGCTTCAACCAGGCGCCAACCATTTCCCACAACATGATGGGTGCTCTGCATGGCGTCAGCACTGCCACCCTGTCTCAGATCATGGGCTACCAGAACCTGCAGACCAGCCACCTCGGCTCGTCCGCGCACATGATGCAGCAGGCTCACTCGCGGCAGCTCCAGCACCAGAACTCAAACTCCACCACGGCCGGGCAGACCCTCAACCAGAGCTTCCCGAACATGGAGCTGGGCAGCTCCGACATGCAGCAAAACAACGGCTCAGGCCGCTCTGTGCCAATCCACACCGTAATGCCGCAGGAGACGCAGATCCTCGGCACCCAGTTCCTCACCCCTCCCTCCCAACACAGCTACTCTGGCCCCATGGACAACACACCCAACCACCAGCTACAGGTGCCCGACCACCCGTTTCTAACGCCCTCCCCCGGCTCCCCCGACCAGTGGTCCAGCTCATCGCCACATTCCAACATGTCCGATTGGTCGGAAGGCATCTCCAGCCCGCCTACGAGTATCCATTCGCAGATGAATCTGATCCCGGAACAGTTTAAGTAGAGACTTTTAAAATGGACAGAACTGTTTAGCGGAAAGAAATATATGAACAGAGAGTGACAAACCAGTCTCAAGACTGAACATGCTCCTTTTTTATTATCAGTTTTTATACTAACGATAAAAACAGTTTTAGTAATTTTGTATTTATTTATGTGCTTTTTTTGACCTGAAATATAAAGAAGATGCTTTTATATTTATGCTTTTTTATTTTTATTTTTGTTCTGTTATGTATGGAAAGATTAGAAACCATTTAAAAGGAGTGCGTATCAGAAAAAAAAAAGACTCCTAGATGTGTACACTGGCTATTTATTTGTGTCTTGTGTTGCTTTATTCACTGGATTTATTTTAATCTTTTGATGCATCGGCTAAATTTTATTTTTGGGATTTGCATTACGTTTGTACAGATTTCTTTTCGAACTTTTATAGATTATTTTAAAATTTTCAGTATTAATTAATTATATTTTAACCTCCTTTGTCTTTTAAGTGACACAGGTTTTGTTACTGAACTACATTTCACTAAGTCTTATCACTGAGTCTGTGTTAGATGATGATCAAATATATATATAAAGTGTCACCTTTCATAATGTCGCTAGCTACACTGTCCTCTCTTGGCAAAATGAGAAAGAGCGTATTTGAACTGAGTAAACACAGATCTTGTCATTTACTGTGGAGATTTGGGACCTAAAAGCACAGAGCAAATATCTTTTATCAGTTGAGAGATGCTTTTCTAAGAGTGGAAAATGCATCTAAATCAACCTGAGCCTATTTTGATTGAATGGTGGTCTGGGCTGGTGCTGAATAATTGATTTGTGATCATTTATGATGCAAGGACATGTTTCTTTATTTCATATTTTGTATCCCAAATCAGTGATTATGGTTACCATGTTTAACCTGTTAAGTGTTAAATTGCAGACCTGTAGTAGAAATGTTACATTCGCCACAGTTTAAGATAGTGCCAGTGTGATTGTATGTTTTTTTCCTAAGAACAGCAATGTATTTGTGAGATTTCTTGTAAAAAAAAGAAAATGTCTTCGAGGTGGAGAACATTGTTCGTGAAAGAAATGGGGACCTTCGTGTGTTTAACATCACCTGCACTTTGTAAAGGAGTGCGGTTTAAGGTGTTTAAATGTCATGTTTTATAAACTAATTCAGAGATAAAAGATGTTTTTAAGAAAAGATGTAATTCAAAAATCAATGTTCATGCAAAGTTGTAGTTTGCAAAGAAGTATTTCCTGATTAAAAATGTTTTGTAAAAATGGTCTTGATTCAATAAAAGCTGCTGTTAAGCATTACGATGTTGCTTCCTCTCCTGCTTCAACTTTCTTCTTTGATATATTATGTAGCTGACAGTAGTCCCACCTCATCTGTAGTTCCTGTGGATGCAGTGATGGAAGAAGGACCAAGGTACGTTTTAACCGTTTGGGGGTTTTTTTTGGTATAAATGACACATTCAGAAACCAGAAACAGGTCTTTTTTTCGTTTTTCTAATTAAATTTACCACTCAATATTTCTTTTCCATTGGTGGGTGGGCTTTCGGCACCCCATTGCCTCTGATTGGCTACTGTGCTCTATCAATTATATTTGTGCTGCGCTCTTCAAAATAAAAGTTCTTGCGTACGTCTCGGCCTTTAGACAGTGCAATGTTAACATAAATATATTGCGACAGACAGACGAGACTACGTTATGATCACAGACCACACTTATATTGACGGCCTTTAGCTTCATTATAGCTTCATTATGCTCTTACCGAGCGGTGCCGCACATGATTTTGTTTTATTCAATGACAATAAAAATGTTTTTCATATCAAATGAACGACCTTTCATTCATTTTTGAAATGTTCTGCTGGTGCATGGATTATAAAGTAATGCAAGAGAAAAAGATAGCCTAAATAAATAAATAAAATAAAGTAATGCAACAGCGTATTGTATTGACTGTTAATGTGCAGCTGATAGGCTAAAACGCAACATGTGTGTTTTGAAAATGAAAGTACTATAGTACGTTTTCTGAAGGATGCACTGTGAACAGCGATGTCTGCTCTCAATAATTAGACATATCACTGGCATGTGGCATGTGGCAATGGGAAGCACGCCAAAGGTAGTTGCAAAAAATGACCAGCAGGTGTCGCACTATGTAAACCTTTTCATCAATAGCTCAGAAATGTCAGTGAATGCTTCACTTCACTTCACCTTGACTGTATGTCTGAGACTACAGCTATTATACTGTGTGTAAATGCGCATTGCACTGAGAGGAAAGAGACTTTTTTAGTTTCCCTGATACAAAATCAGGGGGAAAAAAACTGACATGGTGATGAATGTTTGATCATGTGGCGCCCTCTGCTGGATAATCATCAGTGATAATTCTCTGTGGGTTCATCACTGCCAGAGGCCCTTGTCGCATCACACAATTGTCATTTGCCATTTTAACTTTCATAACAGTGAAGAACTCAGTCAAATCCTTTTCCACCAAAAGGAAAGAGAAAGAGATTGACTGACATGATGAGAAGACTGGTTGCACTGTGTAAAAGATAAGAAATTGTGTCTGGAAGAAAAAAAGAGTAATTCAAAAATGGAAAGGCACTCTAAATAAAAGAAAATGTGTCGAACAATAAAGAAAATATTAAAAAGTCTTTGTCATCGTGGCGAATTATTTAAAAAATCCAACGTGTTTTCCTTCACCAGGTATTTGTCACTGACCCAGATGATTACATGACAGGTGAAATAATACCAAATGAGATGACACAGAAATATTCAAATACACACACCATGCAGAAAATATACATCCACATGCAGTCGGGTCCAAAAGTCTGAGACCATAAAAATAATCAGAAAGTTCAAGGATTCAGAAAGTAGATTAAAGTGTTATTCTAAGCAAAGCAGGTCTTTCTAAGCATCAAATCATGTCTAGACTAAAGGTTTCTAAGGAGCTGTGCATAAAGAAACCGGAGCATCCAAAGCACATCAGGCAGGCCCCAACGTCAAAAACTCAATACAAGCTTAGTTCCCTGAGTTAGAAAAGCAACTTCATCACAAATTCAGAATTTTTCAAAAGACTCCAATCAACAAAAAGTCAGTTCAAAGGAAGGCTGTCTTGTTGTGGTCTCACAAAGGGCTGGGTACTGAACATCGATACTTTCATGTCACCGATGGAAATACCTCGATACTATCGAGTATCAAAACTCTCATCATTTGATACCAAATTTCAACACCTAAGGAGTTAATCTCATCAGCGTCAGTGAGCCAATTAGCATGCAGCATGCTTGTTGTGCCAAGATCTCATAATGTGTGTGATGTAATATTTTCATAAAACTGAAATTGATATCGAAAAGCAACGTTCAAGAACCAGTGTCAATGTCAAGGTATCAAAATCAAACAGTCTCAGAGGACAAGTAGCAGTTTCTAAACAACTTCTCAGGAGGGGAAACAAGACCAAACACTTCTGTCCCCGTTTGTACTCACTCACAGATACCAGCCACCTAAATACTCCTGATTTCTTTCTTTTCATTACTATTCAAGCATTATTCCCTGAGAAATTAAGCTGTCAATGTTAAAGAAAGCGGGGAAAAACACCTGGATATGTTCCAAAAGTTAATGAGATCTATTCTGGGCTCCGACCCATCCTCGGCCCAAGTTTTATGGGAAATCGTTCATGACAAACCAACAAACAAAGAGACACAGAAGAAAACATAACCTCCTTGGAGGAGGTAGTGAGTGTCAACAATCAAAATCTTTACAAACGTACATATTTAACAACTTTCTCTTTAATGAAAAAACTCTGTACAGCACATCATTACACCACCAGATCTTACGGAGTTTGTAACTTATTTTTATTTTCATTACCTTTTTTTTTTTACTTTGAGCCCCATTCATCAATTACAAGTGTTCAACATGTATTAAATGGTTTCTAACACATTATAATGTAGCTATGAGCAAAAATAAGGTCATTTTCAGCATTTATGAAGGCACAGAATGTGTCAACAGTTACAAGTTTTACTGTGTTATCATTTATCATGTTTATATAAGAGCATACAATTATGGAGGTTTCACAAGCATTATATAAATACATGAATAAACACTTAAAACTACAGTATAGTGCATTAAACCATTTATTAAATGATAACTGCTTGTAAATCCTAAACAGCAGGGCTTTAAATTAAGTGACGGTCCTTCTTTTGATTGACTGCTTTGTCTATAAAATGTTATGAAAGTTGTCAAAAATGTTTATCATGGTTGCCAAGAGACCAATAGATGTCTTCAAATGACTTTTTTTGTTCAATATCTGATTTGTAAAGACATAAAACAGAAACTCCTCACATTTGACAAGCTGCAACCAGAGGGTATTAAGAGTTTTTGGAGCTGGTTTGAGCTCCACTTCCACTGATATCTCTCTGATCTGTCAGGTACCAGAAGCTTTTTTACTTTAACAAAGGTAGTTAAAATAAAAACCCAACTACAGTCAAACCACCGGCTCCTTAGTCCCACTTAAAGAATCAGACATCAGATTTTCCTGCTTGAAACAACCACAGTTTAAGCTGCCAGTCCTCAGAGTCACTCCCTGTTTTTCTCCCAGAGAAAACTCGACTCCACATGGAGGATGAGAGGATCAATTCAGTCCTGAAACATTGGTCTGGCTTCACTGTGAAACAGGAGGTCCAAACATCTCCATGGTCTCCAGAACGAGCGACAGATGATCCAGGAATGAGTTCACAGAGACTCTGAGGATCCGAGCTTCATCTGCACTCCACCTCCTGAAACACATGAAGAAGAAGTTCAGCAGAAGACATCGACAGTGGGAATGTCAGATAAAGGCTGAGGAGGGTTGAAGCCGTGTTTTCTCACACAGACAGCTTGCTGCCGGACACTGTGAGCTGTTTGCTGATGCCACCTTTCCTTGGCTCTCGATCCGGTGACAGAGAGCGCAGAGCGATGTCGGCCTCACGAGATGACGGGAAGGGAACTTCCAGAGAGCTGCATGAGGGTCAAGGAATCTATCACTGTCTGTGTCTTTTTTGTTGTTTGCATACGGGCATTGACGGTAAAGTCAATATACACAGATATATATAGTGTCAGAAGTGAAGGGAAGTACCTAATGCATGTACTCAAGTGCAATTTTGAGGTACTTGTGAACTACTTGAGTATTTCCATTTTCTGCTACTTCATATTAAAATTCAGAAGGAAATCTTGTTCTTTTCACTTCTCTACATTTATTTAATCACTAGTTATGTGGCAGATTCAGTTAAATATACAAAATATAATCAATAAATACACACATCTCAGAGGCAAGTGATGTATTTCTACTCCATTACATTTATCTGATTACTTAGGTTACTAGTTCCTTCACCAAATTTAGATGGATTAAGCTTTGGATTGCAACCAACGATTACATTCTCTATTAATTGAATAATCGTTTGTGAAAATGTTCATCAAAATTTTCCAGAGTCAAAAGTGACGTCTTCAAATTGCTTCTTTTGTCCAACCAACAGTCCAAAACCCAAAGACTCTTCATTTACTGTCACAAATGACACAGAAAAGGAACACTGAAGAAGCTGGAACAAGTAAATGTTTCACATTTTCTTTAAAAAACTGAAACTGAACCAATCAATTGATTATCAAAATAGCTGGTGATCAATCTTCTTTCAATTGACTAAAAGTTGAAGCTCTTGTTAAGATCAAATTAATTCATCCTCAGGGGGTAAACTCACAAACTGTACGTCATTATATACAGTCAATAACACGAGCTCCACATTTATCAGCTGCAGCACTACAGACATGAACACATAAATGCTTCAGTCATATAAATATTCCTCTGAAGTGGGTCTGCACATTCAGTTCTTTTACATTTGGTACTTTAAACTAATATTTTTATACTTTCACTTAAATAAGCATCTGAAAGCAGGACAGAAACTGTACTTTTACTTAACTCTAGATGAATATATGACGACAAATCAAAAATGTGAGAGAAGCTGACAAAAACAGGCCAAACTAACCCGATGCACTACCAATAACCTCATCGGGTCAATAACAAACAGTCAGTATAGAACAACACGTGTATCCATCTGTCACACACCGAGGTGAAGTTAGTTTTAGGTTGAATATGGGACAGACATTCACCCCGGAGACACTCAGCGGCGCCTCTTGCTCAGTTTCACCCAGTGTGGGCAGCAGGAGGACGGTTAGCCGTCACAGACGTGTAGCGCTCAGCTAATGGTTTACCGTTAACATGGCGTCTTTCTTTAATAAACATAAAGATAGCTCTTTAAAGAACACATATATGACTGAAAGATGAATATCCAGAGCTGACGTTAAAGGATACAACTCCAGTTGGCCCGTCCCACCGTTTGCTCCTCCGTCTGTTGCCGCCATCTTGCTTGTTGTGTTGAAGAAGAAGAAGAAGAAGAACTTCCGGTTTGAGCTT
Source organism: Pagrus major (assembly GCF_040436345.1). Taxonomy (NCBI): domain Eukaryota; kingdom Metazoa; phylum Chordata; class Actinopteri; order Spariformes; family Sparidae; genus Pagrus; species Pagrus major. The sequence continues at coordinate 21,851,064 of NC_133226.1, forward strand.
CTCTTCTTCTGCGGCGGAGACACAGATTGTAGCTGCCGCCCCCCAACGGCGGACTACAGTATTACAACTGTCTCAAAAATGACACAGCTAAATAAAAACACAATAAAATATGATTTGGTCGATTTTTATATATTCTACCATTGACACACTTTCGTATTTAGTATACAGGCTTTTGTCCCGAAATGTTATTTATGACAAGGCTTTGTGTTGCCTATAGTTAAATAAGAATAAGGTCAAAGTAGCAAAACCTCAATTTAAAGATACATGTTTAAATATACACTCCAAATACTTCAGTAAAAGTCGTTAATATTATCAGCAAAAGGTCCTTGAATGTAAGCAGCATCTCTTAAATAAGTTTCCAGACTTTTGCCATAAAATGTGGTGTGACTTTTACAGATGTGGAATGTAACAGAGCACATCTTCTTACATTATTCGCATTAAATCTGCACATTTGTGTACATAATTATATTTGCTATAGGGGGCCTACATTGCCTATCTCATTATATTTATAGAGTATGGTATGTATTGCTGTATTGCTGCTGAGGTTTTGACATCTGACAGTACAAGATGGTGGTTGTGACCCCATTTCTCTCTATTTTCACAATTTGTACAAAGCAACAATTAACTGATAAATGGAGAAAATAATTAAAAAAAACGACTACAAGAGTTAAATCCTTCTTTTACATTAAAGCATGAGTCATAATAATCTCATGATGTCATATATAAAAGTCTAACAGTCTCATGGGGACATTTTATTGAGTGCTTTTAATACTTTAAGTACATTTTCTTGATTATACTTACATACTTTCACTTCAGCAACATTTTAAAAGCAGAACTGTTACTTGAGTAGTTTCACAGTGTGGTATTAGTACTTTTACTGGAGTACTGGTGTGAATACTCCTCTGGACTTTTATTTTGTAGTAGTGCTGTCAACCCCAGCTGTGCTCATCTGCGCCTCCTCTGTCCTCTGAAGCTCAGTCTGTCTCACTCCGGTCCATCGCTGCTGTTGTGTCCACAACCATGACGTCGCCTGGACGTGTTAATTTACTGAATTATATCTGAATGATTTTATTAATTGATCTCTTTGTCCCGCTCGGAAATTAAGAGGCAGAACCGACCGAGGACGGACTCTCCTCCTCCTCCTCCTCCGGCTGCAGCGTTTCAACGATCCGCACTTCAACACTGAAAAAGTGAGTATATGATGGATCAGTTTACAGACTACAGGATAAATACTCACTCTGTATGTGGTGTTAATTACATCTTCACTGTGTATTTGTTAAGTAGAGAGGGAGACAAGGAAACAACATCTTTTACTTCAGTGAAAGAAGCATTAAAATACTCTGTTACAAGTACAAATCCTGCATTCATTGCTTAAAAATGGTTTAAAATGGTAAAAAATACTCATTCTGCAGAGACACACATTCAGAATAATATATATTTATCATATCATTGTATTATAATTTACTTTAATGCTGCTACTACTAAATTACGTACAATTACATATAGGTGTACACTCAAAGAAACAATCATTTGCCTTTTAATTACACATATTCCATATAATTCTGTCATATCTAATGCAGTTTAGAGTCAGACATGTTGAGTCAGAAATGCATCACCTATGTATGATACTCAAATAATAAAAACGTGTTGGTGTATAAGTCTGCATTGATTTAATATAATCAGACGAAGATATTGACTTTATTTACGTCGACTCGACATGAAATGTGACACTTTGCAATTAACCTGTGTAATCAAATTTGACGGGAGATTTACTTGATGTAATTAAAGTCAACCTTTGAAGCAAATCATTTTTTTGAGTGTCCTGTTGTGTTGATTGTGAATTTCACATGTGCCCAAGTCCAATATCTAAAAGTGCAAGCAATTAAAACAGCAGGTGACAAAACACAGGCATAGGAAAAATACAAGAAAAAGAAAAGAGTAATACAGAAAACTGAGGAAGAACGACAGAAAGACAATGGCAACAACAGGAGAGAACGCAGGATCGGGGAACAGGAAACAGATGAAACAACGAAGAAGAATGAAGGAGGAACACAGACTTATGTTGCATTCACGAGCTCCTCCGATTGTCTTCGTTCTTCCAACATCGGTTTATGTTGCGTCAAGTCGGAATGAGGGAGCAACGTGGACGATGCTCAGCAAAAAGACAAAGACAGGAAGTGGAAAGTAAAGCACGACTCATGAGGATATAACCTACAAAGAGTAGCAGAAAATGAGTAACGTGAAAGTACCACAAACTTTACTTAAGTAGGGTACTTGAGAAAATGTTATGTAACATGTTTCTTCCTCTCCCCTCTTCCTCCTCCTCCAGTATTTTTTTTTTTTACATGGCTGTGTCTAAGAGTACCGGCACCCTGAGGGATCTTCAGCTGGCTCTGCAGCTGAAGATCGAGGAGCTCAGACAGAGAGACGCTCTCATCGACGAGCTGGAGCTGGAGCTGGACACTAAAGACGATCTGATCAGGCAGCTGCAGATCGAGCTGGACCGACACCGCAGCGCTTCACAGCAGGCAGTCAGCTCCGGGGAGGCGGTGAACACAGGTGAGTCAGTGCAGATACAACACCTGACAGTTTAAGATACGATATGAAGTAATTCTGCGTTGATGACTAAAAATGACTTGATCTTTGTTATAGATTAGATCCCAAATGTTTCCAACGGCGTGTTTCATTTGGTCGCCTGTTGCTTTAACTTCCAGGAAAAAGTTAGAGAATGAGGAAGGAAGTTGTGAACGCGAGGTTGACCGTGAGATCATTTGTGTTTATTCGTCCCAAACAACCGCACTACTTTACTGTCCGTTAGCTGTAAGCTAGCGAGCAACTACACAATTCAGGTCAATCACTGACTTCAGCACTCACCACAGACTCTGGTTCTCTCTCTTCTTCTTCCCCTCTCCTCTCCCTAACGTTACGATCATGAGGTAAAACACATTTCCCTTCAGCTCCAGATGACATCACAGAACATAAACAACCGACAACACCTCCGTGGATCACTGCTGCAGTCAGGTTAATAAACAGGAGTGAGGATAAATCCACTTCTCTGAGGTCAGATCAGAGCAGAATCTGATGTGACTCTGGGTGTTTATTCCTCCAGAAGTTCTGGTTCTGCACCTGACTCTCTCCTCCAGAGCTGGAAGCCTTGAGACCCCTTGGGGTAGAAAATTACATAATTTGCGTTTAATCAGACACCAAATAAGTTCAGTTGTTACATTATCTTCAGATCTATTATACTTGTCCCAAAAAGTAAAACAAAAGCTGCCTATAAACATCCAGTAAGTGTTTACTATTATATATTTATAATGCACATTACATTTTATTTTGTTTGTTTCATATCCTTCTCTTCAAAACATCTCATTTCTTTATACTTGAGAAGATAAATCAACTTGAATTTGAACTTAAACCGCCCCCAGATTGTTGCATTTCCAGGAAAAACACAGAGGATGTGACTCTAAGGCTCCCGGCTGGAAGAGACCGCAAAATATAATTATAACATGCAATTTACTCATTTAGAAGATATTCGCTTATTGAGTCACTGGCTTCAGTTTTTCTCCTCCTGACGTGCAGCTGCTGCAAGACAAAAGAGAAAACCTGTGAGAGCTGTTTTATCAGACGAAACGGCCGATATCTGCTTTAAGTGTACGTCAATAGTTTTTACGTCATTGCCTCCAAATACCACCTGTAATATGTGAGCGGAGGACGGATCCTTTGTGTACTCTTGTTTAATTCCACACAGCTGCGTGTTACTCAGTTGCAGCTTGAAGGTAAAAGAAGACTGTGGCTGAAGCTCCAGGCTCGCTGTGTGTCAACGACTGGGGTTTGTGTTGTCAGAGGACAGACAGATTGAGTGTGTTGATCTGCACATCACAAACACACACACACACACACACACACACACACACACACACACACACACACAATAGATAGAGGAGAGGAAACAAAAAAGGAAAACATGGTAAATAATGCAGCGAAAGGATTTCTGGCCAGACTCAAACCAAACCACTGGGACACCAGGACGCCTTCGGTCTGATGATGTGGGTTCTGCTGAAATGGCTTTAATTGGCTCCATTTGTCAAAATCTAGTTTTTATAGTGTGTTCATTATTTCAGTATTGTGCTTAAAGGTCCAGTGTGGAGATAATATTCTGAGACATGTTTTCATTAGTGTCCTATCATCTGAAATGAAGAATGTTTTTTGTTAACTTAGAAACCTATTATATCTACAGAGACAGCAGGTCCTGCTATGTTTCTACAGTAGTCCAGAACGGACAAACAAAACATCGGCTCTGGAGAATAGCTTTCGGTTGTCAGTGTTTCTAGCAGCCACCGTACACATATTTGATTGGCTGAGTAGCGTAACGTGAGATACCTCGAATGTAATTGGTCAATCATTGGCAAATCATCCCCCCTCAAATCACCTATTTCCTGTAACACTGTCACAATCGACGGTTTCGAAATCAATGCAGCAAAACCAGAGATATCATCTTTTTTATTCCACACATTCTTCTTCTTTGTCAAAACCTGGTGCCCACATTACCCACAATGCAACTCAACGGCTCATGTTGCCTTGAGCCTGCAGCAGGGGTGAGGGGCAGCTACAGAGGTCTGATAAACTCACGTCATTCTAACTCCACACCAACAAATTTGTGTCATTTTGAAAACTTGCTGTCCGACTTAAGTGCCGTCACTTGAGGACATTCATCAGACTTCACGCAGCTCCCTCTGAGGTTGCATCCAGATTTGGTTGCAGACTCTTGGACTTTTTGTGGGTGCGTTCCCGGGGAAGTCTGTGAACGCTGAGGGCTGTCCAAACCCACAATCAACCCAGTCATATTCCAGCAGATATGGGGAGGAACGAGGGGTTTATGGGGGGCCAGCAGCCTGTGCCTTTGGATGTGATCGACTGGTTGTGCCTGCTGAATTAATGTCCTGTTTCATGTGTCTATGAGGAGCAGCGGTTCAGCCTCCAGCAGCACCTGATGAGCCTCAGCGCACAAAGAGACAGGCCATCTCTGCAGAGCCCACGGCGCTGGACCCCTCCCAGCTCACCGATGTTACACTCACCAGCTACTGCAAGAGCAAAGAGTGAGCAGAACACACACACTAACACACACACACACTCGTGGATGAACCCTTTCTGACCTCATTGTGTTTTTGTAGGTCTAGTGAGCTTATCCAGAGGGCTCTAATGGACAACGACTTCATGAAACACCTGGAACATGGGCAGGTAATGACCGCCCTCTTATCATCATCTTTCTCGTACGTGTGATTTAAAAAAACAAACTCATTTGTTGGCTCATGTGTGCAGATTCTCACCATCATGGACTGTATGCATCCCACCAGCTTAGCCAAGGGCTGCTGTGTCATCCAGGAGGGAGACGACGGCTCCATGGTTTACGTTCTGGAGGGTAAGCCCGGTCAACGTTTCTGCAAACTGTCGGCCAGTCAGAGTCAGGTTCAAATTCTGTTTATGTCGGCTGAGATTATAAAGAATAGTTTTAGTTTACATTGGTATAAAACAGAGAAAACAAAATGCCAAAATCATAACTCATCGAAACTCATTATCTCTGGTTTAAAAAAGATGTCCGATTGAGTATTTAAGCTTATGAGAAAATGACCTTACTTCTCACTTGATTTTTTTTTACCTCTGTAAACAGCTTCCCAGTGAGTTTATGGGCTCGATCACTAGTTTCAATTCTTCTCAACACAGTAAGATGTTCATTTTGTAAATTATGCTCCCATTTAGTGTAAAATAGACGATAAAGCAGGGTACGCTTTAGGGCGAGGCTACCTCCCTAAGTCTCTACCATGACATGTCCTCCGGTTCTCAGTCAGATCTAGTCAGGACATCCTCTCCAGCTCTACCTCTTGTCAAAATATGGTCACTTCTCACTCCAAAACACCACACTCGAGGCTTCAAAATGGCAGTCCACAAACCAACGAGTGACCTGGGTAGCGTGTTCCTGACTTGCCAGCGTGTTAGTGGTTAGCTTGCCAGCCACAGTAGTTCACCGACTAGCCCTGAAAATAGTTACTTATGTACAAGAACCAAATATTTTGCAAAAATATGAGGAAGACGTTCACTGTTTCATTCTGCGGGGAACATGAACATACATCTAAATTTGTTCCAGATAAGAGGAAAGACAAGGCAACACTGCAACCACGGCCAGATAAACTATCCTCCCTGTAGACCAGAGCCTGTTCTGTCCAGTGGGACAAATGTAATTCAAGGTGAAGCGTTGAATTGGTCTGATGTGGACAGACAGGCCATTTATCTGAGCGCAGGCAGCACAAGATTGCAAAATAGCTTCTATCAGCCCGAGTAAACAGAAGCTCCATCAGAGGCATTATGTGACACGATGTAAAATGTGGAGAAAATAGCCGGAGGAGACGTACATTATGCCGGGAGCTGAGGTGATATCATGGTGAGGTCATTGTCTGGGAGATGTTTTAGTGTGTAAAGTGATATAAAACGCTGCTTACACACATCCTGCATGAATAAAAGCTTGAGTCGTGGCTTCGGCCCGGTTCAGTCATATGTTCCTGACACCTTCACTCCTCTCTCTCATCAAAGACTTAGTTGTTGTTCCCTTTCAAGGACAGCCAGTCTTTCACACACAGCGTTGCTGCGGTGCGCTGCTCCCTCGCCTCTTTAAGAGCTGTTAAAGACGCCCCTGATCAGCACGAGTCGTTCGGTTTAGTCTCTTTAAGCTCCTAATAGAAGCTAAATCCTCTCTTTTGAATTCATGGCTCTCCTTAAGGGTTCAGTTAGGATGGATTTCTTTTGATTGTGATGCCTATCGTCAGTCTGAGCATGTGTGCACTTACTGAGAAGTGAAGGAAATGAAAAAGCATTGTAATGTGGAGGCAAATGTAGCTCTAATAGTAGTTAGTCAGGTTTGTTACTTCTCTTTTTACAGTTAACCTAGTGTAGGGTATTTACCGTTAGCTAGCCATCAGCTAACATTAGATTGCTATGGCTCTTTTTCACACTTGGTAAGAGCTGTACTGTACATTTTGTTGGTAACATTTAGCTTTCCTTTTTGTATAGTGTTTTTGATCATTTTGATAATCACCTCAGTGTCTTAGATCACCGTTAGCGACATTAGCTGGCCACGCTTAGCTAACGTTCGGTTGCATAAATGGCTCTTTCTTCCACTCGATGCTTGGAAGAGCTGCCAAAAATTGAAGTAATGATATAAGCCGTCTTGCAAAAGTGAGCAGTAAAGCTCTGACCTCATTGCTCATAAAGTAGTCAGTGTTTTTCTTCGTTTTAGTAGCCAGCTAGGCTAGCTGACTGTCTAGCTCACCTCGCTAGTGAGGTCAGAAAATCAACAAAGTGCAATTTATCCTGAGGGGAACACGAATGTCTAGTTAGTTAACATGATCTTCTAAATATTAGCATGTCTTGTGAGCATGTTAACATGTTGACATCAGCTTTAGTTGACATCACTGCTTTGTCCTTTAACAGAGGGAATGGTTGAGGTGACTAAACAAGGAAAGAAACTCTGCACCATCGGTCAAGGAAAAGTATTTGGGGAGCTGGCGATCCTGTACAACTGCACTCGCACAGCAACTGTAACAGGTAAACACACGAAACACACAGTTGCTACACACTGGAAGTGGCAACCTGCTGCTCCCACCGACAAGCCCATTATTCTCGAGCAGTTTGATGTTCAGGCGTGGTGGAAATGGCTTACGATTTTGTCAGTCGGTGTCGTGGACGTGTGACCTCGAAAGTCCCAGTGAAGGCCACCACATCCATCAGTGCTGCTGGAAGTGAGATGAATTCAGACTGTGAAAGTGCTTTGATGGTGCACTACCATTTATTCATGCAGTGGCAAACTGAAGCTGTGATGAAGGTCAACCACAATCGTCATCCCTGTACAGTCTTTTTTTTTTTCTCAGTCACCTGTGGAGCGCTTTCAAAAGACTGCTGCACGCACACACACACACACACACACACACACACACACACACACACACACACAAAACATATTTTTCTTGGTTACTCCTGTCTTTTAGAAAGACGTGCTTAGTTTTTCAAAAGTGGGGCTTCATGCTGTGATATTTCAATATCAGCAGAAATCATAGAAACATCACAATATCTGAGTAAATAATACAAAAAACTATCAGCATTCTAATGAGATTTTGATTGTGTGTTATGTTGTGTGAACTGGCGCTTTAAAGGGTAAGCTGACATATGAAAATATCAATTTACCATTTATTTAATTTACCATGGGTGTGGTTTAGATGTGACGACCAGCAAGGTTAGCATAGGAGAGTATACTTCATTGACAGAAGAACCATTGAAGGCTTTTCTCAATGGAAAACATGATTTTGGTTTTCTCCTGTCTGGTAAGAGTTTGATTTACCAATGGGACCCAGATGGTTCTGTATAAAACACCATCTGGCGCGTAAGGTTAATGATGTGTGGGAGGTGAAAGAGAAACAGGGGAGTGATTTTGGACGCAGCTTATGGTTTGATTATTATAGCCAGTTCCATTTTGGATCTGTTTTACTATTGGTAAGATGCTAGGATTTCCATTGCATGCACATCACAACGCTGCTATTTGAATCATCTGCCCCCTCAAGTGGTTGCCAGGTTGTGCACTAGCTAACGTTGCTAAAACTAGTAGGAAAACTTTAACGTCGCTAACACTGGCTAGGTAACTTCAACGTTGCTAACACTAGCTAGCACTAATGCTTGCTAGCTAACATTAACATTGCTAACCCTAGTCAGCTTATGATAGTGTTGCTAACACCAGTTTACACTAATGTTGCTAATGCTAGCTAGCTAATATTAAGTCTGCACAATATGCTGGGCGTGTACTTTAGAACTTTTTTACATGTTTTTCCACAAACTGGCAACCACCAAGACTCTTGATCTCTAACGAAGTACAAATACCACGTGCTACCAGCGGTGTTACTCTACTGGCTCACATACTTGTTTGATATCATGCATTCACAATCATAATAATGTTTTTAAGGAGAAGACATACTTTTATTCTGCACCTTTCTACAAGCTCTGTAGAGGTTTTATTTAAAAAAAAAAAAAAAAAGATCTGTCTACATAACAGTGTTGTCAATATGAACTTTAAGAAGAGCCGACGGTTGTCGAGTAGTTGCCAGGCAACCAGCAGAGAGTCCAGGAAGCTTATTGGTCGCAGCCAAGAAAGTCCTGCACAGAACCCACGTAAAATGGCGAATTATCGTTTTTTTTGCACAGTTTTTCTTCCTGTTACACAACCATGATATAACGTGTTAATCACTGAGCTTTAAAGGCGCTGCTAGATAGATTTTGTTACCTTTGTGCAGAGCATACTCGCTGTTACCCTTAGGCCAACCGGCTGCAGCTTCATATTCACCGTACTGACACGGGAGTGGTATCAACTTCTCATCAAAGTCTCGGCAAGAAAATGAATAATTGTATTTCTTTTAACAGTCAAGTGTTGTTTTATATGACGGGCTTATCCGGGGGCCCCAAATCTCATTGAATACAGTAGATGAATTAATGTCTACGAGTTCAAGATAAGTCATCTAGTCGCCATAAAGAAAATATGATGAATTTTTATGCATCTTAAAGGAGAAAACTCTCTACTGATGAGCTTTCTTGATGTCTTTGACTTCCACTTTTCATTCTGTCTCCTTCACCTCGCTTGTTGATGTTATTACACTCAGCTCGTCGTCGCTTTGCGAGTTAAATCCCTTTATTTTCCTGGCTGACGGTCGCGCGTTAGATGATGGATTGGCTTTAAATGTGGTGTCAGTCTGTTTTCTGTTTGTGTGTTTATCTGTGTGTGCATCACTTGGATGTGCTGGAGGGATGCCTAGACGCTGACTTATAAAACGATGTGTTTTTGGCAAGAATTTGTTTACAGCACTCTTTATCTTGGCTGTGTGAGGTATCAAAAAAAAAAAAATCAGACAGCTCTTTAAACCCCATTTATCTTTAAGTGAGGCGCTGACTTCACTTTTTGTCTTCTCTGTTTCCATCAGCGTCCTTGTGTTGTTCAATGTCATTCAAGTGAGTGAAAGAGAGAGAAAGCACATTTATTATCACCAAAGAAATCAGCCACCAGGCTCTCAATCACATGTCTGAGCAGATAGAAAGTTTATCTGTAGTTAACTTTAATCTTCGACTGGACAGAAGCAGCCTTTTCGGTGTATTTTCTGACACGACTTTAATCAGCGTTGTTTCCAGTAGAAGCAGACAGCTGTTTTTCGTACCACACAGCAGACAGACGCAGATAAAACCTAGCTGTGGAGCGTTTAGCAGCTAAAGAGCCAGATCTTTCCCTGCCAGACGGGTGGTGGAGACCAAAAACAGAGCTAAAATAGAGTGAATATTGGACTTGCATTCATTTGGAGGACACAAACATGACTGAATGAATCATGTTGCTCCTTAATTACTGGATTTGTTATGAGGCAACTGTTTCTGAACAAGTCCTCTAGAGAAACTTAAAGGAATAGCACAACATTTTAGGAAATTTACAGAAGATTGATACCACGCTCAAGCAGTGGTGGAATGTAACTAAATTTTGAAGCACTTGTACATTTCTTATTGTACTTTTTTTCTCTTTTTAGTACCTTTATTTGATTACTTTAGTTACTACTTAATGTGCAGATTGCGTGCTGCGTCAGAGACAAAGAAGCACATTTCTAAATTAATTAATTTAATCGGCAGTCAGGTAGAAAAAAAACACTGATCAGAAAAATCATTAGCTCAGAAAATCGGATCGTATTGTATTGGTGACTTCAGTAATATTTTAACATGATATCTTTTCTTTTACTTAAGTATGACTCTGAGATACTTCTTACAACACTGACTATAAGACATACCAAGCGAGTCTGAGCTGAACATATTCACTGATTTGGTTCAGAGTGAACTAACTGTCGGTCTCCTGCAGCTTAATAATAAATGTACACTAAAAGACCAATTTTCATGCTCTGAATTTGCTACTTTATTGGAAAATGTAATGATTACTTTAATATAAAAGACTAGGGGAAAAATAAAAAGGCAAAATGTAATTCTCTGTCAGTATTTAACAATAAATTCAGAACACGTGGGAGTCCTTATAAAACTGTCTTGCAGGCTGAATCTCTCCGCTGGGCTGCTAGTTTGAATCTGTGCTGAGATGAAGACATCATTAAGGGTTATTTTCTCCATCTGAAGAAAACTCCCTCCTGAGCGACTGTCGACAAATTGATGGAGCGCTCCTTTAAATTGTAAAATGAAGCCGAGGCTGTAGGATGAGCAGTATGAACAGCACTGTGGGTGAAGAGCTCCATACTGTAGTGCGTTCATACAGATTATGGTAATGAAAATAGTGGAGGATGAGGCAGAGTGTGGGGGTTTAGAGAGGGCCAGGAGTGACGGGTATACATGTAAATAAACATGATGGATGTTCAGTATAGAAGAGACGATGATGCCTGAGAAACATGGAGGAAATTGAAAAGTGTCACCTGCGCTGCTGGATTTAAACACTTTCCTGTCCTTTGAGGTGAAGATTGTAAGATAATGTGTTCTGGGTCCCACTGTGACGCAGAGCAGCAGGATGTAAACAGGTTGTACAATTAAACCTTTGATGGGATTAACAGAGGGAGATAACCACTGATGTTTACGTGTGTTTTTCAGTTTTAATTTCACTCTAAGACGATCATTGTGAGGACATTTCCGCAGTGTGAGGCCGGTTCTCACTACTTCAAAGGAGAGTTTGAAGGTTAAGACTTGGTTTTAGGCCGAGTAAACATACCTACATACATCTCATGACCATTAATGCACACCGGGCATGCCAACAGAAGGCATGATCAATTATTTGTGACTAATGTATTTTTTCCTGAACAATTACCTTTTTAAAAAATCTTAAAATTACTTCCCTGAAAAAAATCCAGAATCTATAAATATGCACATCAGTTTCAATTAATAATTAACAATTAGACACAAAATGTCTCCTATATCGTCACGTACGCAACATCACATACGTAACGCCATGTAACTATTCTTACTGTGTTTTCTGCAACAAACATACCTCCATGCAGATAGAAAGACGTAGCCTAAAACAAAATATCAAAAGAACTTCAATTTCTACTCTTGCACATAATATACAAATTTAGTTTCAATGACCCATTTCTATTTATGTCTATTTTTAAATACTTTTCATGATTTTTTATTAGAACTCTGGTCATTGGAGACAAGATAAAGTTTACTTTTACCCTTTTCTCTCTCTTTCTCTGTGTGTCTGTAGCCCTGACGGACATCAAGCTCTGGGCGATCGACCGTCAGGGTTTCCAGACCATCATGATGAGGACCGGTCTCATCAAACTTTCCCAGTACACAGACTTCCTCCGCAGGTACAGCTCACTCACATGCTCCCCACTTCGCTGTTTTTAGCTCTCACCACATGACGGTGACTCACATCTCTCACTCTAAACTCTCCTCCCAGCGTTCCCTCGTTTCAGTCGCTACCTGAGGACATCCTCAGCAAACTGGCTGATGTTTTGGAGGAGGTGACGATTTTCCAAACAGTTTCTCATTCTCGCTCACAGACGTACAGTATCTGTTTCTGCCATCTGTTCCTACGTCTGACAAATACAAATCTCTGGAAACATTCTGTTCAGTAATCTGAGGTATTGTGTGCACATGATTCACGTCTCTCTGCTCTCCCGCAGACTCATTACAGCGACAGTGATTACATTATCCGTCAGGGCGCCACCGGAGACACATTCTTCATCATCAGTGAAGGACAGGTGAGGAAGAGGGATGACAATGGGTGAACAGAGAGCAATTAACAAGAGAGGGAAAAGGGGATGGTTTCAAGGCTTCAGTTTGGCCGAGTTGGTCCCGGGTCCATTGTCAAACAGGGTCATTGTGGTACTGTAGCTCTTAACTGCTGTACGGTTCAATGACAAACCATAAAAGAGGCTGTGATCTGTGATGTCTACAGGTGAAAATCTCCCAGCAGAACTCAGCCAGTGACGAGCAGGTGCCTGTGAAGACTCTGTCTAAAGGGGACTGGTTTGGAGAGCAAGCTCTGAAAGGGTGAAACACAAACACGCACACACACAAAAATTAAAAAGTTACAAACAACTTAGGTCGCAGTCGCAGGACATCACCGCAACCCGCTTGGCGGCAGGGTGGGCCTAGCTTGGCCCAACTACGAAGCAGGTCCATCATGGGCACAGCTCAGCTCTGCACTGTAAAACTGGTGATGGAAAAGCAAATGGAAAAACGCTAGAGCTGTCCACTTGGATGTTAATACCAGGTCTGATGAGGGCCTCTGTATACAGTTTTGCCACCTGCCTCAAGTTCCCCCTCCTCCCACTCGTTAACGGAGGAGGTACAGACCGATTGTTCCATGCCTCAAAACTTGAAAAGACGCTGTCAAAAAGGAAAAAATCCTGTCAAAGTGGCTTTACTCTTTGTTCTCACTTCACTTAGTTCCACCTCAAGTCAGACATATTATGAGGACTCCCTGTTTCAGGCAAGTGTTTAGTCCCTCGAGGCTTTCGTGATGAAGTGAATGGATTCCTGGAAATCTTTGATCTGATTTGGACGTTAAGATCCTCTGCTGAACACTGCAAAAATCAGTCCAACAACAATACACAAACTTATGTCTTATTTCTTTGTCTCTTTTGCAGAGAGGACGTTCGCACAGCCAGTGCCACCGCTGTGGGAGATGTCACATGCCTGGTTATTGATAGAGAGTCAGTGAGGATCTTTGTTAACCGTGAACATCAGTTTTTATACGCTTGGGCAGTCTGTTGCTCACTTTGCTCTCCTCTTTAAAGACATCTTTGTGTTCTGCTGCTCATTTACACATATTTCAGGTCTTTCAAACAACTGATTGGAGGACTGGACGATGTCAACAACAAGCAGTATGACAGCGATGAGGTCAAAGCAAAGTGAGTTCATCGTTATATTTTGGGAAAGTGTCCTTGTGCATGTAGAGGTTTATGTAACAGCTGCTGTTGAAGGTCAGATGAACATTATGACAACACTTCTAGAGTCGATATTTTTGTACTAATTTTCCACTGAATAAAAGCCTGAGTTAATGGAAATCTTACAAGGTTGCACCCATTAATATTCCTCTTAACATCGCCAACACGACTCAAGACTGAACTGACTGACTGAGTGTTGGTTCAGGCGAGCACTGAAGTTGTGCTTGTATTTTCGGTTTCATTCATGCCTCACGATCACAGGATCATTCATCAGCAGGTCAGCTGATATTCAGAAATTTGGAACATGAAAGCACGTATATCAAGCAGCGACAAGTCCGAATATAAACAGATTAAAGTCACAATAACCTCATATAATGACCTCATATGAAGCCAATAAAAGATAAAAGCACAAAATATATAGAGTGCATACAAAAATACTAGAACAGTACTCAAACAAGCACAATTTAAATATGTAATGACAATAAAGTTAACCGTAAACAATATAAGTGACTTATTTGTCACCCAAGAAAAAACTCCCCAGACTCCCTTATAAATCTGTGCAATTTTGTGAGTTAGGCGTTTGGAGAAATTTTATAAACGTTGTGAGAATCTGTCTACGACAAATTCTTAATTATTTGGGCCTTCTTGTAAATTCGGCAAAGGTTATACATGAAGATATTTCTTTCTTTGTGTAAAAAACAACCTGTCAAAACAAACAAATAAGATGCAAATATAGGAGATGTTCTCATAAGACAGATAGAATGACCAATAAAAGGTAAAAGTGCAAAATATAAGGAAATACATATGGAAATACTAGAACAGTCCTGAAACAAACAGAATTTAAATATATAATGACAATATAGGTAACAGTGACCCATATAGTCTACTTCTGTGTCGCCTATGAAAAAAGTCCACAGACTCCCTTAAAAAATGCACAAATTTATGAGGTGTTGAGTTCAGAGAAGCTTTATAAACGTTGTGTGAATCTGTCTACAACAAATTCTTAATTATTTGGGCCTTCTTGTAAATTCAGCAAAGGATATACACGAAGATATTTCTTTCTTTGTGTAAAAAACAACCTGTCAAAACAAACAGAGAAGATGAGATGTTCTCATAAAGCAGACAGAATGGCCAATAAAAGGTTTGGCAATATTTGTGGAAAGGCATATAAAAATACTGGCAAAGTACTAAAACAAGCATGATTTAAATATGTAATAGCAATAAAGTTAACAGTAACCAATATAGGCTACTTCTTTGTTGCCTGAGATAAAAGTCCCCAGACTCCCTTTGAAAATGAAACAATTTTGTGAGTTAGGCGTTAGGAGGAAATTCATAAATGTTGTGAAACGCCGTCTGTGACAAATTCTTAATTACTTGGGCCTTCTTGTAAATTCGGCAAAGGTTATACAAAGGTTATACATGCCGTTATGCGTCTTCCTTCACAATGGATGGAAACAAGCATTAATTACATTTGCTTTTGCTGATTTTCTGTAAATTTGGTTACATTTTGAGGTACATATATTTGGAAGGAAACTTGACTCATGATTTTCCTGTCCTGTACAACAGGGACATCTTCTGGCTTTAGAAAAGAGACTAATTTAACTTCTTTCTCCTCCTTACTGTGTCCTCCTGTGTTCCCTGTAGACTGCAGGCAGAGGCAGATTTCTTCTCCAGCGTGTCACTTAATGATATCAATATAATCTGCACTCTGGGGATGGGAGGCTTCAGTCGAGTGGAGCTGGTGACTATACGAAGATGCTCTGTAGCAGCTGATAATGTAAAGACAGATGCTCTTTGTGTCTGTACTGAATGCACACTGTACATTTGTGTTTTCAGGTGCAGTTAAAGAATGACGCCAATCGATCGTTCGCCCTCAAAGTGTTAAAGAAACGTCACATTATGGACACCAGCCAGCAGGGCCACATCCTGTCAGAGCGCCGCATCATGATGGAGGCTCACAGTCCGTTCATCATCAGGTCAGACGGCGTTTTTGAGATTTTAGCCTTTCTCTTACATAAAACTATTCCTTTAGTCTAACGTCTGTCTTCCTGCAGGTTGTATCGGACTTTCAGAGACACCAAATATCTCTACATGCTGTTGGAGGTTTGCCTCGGAGGAGAACTGTGGACGCTGCTGCGAGACAGGTGTGTGATTGTGTGTTTGTGTCTGTGTTTTTGACTCTAAAAGAACAAGACGTCCTTAGTGTCAGTCCTTTTACCTTTCAGGGGTTCATTTGATGACGGCACCACTCGGTTTTACACTGGCTGTGTCATTGAGGCTCTGGCTTTCCTGCACTCCAGAGGAATCATCTACAGAGACCTCAAACCCGAGAACATCATACTGGACAGCCGAGGATACGCCAAGCTGGTGCGGACATGTTTCAAACAATGTGGATCATGTTTCTCTCAGAAAATATTCATGACGTGTGTTTCTTTCTTCCAGGTGGACTTTGGCTTTGCTAAGAAGGTGGGTCTGGGGAAGAAGACATGGACATTTTGTGGGACTCCTGAGTACGTCGCCCCGGAGATCATCCTGAACAAAGGCCACGACAGTTCAGCTGACTGCTGGTCTCTGGGAATACTGGTCTTTGAGCTGCTCAGTGGCAGGTACAACAGATATTAAAAGCAAATCTTTGGCCCACATGAGCCAGCTCGCAGGATCGCTTGTGTTTGACAATGTGCAGGAAAATGTCCCCTGTGACTATTAATCTATTATGTGATATCATTAGGTAATAATGACTCATGCATTAATGAGTAGTTGGATGAGGTGGAGCTCATTTTGAACCATGTCTTCCTCTCCAAACTCCAGTCCTCCATTTTCAGGCTCTGATCCCATGAAGACCTACAACATAATCCTGAGAGGCATCGACATGATCGAGTTTCCCAAGAAGATCACCAAGAGTGCAGCCAACCTCATCAAACGACTCTGCAGGTTTTCAATCCACCTGAAGTGTCCAGATAAAGTGCGACAGGGTGCTGTTTGTCCTCGTAATCATTTGTATCATCTGTGTTTTCTAAGGGACAACCCTTCAGAGAGGCTGGGAAATCAGAAAAATGGAGTGAAAGATATACAGAAACACAAGTGAGACCGTTAAGATGCTTTTCATGAGATTTCGCTCTTCTGTAGAAGATGAGACTGTAGTCATGGAAACATGTCCTTGTCCTTCAGGTGGTTTGAGGGCTTCAACTGGGATGGCCTCCGCCAGGGAACCATAGACTCTCCATTCACACCCACGGTGGGTATCCTTCAGCGTCTCTACGACTGACGGTATACAGATGACAGTATTAACATCCCGTGTTCCTCCATCAGGTGGAGGGGCCGCTGGACAACAGCAACTTTGACTTTTTCCCAGAGGACGCTGAAGACCCTCCTGTTGATGAAGAGTCTGGTTGGGACCTCGAGTTTTAGCAGGAGGTGATCATCGTCTTCGAGCTGACTGAACAAAGAAAACAGTGAGAACAGGATTCGTCAGAAAGAGGGAGTGAATCCACAACAGAAAGAGTTCAAGCATTTTATTTCTTACCAATGTTTGCACCAAAACTCAGAGAACAAAGACGTGAAAAGCCGAGAACAAACAGACGACATTAACAGTGAATAAAGTGAATGATCACAATGACAGAGGATTACGGCCACTGTTCAAGAATAAAGTCAAAATATTTAATGCAAAAAGTCAAAATATTACAAGAACAAGTGTTACTGTTTCAAAATAGTCATAATTTACAAGAAAAAAATGTTATATGTTGAGAATAATCATAACAGATTCAGAATAAAGTCATACTACTCTGAGGTAAGAGTAATAAGTCCAGAATAAAGTTAGAATTCAGTGTTATCGTCTCAAGAATTAAGTAATTTTACAAAAAAATCTGAGAATCTGAAACTTGTTTGAAATAAGGTTCTACTTTGAGAGAAAATGTTCTATTATCTAAGGAATAAAGTTGTAATTTTTGTGAAAAATCATGATATTTAGAGAATTAATTCACACTTTTTTTAGATAAAGTCAGAATACCTTGAGAATGAAGTTGTACATTTTATAAAAAAATTATCATTTCGAGGGAAATAACTAATTTTACAAGAAAAATACTCTTTGATATGTTCTCTTTAAAGACTTTTGTTTTTATATTTTGACTGTGTCTTGAAATATTTTTCTGGCCCTGCTAGTATGCAGATTTGTCAGGCTCATTATTTTCAAACCAAGTACAATAAAACCTCGAGCCACTATTTATTTTCAATTTAACACAAAGTTATGACGTTTAACATTTTCCCAGATGGCTTTTTACGAGCTTTTAGTGTCCATCCAATCCAAAGAAGAGCGGTTTAATTGCAGCTTTAATTTGAAAGTGAAAGGCTCACAGCGTTGCTTCTTCTTCTGTCCTTGTTGCCGATATTATGATACTTCTCACCAAAATTTATCAGAATCTGACAGATTCTGTGATTGTGGTCGGTCGAAGCTTTTTCTCATGATTAATATATTTATGTATTGTGATGTGTTTGAGGTGCCTTAAAGAAATATCAACACAGAACCATTTCTTTTTTCTGAGTAAGACGAAAATGATCAACATCAGTTCAGAACATTATGCTGCCTTCAGGTACAAGGTCCGCTGGGATATAATACGTCAAGGTTGATTCAGTATGAGCAGTAGAACCACAGGGGTAAATATGACAGGAACAGCTGGGCTTCTCTAATCCCCAAGTAACTGAGATGTGGCATGTATGAGCAGAGAGAAGAAGAATCAGGTCAGGGATTGACAGGAAACAGATACGTTCTGTACTTTCCAATTATATTTTCAATTTAAAGCCGTCACTCATGACACCTTTGCCTTCTGTCCGCAGTGATTGTGTCTAATGTGTCTGGAAGTGTCCGTTTGCTAAATCCGTCCTCGAACTGTGATTGTCCGATCAAGTTTTAAAGGAACAATTGACCTAAAAAAAAAAGAAAATTCACGTCGATGGAAAATCAGGTGACGTTTCGTAGTCCAACGAACATTTCTGGAGCTTCACAGCAACACAGTGTTTGCAGCGTTCTCTAAAACAACTGAAGTAGAATGTAAAAACTTTTTTTTTTAAAACTAACTAACTAGCGGTGCCCTGCATTTTGAACAATGCAGCTCTTTCATATCTGCATGGATCAGGAAGACTTTTTTGTTATTCATTTAGCTTTAGCCTCAGTCTTTTAGATCATATTAAGATATGTTTGGTCTTGTTTTAGAACAATCCGACTGGGAACATTAAAAGAACATTAAAAGTCAGACAGTGTTTTCAACCAATAAATGGAGATAACATTAGCTTACGTAGCTAGAAAGATCTGATCAAACCAAGTGCTGTCATTTAAGCAAAATCTGTGGTTGGCAGGAAGACTTTTTCCCGTAAGCTTACATAGTGAAAGAAGCGTCCGTAAAATGGTGGATACATTTTTGTTGAGCTTCACAACCCCGAGAAACGACTTGTTTGACTATTATAATTTGAACCATTAGGTAAAATTGGGAAAGTCTAGAAGAGCCGCTGGATTAAATTATTTTATTGTTATTCAAGTTAGCCTTGAAAGGAAAGGAAAGGAAAGGAAAGGAAAGGAAAGGAAAGGAAAGGAAAGGAAAGGAAAGGAAAGCGTTAAGTTAGCCAGCTCAGTTGGCGGAAGATCTCTAGTCCAACACTGTGTCCAGATTTAGTGTAACGTCCTTGTCGGCGGCTGAGAGAAATGAGAAGGTCTATTTTTTCTTGTCACGTTACAATCCACTCACACATGATCCTCTAACACACTATAAAAGTGTCCCTATTCTAAAAATATTCATTCATATTCACAGTCATTTTTTTCCTCTACTCCTTCATACCAAATGTCCCAACAAAGATTTATCAAAAAAGTTTGATTAAAACCTCCAGCAGACTTTTAGAAAAGGGAGAATAGGCTTGTTCAAATTCTGTCTGTGTGCATTCTGGTTTATTTCCGCAGTGTTTTTATTGTTGTTGACAGTTAAAAAAAAAAAAGTATTTTTGCACGGAAACCGCAGAAGACTCAAGCTCCATGTTGGCTTTCCATTTTTAGATGATTTTCTGACTGACTGTTTCCTTTTGCTTCCCACATTCCTGCTTTTATAGTTTGTGTCTCTGTGTTGTTCACTTCCGTTTGGATGTGGTTTAAATGTCTATTTATACTTTTGTGCGGTATTTTACTGAAAAACATCAGAAAAGTAACGACAATAACATGGCCTTGGATGTGGTTTTGTGTAAGTGACTGAATGTCGTGTTCACGAGGACTTTTACTGTGTTTGGTTTGAATCAGGGAATTCATTAAAGCTTAAATCAACACATACCTGCAAATAAATGGAGTCAGCCCACTTTTATTTTCCCCACATGACTCTGGTTTGGGGAGCTGAGTGCGTGCTGGAGGGGCAGTTAATGAAAACTTAAAGCGTGAGCATTGGGAGATGTTTATCAGCCTGTTGACCTCCGGGCTAACGAAGTCATGTGAGGTTCACTGGTTCCTGTTGTGAAGCAGGCCGTGATGGAAACGCAGCCGCCTCCACTAACGACTTTCTCACTATTTACTGATAACTGACGCACAGATAAGACACACAGATTTTTCCACATTTCCTACAACAACACAGCTAGCTGGTTTTCAACCAACCGGAGATAACGTTAGCTTGACTGGCTAACACTCAATCATGGGACATAAAAACCCAACAAAGTCTTTGTTGTTATATAATTAACCTTCAATTCTTAAAAGGAAAGTTTGACATTTTGGGAAACATGTAACTGTTTCTATAATTGTTGACAATTTCATTAACTAAAATCTCCTTATATCTGCTTCACATGAACACAAAGTGTGTTTTAAAACATGTAATAATTGTTATTATCTGTGTTTTTCTATTATTTGAAATATTTCTCTTTCATTTCTAGTTGTCATCATTGTCATCAGTGTTTTCCTGCAATTCTTCCTGTGTTTGTTTATTTATAACATTTTTATTTCTATATTTTTTATAAATGAATGTATGTATGTTGCTTTTATGTCTTTGATCAACATATGATGCTGCTCATTATCATCATTGTGCAAATCTGATTTCCTTCAGGTGATCATAATAAATGAAGTTCAGATTGAAAACTGGCTCAGTGTGTTGCTTGTTTGTTTGTTTGTTTGTTTGTTTGTTTGTTTGTTGGTAAACCAATAAGAAGTTTTGAATATGTTTAATTTGATATTGCACAAAATGGGACTGTTGGTCCTTGGCAGTCGTATGCACTCTACTGAGAGTAGATGTTTGTTTTATAAGCATCCAAAACCAAAATAATAAATCTAAGTTATCTTGGATAACAATATGCTCTTATAAAGAAAAAAAAACAAAAAAAGCTCTCTGACACCACAGATGTTTTTTAATTAACAAAGAAAGTAATCAGTTTGATTTAAATAGTGTCACTTCATTTCATAATTATAACTTTTTTTAACACCTAATTTGACTTTTTATCTCACAGTTATGAATTTCCATCTCATATTAAGACTTTTTTGGTGCACAATTACACATTTTTATCCCATAATTACAACTTTTTATCATAGAATTATGACTTTTTAAATCATAATTATGACTTTTAGGCTCATGCTCATGATTTTGAATCTCATAATTTGGCTTTTTATCTCATCATTATGAATTTTTATCTCATTTTATGACTTTCTTGGCGCATAATTACACTTCAGATCATAATTTTGACGTTTTCTTTCATAATCTGACTTTTTAACTCATAGTTATGAGTTTTAATCTGATAATTTGACTTTTTATCTCATAATTACGACTTTCCATGGGAATATATATATATATATTCATATATATATATATATATATATATATATATATATATATATATATATATATATATATATATATATATATATATATATTCTTTAACTGGCATCATTGGGCTTCCATACGGTCCTGCCTCTCCTTCCCATAACTGAAACTCTGCATCAAACATCTACAGCATAATAGAAAAAACACTGACAGTGAACATTTGACTACTTTTACTTCTCATACTTGAGGTAAGTTTTGGTAATGATAGTATGACTTGTAGTTTAGTTGTTTAACTATGATGTATCAGTACTCTTTCCTCAGGATCTGAGTACTTAAGTCTAATCCTGCTGTGTTCACAGGTACTCATCAGCTGTTTCTACTCGACTGATCGACTTCACAGGAAAAACAACCGACGTGACTGGAATCAGAAACTGAAGCATCCTGTTTCCTTCTTGTGCTGCTATTTTTAGAAAGTTAAACAACAACAAAAACAAGAAAACTCAAGATAAACCAAATTATTGCACCTGTTAATAACAAAACAAACTGCAGCTGCTGAGTCTCATGTTTAAAATAACATTAAAACTTACTTTAAGGATACTTCTTATGTGATTAATTTGTGTTGTTTTTCGCTTATTCAGTTCCTAATTTTAATATTATCTACTATTTTTTATTTTTATTTTTGGAATATATTTCTCCTAGTTTGTGTTTTATGCTTCAAAAGACACAGAATCTAAAATTATCCTCTTTCCTGCTCGGAAACTGCGTGTATCTTGTGGTATGAGTGGAAATATCCAATTAACTGTGTGGGTTAATTACACTCATGAATAATCCATTAACAGCGCCCCCCCCCGCGGGAACGGCGCCCTCTGATTGGTCAGTCCCGGCCGGACACGATAGAAATACCAGGTGCGGAGGGATGTGGCAGGACAGGCAGGACCACCAGGACGACTGAAGACCCGAACCAGAGCCACCTCATCCATCCATCCTCCGCACCCCGAGACCACATCATGCTGCCCGGCTCCGCTCTGCTGCTGCTCCTCGGCCTCAGCGCCGCCGCCTGCTTCGAGATGCTCCCGGAGGAAGCTGCTCCCCGCCGGGCACGATTCTCCGCAAACAGCCCGAGTGAGTCCCGGTTCTGTTCCGAGTCCGGTGTATTGTTCCGAGTCTGGTTTATTGTTTGAGGCTGGTTTGCAGGAAAACTTCAGTTTGTTTCTCATTGTTTCTTCTTGTGGTTTGGTTTATACAAGTGCAACTGAGACGCTGTGGAGGACTGAAACTGCCAAAATCAAAAAATAATGTAGTACATAAATGGTTCAATACATTAATTATAATGCCGATAAATACAATTAAAAATGCATTTACGTATTATTTTTTATATATACATACAGCGTTGTATTTATTAATTTATTCACTTTGTGATTTTTGATTATTTACGTTCTGTGTTATTTGCCCTTTTTGCATTACTTATTTCGACGGACATTTTTATTTCTGTATTTTCTTTTTATATTTCTTTATTCATTTCTGCTTCAGAAGACAAATTATCCAACATTATTTCATATTATGTATTTAGTGATAGCTTTAAAAATGAATAATTGAACAAATAAAATGGAAAACTAAATGGCAAAGTTAAAAAAAAATGGTACAACAGTAAATAAATACAGAAGCAAATTTTATAAATTACTTTAGTTAGTTTTATAAAACAATTACTTTATTTTTTTGGTGCATTTAAAGGCATGTTAATGAATTTATTGAGCCATTTCTTTATTTCTTTTTTATTTAAGCCATTTTAGTCCATATTCAGCTTCACAAATGTGAGGAGTTGCTGTTTTTCCTTCGAATTATTTTGATAATTCTTTTAATTTAAATGGTTTTGATATTTTGACTGTTGCTTAATGAAGGTGTCACAATCAATCAATCGATTAACGGAGAAAATAATCCCCAATGTAAATATTAATCAGCTGCAGTCCCGTACTAAATACTGTGTGTGCGTCTGTTTGCAGCTGATGTGGCCAGATGTTTGAACGGAGCTGTTGCCGTGGGCTGCGGTTTCTTCTCCTGTCTGGAAAACTCGACCTGCGACACCGACGGGATGCATGAAATCTGTGAACTCTTCCTCCACACTGCTGCTACCTTCAACACAGAGGTGGGTCTGTCAGTCTGTCCGTCCATCACACCATCCACCTGTCTGTCTGTCTGCCTGTCTCACCTGTGTGTGTGTGTGTGTGTGTGTGTTGCTCTCCAGGGTAAAACCTTTGTGAAGAAAAGTCTGCACTGCATCTCTCAGGGAATCTCAGCAAAGGTTTTCCAGACTATCCGCCGCTGCAACATCTTCCAGAGGATGATCGCTGAGGTTTGTGAACTCTGACTCTCACTGACGCCGACGACGCTCCTCTCTGATCGTCACTCGCTGAGTTTTTTTTCTGTCTTGTTAAAGGTACAAGAAGAGTGTTACACCAGCCTCGACATCTGCACTGTGGCTCGAACCAATCCTGATGCCATCGGAGAGGTGGTGCAGGTGCCGACTCACTTCCCCAACAGGTCAGGACACACACCTGTCTCACACACCGCAGTCATAATAATATGCGAATATAAAGAGACTACAGCCCTGGTTGAAGCTCTGTGAGGCTGTACTTTTGACTAACACAGCTAACATCAGCATGCTAATAGTCACATGCTACTAGGTGAGGAACATATCGGCACCACAATCCATCAGGAAGACTGTGACACATTTTGTTTTTATTGCTTAACATTCCCTCTAAAGTTTAACATAAAAATAATAAATAAAAAAAAAGGTTTCAGCCCAAAATGTGGCTGTATTTATTCTTTTCCAACAAGTTCCTGCAAACTTTTCACAATAAAAGCACCGTTAAGAAGAAATAAACTAAAGGAAATACGGCAGCTTTCATGAACGAAGGCAGATTTGGGTGCAGTAGTAATAGTAGTGTACAGCCTGTCCACTGAAGCGTAAGTGCAGAGCTTCACAACTCTTATAAATGCTGTCTCGGTGGACTCAAAGTTCCCTGTTCTGCCCTGTTGTCCAGGTACTACAGCACTCTCCTGCAGGCGCTGCAGGCCTGCGACGAGCAGACGGTGGCGGCGGTGAGGGCCGGCCTCGTGGCCCGGTTAGGCCCTGACATGGAGACCTTCCTCCAGCTGGTCCAGAACAAACCCTGCGCCACCGGCTCCAGCTCCGGCGCTTTCAACAACCCGTCCAGCTGGAGGAACATGCCCGTGTTCAACATCCAGCCCGGCTTCAGAGGCCGAGACCCCACCCACCTGTTCGCCAGGAAGAGATCCGTGGACGATGTGGAGGGAGGGATTAAAGCTGAGAACTAGATAACACACAAAAACACTGTATGCACACTGAAACCTGCAGCTTTCTCCTCAGATTGTTTCACAATGATTACCTTTTATGACAAGAGCTTTAGACGGTGATTCGGGGTGATAAATATTATGTTATGATATTATTATTGTTATTATTTAGGGTGATTTGCTTAGTCCCCCTTCCCTGAGAAACATGTGTTACAGACATTTAAAAAAGAGGCCTATTATACAGTGATTATGATATTTATTTTCTTAAACAAGTTAATTTATGAGGCTGTTATATTTAATGTAGAGAAGAAAAGAGGCTGCGGAGGTCAGACGATGCTCTCATGCTGGTCGTGGAGCTCTTCATGACTCCTGCGAGGAGCCTGAGATCACTTTATTAGACAAAGTTGTATTTTTAAATGAGACGCTGTGTGATGTAAAAACCTGAGATGGTGACAAAAGTCTGGACTTTGTGTTAGAAATAAATGATGATACATGATTGATTTTGGCTCGTGTGATTTTCTTTCACTGATCAGAACCTGTTATTAATCTAAGACGATGCTGATGATGTTCAACTTTATTTGTATAGTTTGTAGAAGAGCCACCAGGTGGCGTTAACATATATAAAAACATACATGAACAGCTGATGTCTTTTCTAGCAGCACAACATTACTCCTGTGTCTGAACAGCAATGGTGGAAAGTAACTAATTACCAGTGATTAAGTATATTTACTCAAGTAGTGGCGTACTTTACTTTACAACTTTATACTTCTACTCTTCTACATCTCAGAGGCAAATATTGTACTTTTCACTCCACTGCATTTATCTGAAAGCTTTAGTTACTAGTGATGGAAGGTAACTAAGTACATTTACTCAAGTACTGTACTCTGGTAAACGACAATTGTGAGGTATTTGTACTTTACATGTGTATTTGCATCTTCTGCTACTTTATACTTCCACTCCACTACATTTTGGCATTGTACTTTTTATTTACTGCATTTATTTGATAACTTTAGTTACTAGTTACTTTGCAGATTACATGTTGCATCAGAGCCAAAGCAGCACATTTTATTTGCAATTGACAGAAAAAAATAAAAGGAAAAATAAAGAAAAACACTGATTATGATAATCAGGCTAGTAATAAGCGGATCCATAGTATACAGTATACAGTACCTACAAGTAAATATATGTATAATTTACTTGTACTTGTACTTTTGATACTTGAGTATGGGTGACTTTCGCTTTTACCAAAGTAATATTTTTACATGATATCTTTACTTTTATGCAAGTCTGACTTTCTACATTTACTCAAGTACTGTAGTTTCAAGGTACTCCTACCTTAGTATTTAACAACAGAGGGAAATATTGTTATTTTTACTTTGTTTTTGCTTGGGACCTCTTGTATAAAATCAGAGCCTGGTTTGCTTTCTTGTCTATGAGTTCCAGTTGTTCTCAGTTTCACCACGTTCATACTGTTTTGTAGTTAGGGGCTTCTGGAGACTTGGATTACGTCGAACAAGCTGTATTGAGACATTTTCTGTTTGTTTTTTTTCCCTCTTCTTCAGTTAATAAGGAGAATGCTGCAACGCTGTTTTGCTGTGAAGCTCCAGAAATGTTTTGTGGACTACAAAACTTCACCTGACTTTCCATCAGCATGGAGGTGAGTTGATAACCAGACTAGTTGACACATGAGGATGACTTCTGCCCAGATACAACCTGTTGACTAGAAGAAAAAACCCTCCCCAACTCCTTGTAGTATCTGTGAGACAGACATAAACAGGTGTTGACATTTTCATGGAAGTGTGGGTCGAGTCAAGAAAAGCAGATTTTTTAATATAACATGCATTTGTTTTAAAGATCAGCACATCACCCCAAAAATGTGGGGGTTTTTTTATTATGTGGTTTGTTTTCCTCACCACTTCCCTGTCAAATGTCAAAGCTCAATACAGGACTTATCTGATCCCTGATCAGTTGTGTAAAAACCAAACTGAACACTTTGAACTTTCCTCTCTGCCTCCTACAGACAGACTCTTGACACCGGATACAGGCGACCAGCACAACATTATATTTAGACCTGGCAAGAAAATATAAGAGGAGGCAATAACTTCATGTAGCTGCATTTTTTAACAGCTCAAAGTCGTCACAGGTTGAAACTATTCAACTCAGATTAACTTATTTACTGCATGTCAAACGCAAGGGTTCAGTCGGTGTGAACAGATGACAAAATAACCTCCCAACATGTTGCAAATGCTTCACATGAAACACAGGAAGACCAGTTTTCTATTTCAAGATAACGCTGAGCATGAAAAGTCAACTCAAGCACGCTTGCTTAGGATGTGATCAACAGAGCAGCTCTGAGTCGTGTTGAGAGGCTTAAGACGAATTCATCAAGATATAACGACAATGGATACAGTGACAGAAGGTTCGGCCGTGCCAGACGTGGACGCCGAGATGACGGCGTTGACACCTGAAGATACTGAACAAAACCTGGAGGCCAGCGATGAAGTGGAGCACCTTCGAAACAGGTAGAGCTCAGCGTCAAGGCCAAAGTTTTCTGTGTAATGAGGTCTATTTTGTAGATTTCATAAAAAGTAGAGTGAACATTTCATCTTCAACAAGCCGCCCAGACGCAACAGTTTTATGTTACAGTCATAAATTGGATTCATTCCCATATTAAACTGTCAATCAGTGGATGAAATTCCCTCTGAGCCACCAACTTTGTTTACCTTCATGCAGGTTTTCTGAAAGTGTTTTAGAGAGATCATGATCAACTTCATGATCATTTTGTACAATGTAGTTTTGGTGCTATTGAATTCTTCTGCTTTATACTGAGAGGTGTTTCTATTATTTTGTCCACCCCACGGCGCCTCTCTTTGTAATGCCAATCAGTTCAACCGCAGCACAAATTACACTTACGACACGTCTCCTAAACAGTTTAAAGGAACAGTTCACCCCAAAAAGAAAATTCAGTCGTTTTGTTCAGAAGGTGTTTTACTAAGGAGGATCAGAACGGCCAAAATCAAAAATAAGTACAGAAATAAATAAATGTGGATTATATAAATGAATATGCCATTAAATGCAACAAAAATGACATTTAAAATAAATGTAGATCAATGTATTTAATTTAAAATGTGACATAAAATTGATTAACGGCCCCTTAATTTGCAATTTGAAGCAGAAATGCGTAAAGAAAAGTAAAACGAAAATTCAGGAATAAGGGAAAATGATACAGAAATAAGAACATAAATAAATAAATGTAACAATGAATAGATTGATTAATGAAATGAAAAGTTAAATGTAAAAGTAAATAAATAGTAAAAGTGTATGTATTTTTATCCCACTTTCATTTTGTTTCTCCTTCGCTGTGCCTTCAGTTTACGTGAGGCCGTCCACGACGACAACGTGCGGCCTAAGATGCAGTGCCTGATGATGGACTCCTCCTTCTCCATGGTGACGATGCAAGGCGAGGACAGCGGGATTGCGTGGGAGACGACTCCTAGTCGATGCAACACACCCTGGGCATCTGAGCATGGAAACTCCATCGTGGATCTCGGATCTCCGGTTGCAGTCCGGCCAGCAACACCTGGGTCTGTTCCAGCAGGAAAGATTATCTTCGTCATGGACGAGGAGCTGATTTCAAGACGGAAGAAAACTAAAGTGAAGAGCAAAGCAGTCCTGGCTCAGAGTTCTGAGAACGTCTCAGGAAGGCCGGAGTTATCCGAAGTCTCACAGCCAAACGTGAAAAATGAAGAAGGAGATGAAGAAGAAGCGAACGATCTGCTGGAAGATAAAGAGCAACTGCTGTTCAGTTTAGTGTCTGAGGGCTCTGAAATCCTCAACATTGTTGTTCCACCAAAACTGGCGACTGTTGACGAAGAGGAAAGCAAGGAAATGGTGGACAACCTTTCATATCTGGAGGACAGCCTTGTTCCTAAAGTGACTCAAGAGACGCTTGACTACGAACTGGTCTTTTCAACAACAGGATCAGCTGCAGCAGCAGTGGAAGTCAAGCCTTCACCTTTGAGTGTGATGGATCCACCAGGAGCTCCGGTGGCGAGACCTCCAGGTAGAGCAGCTCCTGGCAATGTGGACTACTTTGAGGCGTTCACCCTGATTGATGCGCAAGCTCCAGGAAGTCCTGCTGTGATCGTGCAGGGGCAGGGAGAAGAAGAAGCTGAGGGTACAACTGAGAGCCAGGACATCGAGAAACCTGCGCAAACTCAAGACAACACCACAACAACAACGACAACTGTGGATAACGACAAGTCAGACACAATCAGTTTAGAGGAAATCACCAGTGAGCTTCTCGATGAAGTCTTCTATGGTGGTACAGAAGACTACCTGAAAAGTCAGGAAGGTGGAGTGGCTGAAGGTGCACGCTCGAGGCTTCCTTCAAAACCGAGCGGTTCGACTTTGTTTGGAAGCCAAGAGGAGATCCTGACTCCGATCTTTCTCCCAGAAGGACCTCCCAAAATCATTGACCCCATTTTGCTGGAGGAGCCCAAAGCCATGGCGTTCCTTTACACGGACCTGTACGAGGAGGCACTCGGCAGTCGTAAAAAAGAAGAAGATACGGAGAGTCTGACCTCTGAGAAATCTTTCCACAGCAGGCATTCAGACCGAGAGGCCAGGGGGTATTTAGAGAAATATGTCCTCATAGATGAGACTCCCGTGGTGGAAATGGAAGCAACTGAAAGAGGAAAATGCCAAAAAGAAGAAGAAGGTCCTCGAGTGTTGACTCAAGATCTGTATGAATTTGGCGACATGGTGTCCAAGCCTGACAAAAGTGAGATCCCAAATTCAGAGGAGGAAGTCACAGACTTCTTCAGATCCAGCGCCAATTCTTCTCCATGTGAATTAGAGCCTTTCGTTCGCTCACTCGAAGAGGACGAAACCCATTCAGCGACAAAGAGTAAAAGCACAAAAAATAAAAGTGTTTCCATCAAGGTTGAAAAAGTCGCTGAAATCCCAGTCGATCCCCTCGGCATCTCAAGCTTCGAGTTTCCCCCAGACGAACTTGACTGGGGAACTACAGATGATCATCCAACAGCTCAGGATGAGAAACACAGGCATGGAGATCAAGACTTGTGGAAACAAGATGTTGAGGAACAAAAGCCAGTCGCCCCTCCAAGAAAAAAGGCGACATCCTCTCCTAAGGCATGCCTGGACCTAACGCCTCTGACTCCGGTTGACGTTGCTCTACAGGAAGAAGAAGAGGCTGGTGGGAAGGAGCAGAGGGAGGAGGAGAAAGAGACGGCATCTCCTGCAGAGACCGCCGACGAGGGAGATGGAGACGGAGAGGAAACGACTGCTCTGCCCGAGAGTGTGTTGGCTGCACAAACTGAAAGTGTAGAAGATAACAGCGAAACAACTGTCACAAACACAAAACCAGATACAGCTGAGGGGAAAGACACTAAAACAGTAGAAGAAGAGAAAACAAGTGAGACTGAGGCAGCTTCAAAACAAACTGAACCAGCAGAGGCAGATGTTAAGTCAGCAGATTTGGGTAAAACAGATCCAGAGAAACCAGAAGACAGTTCAACTGTCTCCCCGACTGAACCAGCAAAAGATAAAGGACACTGTATAATACTTTAAATGAGTTACAGTATTTTTAACAAGTTTAATGTCAAGTGCCTTACTCGTGTGTCCTTATTCAAGGTCTTAAAATCACAATAGAATTCTTAAAGAGTCTGATGTATATCTCAGTCTAGTTTTTATAATTTGTTCCCATTTTTACCCGCCTGTACTCAGACCGCATGCATTCAAAAATCACACTGATCAGATATCCAGAGGACATTTTCCTTTGTTTCTCCAGGTTAACCCTCAAAGACCTTTTTTCCATATGCTTCCAACACTCACGGAAAGCTGAGTCATTTGGCTTTTCAGTGGTATCACACATGTGTTGTTTGGCCATCCAGGGGCTCCGTAGTGAACGTGATTATGCCATTGCGTGCTCTTTGACATTGATCCAAAGAAACCCACGTAGTTTCTCCTGCGCCGTCAGGCAATGGTTGCAGCTACGTTTGTTGTTTTTGTTTAATGGATAAATATATTTCTATATTTCACTGTCATGGTTTAATACATTTCCTTTTTACTCTCTCTAATAAATAGCTTTAACGTGTTAAGGTTAAGGTTGAAAGTTAAGGTCCTCCTGAATCAGATGAACTTGATGCTGATTGACAGAATAGGTTGGGAAAAACAAAATAAATACAACAGAGTCAGACGCCCCCAAAAATGTGTTCTTTGTCTTTGAGGGTTAACCCAGTCTCTCCGGTGTAGACGCTTGGCTGTTGTGCATGAATCATATCGTGTTTGAAGGGTGAGGTTTGGGTCACCAGTGTGAATAAAAAGGGTTAGAGTGCATGTGTCTGTTTGTGCAACGTTAGGGTGGATCTTCAGCTATAAATAAGCCTCTCTGGCTGTTAACCTGACACCTCGACTCTCAACCAGAAGTCTGTGTACCATGTTCTCTCTTGTAAACAGCCCAAAAAAAAGTGTGTATAATATATGCAAACATGTGCATGTGTTCCTTATATGTTTTCTAAAACCGCCATTACTACAATTTATGCTAAATTAAAACATTGTAAATGTGTGTACCTGCTCCTAAAGCATCCACATCAAATATCAGGCAGAAAACACAGATTTATAAGGAGCTGTTTTTAGGCTGGACAGTGACATATTGGTTGGCCTATCACAGATAAATCACTATCGGTGTGTATGTTGTCTGATATGCGCCGATATGAAAACTTATTTTAGAGATTATAATGCGGAAAAAGATGCTTGGGGAAATATTGTTATTCTAAAATTCACTAGAAGTTCACTATTCCAGTGCACTGATGTCATTTTAGGAGAAGTTTATCGTTAAACTGTAAAATATCCTGTCTCCGTCACCTCCGTCCGCTTGGGACCAGACCAGACTGTACCGGTAATACCAAATTGCACCACTAGATGTCACGGGAGACTTAGCCACTCCCAAGAGGAACCTTATGAGAGCCCACAAATGAGAGTGTAGCAGCACTGCAGTCCATAAGGGCAACTGTGAAACATTGAGTTTTCATTTCTCACGATTCAACTTAACTTGTTTTCTTTTGAAGTTTAACATCTAAATGATGTCAGCCACAAAAAAAATCGAGTATTGGTCGGGCTCTACTTCACACATGAGGCCATTAAAAGCAGGTTTATGTCGAGCTTAATTTAAATATGCTTCTTCCAATTGTTTCATGTAGCGCTCAAGGAGAGGAAACTGAAAACTCACTTCCAGATAGTCATACATACAAGCACAAATGTGGTATAAAGAGATATAAAGGGAGGTAAAGGTGTAGTATTTTTGTTTTGCAGATAAATAAGCTTTTCTTCATCTTGTTAAATGGGCTATGGCGACACATAGTGTTAAAAATTGGCATTTTCCTTTATTTCTAACTTTTTAAATCGCCTTTTGTCCTCCACGTCGACAGGTGGCAGCAGTGAGTCGAGCGCAACATTAACCATTACACGAAGAAGTCTCAATGTCATAGAAGTGCAGCAGATAGAGCAGTTATGCCATTTCTCATAGCTAATAAATATATATTTTCGCCAGTGTCCCTAAACTAAATTAAGCATTATGGAGGTGACCAATCATTACAATTAAGATACAAACAAAATCTGTACGCAACTCAACAGAAGATAGCAAAATTACACTACTCTGAGTGACAGTTAGCTTAAATTGCTAACATATCTCAATGCATCTGCGTTGCTTTAGCAAGCAAAGGTTAGCTGAAGGTGATTAGAGTTATACGATATAAAGAGAAATAAATAAATAATTCAGGCCTCGTAAGGAAAATAACTTTCTTCAAAATAATTGGCTGACCACCCTCGGCTAAATATACCGGCTATCGGTCATTCTAGCTCGTCTATCTCTATGCCGAAGCTCCCCGAGCCGGCGCTGTGTTTGACTTCTTCGCTAAGTTAGCTTTTTGCTAACCCCGCAATGGACAATGTCCCCGGTCTTTACTCGTCAGTCGCTCCCGAAGAAAACGGGACAGAAACCTCCGACAGCTCCTCGACGGAAGATGGATTAGTGGACGCTTTCGGCGACCTGGCGGCCCTCCCGGTGGAGGTTGGCGAGAGAAGACCGACGTGTTTACGGTGCCGGTGAGCTGAATTAAAGTGAAGCTAATGCTAGCTAGCCAAGTTAGACTGTCTGGACCAGGCAGGAAAGAAACCCCCCCTGTCCTCCCCTTCTCCTCCTCCTCCTCCTCCTCCTCCTCCTCAAATAACTGGCATGTTTTAATGAGGGAACAGATTTATGTCGTTACAGAAAGGCTCAAGACCAAGATGGGGGCTAGGCTGGGGGAGTAAGTGGGCAATCACAGCTTCACGTCTTCAACTTTCCTCCCATGTAGTCGCCCTCAGAAGGTGTGTCTCTGTCCTTTTCTTCCATCACAACCCCTGGAGGTCTCCACGTGTCTGTACGTCGTGCAGCACCCCGCAGAGGTGAGTGTATTATCAATAAACCTCAGATAAGACTGCATTTTTAATCATGTAATTTATGTAACAAAAGACAGATTCCCAAAATGTCCATTTAAAACAGTTCTGGTTGTTCTAATATGTCCTCATGTTCATTAAGAGACTCCTTCCTAATGGACTGCCAGTGTAAATGATGTGGGGGGACAAAATACAGTCCTTGATTTATGGAAAATACACACCTACGTTTACATGTAGACAATATGAAGCTTCGGCAGGCTGAACTAGACAAATCAAGTTGATATTTTCCAGGTGGTACAGTGTTTTTAGTACAAAATGGCCTCTTTTTGTTTTTATCTCTGCACACTGTGCTGGAATAATTCACTCACCATCACTGTCACATGCCCATGTAATATTAGTTTATTATATGAATACAGCAGAGGACAGTGTTCCTCAGCCCAAAAATTAACAGAGGAATTCAGTCTTAGAAGTCTTTGCTTGTAATATTTATTTTTTTGTGAATAGTTTTGTGGTTGGCGACGTCAGTATGGCTTTCTAAAAACGTACTATTTACAAACATGCCAGATAAATTACAACGATGAGCGCGCCGTCATGAGGGACTCGTGGTTAAATCAACTGTTCTAACCTCTGGTGTTCTTTCAGGAGAGCCGGGTACTTCGCACAGTTCCTCTACTTGCTGCCTGTTTGCCGCAAGGAAAATGCAATGTCATCGTTGGAAGGAGATTCAATGAGGAAAAGTAAGCTCGATATCTTGTTAGCGCAACGATTTCACAATGTTTCAACACCATTGTGACTGAATTCTCCAATATATTTAGTTTTTGTCTCCATCTTTCCTCCTCTCAGGCACCCAGAGCTGGCTGCGGTGTGTCGGGACAGCAGAACGCTGATCCTGTATCCGGGCCCCAAATCCCAGAACTTGGAGGAGTTGGTGCAATACCAGGAAGTAGGGACTGTGAAACATAATGTGATCATCATAGACGGCACCTGGAGCCAGGCCAAAAACATGTTCCTCAAAAACAGCCTGTTCCACCTGCCGAAACAGGTTTGTTGGACATGTCAAGAGGTTGAGGTTAGATGTGAAGAGAACAGGAGTTGAAAAGAGATTTATTTTTAATTACTGCCATCCATTGAGTCACTGAGGCCATTTACAGATATCCTAGCCAAGATTTATATGTAGAAATTGTCTATGTGTATCACCCTAAATCACAAAATCATGCTGGAACCGAGAAGAGTGCCCCATCCACCTGAGACACTATAAATTCTTCCATTACGCCCACTGATGGCAAAGCTGCCTCCCCCACATGAAATGACTAATTAAAAGCAAAATAAAAGAAAATATCTCTCAAATGTGGGCAAGTGAACACTGTGGACAACTACTCATTTAACTCCAGCTGGCTGATTTATTATAGCGATTCTTGATTCCAGTGAAATTGTTTGAATTAACTAGTTATTTGATATGTATGTACATTTTACGGTCAGTAGCCTCCACTTCAAAACAATGTGCTTACCTGTCTGTATCAGATTAATAGATAGTCAAAACAGTAAAGCTGGATTACATGCATGCCTCCTGTTAAACAATATAAACACCACTGCCACACTGACATGACTGTCCACCGGTGCTTTGGTTAACAGGTGCAGCTGAATAGGACTCTGTCCAGTCAGTATGTGATCCGCACTCAACCCTCCAACATCTGTCTGTCCACGCTGGAATGTGCTGCTGTCGCCCTGTCCATCCTGGAGCGGAACGATGACATCCAAGAGGTAACATGGTGAAATAATTGTAATTGGTATTTCAGAGTGTCTGTGTTTTTTGTCGGATGAAAGTGAGTATTAAACCTGCTTTGTACATATTATGTTGTACGATTCTATTTCTGCTCTAGCTTTTCTTCTTACCTTTTTATTATATTGTTTATTTTTTACTATTATTATTGTTTATTGTTATATTGAACTGTCCTTTGGCTGCTGTGAAGCACAGATTCCCCATTTGCGGGACTAATAAAGGAATTTCCGATTCTGATTTAACTGATTTTTGTGTCCACTTGGGGGCAGCAGAAACTTATGATGTTTAAGCTGATGTGGGGAAGTTGTTGGCAAACAGCAGACAAAGTGACGTTAGCATCCATTTGAAGTCATGTTTTTGTCAGCTAATAAATGTGTGTCCAATATTCACTCTCCTTTCAGCTCTTCTTTTTGGGGTAAAAAGTATCTCACGTTTAAGTAAGGGGTGTCACGAGTTTGATTCTGAATTGAAAGTCGATTGAAATCAGCTTTCAATTTCAATCACTGAAATAAAAAGCAGGATCAGCGATGCTCCCAGTATTTCTTGTCCTAACTTACCGGTAACGTGCAGTTGCACTAAGACGCTTCAGATCCTGTGTGCAAGAAAACGATCAACCGATGAGAAATAGAAGTTAATCTAACAGCATCAGAGATTTTGGGTTTCTTTTTCAGAGATTCTCTATTGATTTGTTTGGGAAGAGGGTTTACTCAGGACAGATTTCAGGAAGACCCTACATCGCTCTGTAGAGCTGAAAGGAACTGTAAACTTGGGTGACAAATCCCTGTGGGTTCATTACTTTGAGTTACCTATTCATCACTCTTCCTTCACCCTCTGTTTGTCCAGGTTCTGCTGAGGCCCCTGAAAGCCCTGTGCTCCTTCCAGCTGCAGCACGGCGCTCAGATCCATCACAGCAAGGAGCATCTGCTGAAGAACGGCATGTACGACAAACCAATGCCCAAGAACAAACGCAAGATAAAGAGGATGGAGAAACTGGTCAGTGACCACAACGTCTGCCCAAGATGAGGGAGGGACAGAGCAGAGAAACTGGGCTCGACTCCTCTCTGTTCTCACAGCTGTCTACACTGCACAGGATTGTATCATCAGAGCAGCATGTAGCAGCGTCAGGGTGCCGCCGTGGAAACCTCTGGACTTATGGGAGTTTTGTCTTCTGGTTTTAGATAATCTTATTTATAATTTAAAGATGATGTTAAGTTAA
This sequence comes from Pagrus major, assembly GCF_040436345.1. Lineage (NCBI taxonomy): Eukaryota > Metazoa > Chordata > Actinopteri > Spariformes > Sparidae > Pagrus > Pagrus major. The sequence continues at coordinate 21,887,553 of NC_133226.1, forward strand.
ATCAGGTTTCAGTTTACATTGTTTCCTCCCTGCACTTTATGAACACTACGGTGGTTCTTTTGTGATTGGCTCTGTGTGGCTACAGCTGATCACATCTGGAAGGGCTGATTCCACTGATGTCTTTTTTTAATGAGCAAAAATGTTCTTTCAGATATGTTGAAAAATAAAAATACCTCTAAAACACATGATATTCCATGAAACTACCAGACACACAAAAGAGCAGGAAAACAGTGCAATTTTGAGTCGTATCGTGCTGTTTGTAATATACAGTAAAGTACAATTTAGCCGTCGTTTTTAAATACTTCTCATAATTGTGGCTGCAGGCCTACAAGAATTTTTTTTTATCAGATATTACAAACAGAAACTAAGATAAATCCATTTGCATAAGCTCTTCTATGCCATAAATAACATCTCAATAAATTTTACATGGACAATAAATCTTGTTTTCTCACTTTACTGTTGGGTCTCTAAGTATCTAATTTGCCATTTCAGGTGCTCAGAACTGAATCAAATGATTTATATCTTTAAATAATGTGATTATGTTATAACTCATTCATTGTAAATCAGGCAGGTAAATTGATTTTTGAACGCTGACAGTGGATAGTGCAAAGAACATTTTATAAAAGATGAATTAAACACTGAGTGACAGTGGATAGTACGGAAGCCCTAAAGGGCCATGCATTCATATATTTTATTTCCTCCATTTTCCTGTGATAAGTTAATTTCATTTGTTTTCTCGAGATCTCGAGTTATTATCTCGAAATAACTGCCGTTTTCCCGAGATAACGAGATAATTTTCTCGAGATAACGAAACTTTGTTTTCCCGAGATAATGATATAATTAATTTGAGATCTCCTCATTAACTACATAGCTGGTCAGCTGTGTAGTTAATGACGACATCAGGCTTACTTAGATTGCGCCGCCGATATAGCTGAAGCCTTGCTAACCGTCTTTTTAGATTATGCACACTAATGTGTATATTATCTGTAATAGCAAGGCATAATGCTATTTCAGCCTGTGTCAGGCCTTGATTGAAAAGATGATCGATATGCTCCTGCTCCTCTGACATTGCTACACTGAATGATGTTTCCTGCAATGATTTAATATACCACACTATCGTTTCGTTATCTCGAGATCTCGAGAAAATGATCCCGTTGTCTCAGGAAAACAGCAGTTGTTATTTTGAGATAATAACTCGAGATCTCGAGGAAACAAATGAAATTAACTCGTTATCACGGGAAAACGGAAGAAATAAAATGTATGAATGCATGGCCCTTTAGGGCTTCCGTAGTCATTAAAGACAATATAAGTTAGTTTTGTTCTTAAAATGATGAACTACAGCTGCACTGCTGATATAGACCACTGGAGGTCAGTGTGGTGCAGCAGTAACTATTCAGGATCATACACCATGTTGAATCAGAGGAGCAAAAATCCATGCACTGACATAGTCCACTAACATTTTAATAATATGCATGGACATTTAATGGAGTTCAACACACTTGACGGCTAAAATTGTCCTTTTCCTGAATCTCTAAAAAGAGAAATGTGGGCACAGAAAAGGAAATAAGACTCTATTGTTGCAGCACTCATCCCGGACTGTGAGCGGCAGTGTTACATCTGCAGAACGTCCCAAATTAGACGAAGAAGAAATTTGCTTCCTGTGAGGTCAAAGTTCACCAGCTAGCCTGTCATTACAACCAGCTAGCATTCTAGCTAACATCACCCGAAAAGACCATTTTCTCTGTCAAAATGGAAGTAAATCAGGCCAAACAGGAACACCTACTCGCACTAAAAGGTATTTTATCATCATTACCAACATTTAACAGATAGTGTCTCGTGACGTTGTTTTCAAACAGAGGCTTTAAATATTGCAGTGGCCCGGCTGTTGTCATTTGTTGTTGTGGAGCTGCTAGCTGCTAGCGCTAACGCTAGCTAAAACAACATCAAACCTCTTCATTTGGTAATATGCAATCAAGACTTGTATGACAGGTCCAATTTTTAAATACTCTAGTCTTGTCGTTAATGGACCTCAAAGTTAAAATTGAATATTTCAGAAAGAATTATGTCAGCTAGCATATATGTGGCTGTTGTGTTGTTTGTATGTTGGTTTCCTGTTTCCTGAGTGAAATATGCCCCCAAAACCCCCAATTGCTACAATATCTTTAGTGATATGTTATGTCTGTGTGTGTGTGGCCTGTCTGGTAATATGTTTTTTGTCACTTTGGAGAGCTACTGACAGTCAAATGATGTGACAGGCAGCTAATTAGTCAATAACCTGCTGTTTCCGATGACTTTGCACCCATTAAACATCTTTATGTGGTTTATTGATAATGTACAACATAACAGTGACTCCAGATCTTGCTCTGGAGAGATGGATGCAGTGCACAAGCTTGTTGTCATATGTTGTTATAAGCTGACAGCTGCTAAAATTGAACTGTTAGGCCAGCAAATCATAGTTGAGTTTAAATGTAATGACTGAGTCACCCTTTAAGATGTTGGTCATTTCTGGAAATGTCTTGCAATGCATCAAATGTCATTTATGGATTACAACCAAATACTACAACAGATAGATAGATAGATTACACTTATTTAGCTGATGCTTTTGTACAAGACGACTAACAAAAAGTACATTTTGTCATGTGGATACAACCAAGAAGTGCAAAAATTTTGAGATTGAGAAAGAGTTTTTCTTTTTAATGACGTTTTGTAGTCTGTTGGAAGGAAACCTTGGCTTATGACACAGCAATTGCTAAGGAATACTGAAGACATTGGCACTAGGGTATTCTCAATTTAGTGGTAGGGGTTACATTAATATCACAGTAAAATCACCACGATAACTACCCTGCTCGTGTGTCCAATCACTAACTAACGTCACTTTACTTTACAGTGATGCGGCTAACGAAACCAACACTCTTCACAAACATGCCAGTGTCATGTGAAGATCGAGATCTGCCAGGTAAGACAAAGACAGACTGTCTCCTTTACTTTTGTTTTTTAATTAGCATCACACTTTTTGATTAAGATCACATGCCTGTGGGTCTGTTGACTTTGTATTGCTGTGGATTTTCTGACTTGTCATTGTTGTTGTATCAGTAATTCTCAGCTGTGATGTTGACGCAGAAGTCAGTCTGATCCATGCCACGCCAGAGCGTCTTGATATTGTCAGGAAATCAGATTTGGTCAGTCATTCTGCTAGCACAGGGGATGGGAGGATTTGAAAATACCCATGAAACTATTAAAAATTTAACCAAAATGTGCACAGACTTCGGTTGTATACGTCATGAAATAACTTTTGAATATTCATTTGAGGTGTATTGTTCAGTCAACTAATCTGCATGTCTTGGGACTGTGGGAGGAAACCAGAGCACCTGTTGGAAACCCAAGCAGACATGGGGAGAGCATGCAGACTCCACACAGAAAGGCTCCAGTCGGCCGGGTCAGGTTCAAATCCTGGATCTGTTTGCTGTGAGGCAACAGTGCTAACAGCTGAGACACTGTGCAGCCTTTGTTAGTCCTTACTGCCTCGTCATTTTAAAGATTACAGTGGAGAAAACATTAGCATAAAAATCCTATGTCTGTAGTGTAATTTCTTTCGGTTTACCTTTTACATTGCTGTTACATTGTTGTTTATGGTCTGTAGAGTTTAGAGACTCAGTCAAAGATTTGTAGCAGGACAGCTACAAAAGAAATCTATTTTGGATGCTTCAAACAACCAACCTTTTCTGTTCCTTTATTATCAAAATGTTAGTTTTGTATGCATGTGCAGCACAGACACTCCACACACTACTGTTTCATTGAATTCATCCCATGACTGATGGATAAACTTTTAGCCAGGTTTGGATAGTTGCTTCAGAATATGAATACTTCGATTCTTGAGACATTCACGTCGCCAGTGGGCACGCCATATGAAGCAACATAAGGACATAGACTGGGCTCAAGCACTCGACTTGCTTCCGCTTTTTGCATCGCTGAGAGCTTCTGCTTTTCTGAGTGCTTCCCACGGTAAAAACAAATGGCTAACGGTCTCTGTGGTTGCGTCAGGATTTAACAAACATCCCACTCGAGACAGTCAAGACTTCCATATTCATATTAAAAATATTTATTTACACAAATAACACTAAATATCTTAATGTCATAAACCTCATTAAACAGGGAATGCTGGAAACTGAGTATTGGAAAAGAGTATTCATGCTTTTAGTCTGTCTGTAACATTAATCTATAATAATTTGTAATTGGCTTCATACATTTGATATTAAAGCTCCATGAACTGCATGATGTAGTAGCAGAAAAACCAACAGACAAAATGGAGTGAAATTGGATTATTTCATTCAGATTTTGAGCTGCATTTGCTTTGGACCCAGTGCACATCTGTATTAGAGATTTGCATCTCAGACGCTGCTCCCAGATTTAGATGGAAACCCCACTGAGTGTCTGAGTGTTTGTTTTCCTCTCTGTTGGAGAGCGGCACAGATAAATGTGTTTGCTGCACTGGCAACTGAACTACTTACAAACCATAAATCACACTGACACTTCTGAGTAGGATCTATTTATACGAGAGCAGCAGAAAACTGACAGCTTGTTTTAAGTGCGCAAAGATGAATTGGGCGGCTTTGACATTAGAAACTTAGAACCGTTCCACTTTTTTTCCCATCATGTTCCATATTTAACTCTCGCTGAAGAATCTCAAGTTATCGAGCATTTTGTTGTTAATAATAACATATGTCTTAGTAGGAGACATCAAAGCATAAGTAGCATTTCTAATATTAGCCAGTGATGAGCTGATCATGATAGAAGATGTATGTGGCCATGTTGTTGGACAGGAGGAAAGAAATTTGAAGCCAGTGAAATCCTCCTCTGGTTCAGACTGCTTTGAAACCTGATCTTCAAAGGCGCTTTGTCTCTCTGATCCTGCTGCACTTCACAGAATACTCAAAGACATTTTTAAAACCTTACTGCCAAAACAGTGTCTACATCATGTATATCCTCACAGTCCACCGGCTTAGCAAAAGCTCTAGAAGGGTTAGTGCTGACTTTTAGCAAATGAATGGAAACAAATTCAACAAAGTTTCATTTTACTGACAGATTTGCAACAACCAGTATTGGGCAAGTAACTTTTAACATGCAATATATTACATATTACTAGTTACCGTCATTTTAAAGTAATATATTAGGTTACAATATTACTGTCTGCGTAGAGGATTAAAAATACTTATTACATTACTTCTCAGTTATTTTCAACAAAATGCCAAAATAACCTATACAGAACAATTATGCTTCTCTGTGTGTGTGTTTGATACAGGTGTTTGTTTCTTCTTGGTCCAGAGATAATTAGCTCAGCATTGCAACATTACAAGAAACATTTTGTCAAGTGTTTTGTCATGTAGTTGCAACCATAATGTGTACTTTAATGCACATAATTTTTATGTCTCTGCCTCCGTAGGGGACTTGTTTGATCAGCTTATGAGAGAGGACCCATCCACCATCAAAGGAGCAGAGATATTAATGCTGGGAGAGATGCTCACATTACCACAGAACTTTGGGTAAGAAATGCTCATTTTCTGTTGGAGAATTTATGAATGAACGAGAGTATATTTTATTGAAACTCTTTTAAAGCTCAAAGATTTTACCTTTCTGCGTCTCTGCATTGCACAGAAATATTTTCCTCGGCGAGACCTTCTCCAGTTACATAAGCGTGCACAACGACAGCAACCAGGTTGTCAAGGACATTCTCGTCAAGGTGCTGTATGAAAAGAAGTACTTGTCCAACACTTATTACCCACTCGACACTGAACAGTTTTATCCACAACTGCCCTGCTGTGTGGTGATGTGATCTTTTATAGGCCGACCTACAGACCAGCTCGCAGAGGCTCAACCTGTCGGCGTCGAACTCTGCAGTAGCAGAACTCAAACCTGAGTGCTGCATTGACGATGTTATCCACCATGAAGTCAAAGAAATTGGAACACATATGTGAGTGTTTTTCCCCACAGTATATGTACGCCCTCATTTTTTAGTAGTGGAATGTAAGAAGTATTGTATTAAAGTACAAATTTAAGGTACTTAACTTGAATATATTTATTTAATGCAACTTTATACTTCTAATCCACCAAGTCTCAGAGGCAATTGTACTTTTCACTTCACTATATTTGTCTGACAGCTTTCATTAATCGTTACTTTTCAGATTGCAATTATTTATCCCTTCTCTTTCCAAGGAAAACCATGTATGCCCAAATCTCCTCCTTCTTAAGATAAATAAACTCTTTAAAAACTGTCATTATCTAATCACACCCAGGCCGATGAAAAGTCGGGTGGAGTTTCATATTTCACGAAACATTTCTGGAGCTTCACAGCAAAACAGCGTCACAGAATTCTAAACAACTGAAGTAGATGGGGATTTTATTAAAACACTAAAAAACAAGTGAAAAAAACCAACGATCCAAGACTCCAGAAACCCGAGATCCCAAATTGATTTGATGAAACACTATTTACACCCTTTCTAAAGCCGAAATCTTCACTGTAGCTGTGAAGCTAAAAGGCGCTAGCATGCACCCCGTCTGAAGTGAGTGCTTGAGCTCGACTGAGCGTCGAGGGCGTAAATAACGTCTTTTCAAATCAGTTTGGGGTCTTGGGGCTGTCGGAGACTTGGATTATGCCAGACGATCTGTATGGAGCCACTTTACAGTTGTTTTTTGGTCAATTTTTTCCCATCTACTTCACTTATTTAGGAGAATGCTGCGACACTATTTTGTTGTGAGGCTCCAGAAATCTTTTTTGGACTACAAGACTTCACACGACTTTCCATCAGCATGAGGGAGAGTAGATAATGAGCTGATATCATTCTGGGGTGAACTTTTCCCTAAGAAAGGAACCGAATACTTCTTTCACCACTGCATATTTGTTAAGCACCCGATTATGCCGCTAAAACCCAAAACGTCCTCTTAGCTGACCAAGTCAGGGAAGCTGTCCTCACACAGGTAAAAAGGCTAAATATTTGGAGAAAAAAAAATCTTACATGTTTATTTCCTCTCTTCTAATTTCCAGCTTAGTTTGTGCGGTCAGTTACACCACTCACTACGGGGAGAAGCTCTATTTTCGGAAGTTCTTCAAATTCCAGGTGAGTTATATTTGAGCGCTCTCTTTAATCAACAGTGGCAACCTCATATGTGAGCTTGGAGGAGACCTGAGAAATGTCACAGGTCTCCAACAGAGCGAATGTAATTACCACCCATGCTATAGATTTGGTCTCTTGTGGTCTTCAGCTTTCAGTTTGTGAACTTGTTCTCACTCTTTTCCCTTCCCTCTAGCAACACTTTGAGTATCATCCTTCAGATTTCTACCTTTTTTCTGAAGATTGTCAGTCTGATTGTACAGATATTTATCAGTCAAATGGAAGTACAGTGTGAGAAAAGTTCAGCATTCAGTTTGCAATCTATTTTCAATCAGGTCTTGAAGCCGCTGGATGTGAAGACAAAGTTCTACAATGCAGAGGTAAGTCAGCTGCTCTCATATACGAGCACCAGCTTAAATAAAAGTGTCAACATACGGACTGTGTGCACTCGTATTTCTCACCATGTCATTCTGCAAATAGAAGAACTGTATCGCCTCACATGCAAGTTCTTACTTTAGCATATATACCATGCTTCATATCATGTTTCATTTCATACTTAGGAAAATTTTTCCAGATGCTAATTAGACAGTTAGTATCAGTCATGTCTCATGGAAAACACTTGTACCTCCACAAACATTTATGCAACAGAAAAACGTGTTGTTTGGAGCTGGAGATCAAGTGTTTTCCTCACAGAGGCAACAAGCTTTTTTCCTTTTCCTCATTTTCATACCAGTAGCTTTTTATATTAGCCGTATGCAAATATTCATTGTCATCGTCTTTGGCATGTAACTTCATTTGTTTATTGTGTCTTGTATTTTATTTTCTCCATTAGAGTGACCTCAGTTCTGTGGTAATTGTTTCTTCTGTTCTCATCGCTGAACATTAGCTTCTCTTAATCCTTGTTTTGGTGCAGCAGACTTTGTCTTTCTGGGGCCAATAGAAAGGTGCAAAGTAGAAGAATGGAAAGTCTTGAAATACCTAAAAGATTGTTAGAGATAAACAAGTGACTTGTCTTCGTTAGTGTTAACACTTTAGTCCTCGACATGAACTTTCCGTTGTTCGTCTTTGCCCTTTCTTTGGACGCTCATGCTTTCTTGCAAACTCATCCTACACAGGGCTTGGACTTTTAAATTGTGGTGTCAAATTGTGGTGGGTGGGGTTATTATTGATTATACAATTTATCATAATTGGGGAAAATTTGAGTATGGACTGTGTTCTTTTTCTATTTGTCAAGATGTAAAATGATTATGTAACATTGAAGACATGAATGATGGTGCTCTAATCTCATTTTTAACTTTTGTATCGTGGGTTTTAGGGTTTAATTGTGATGCAACAGGCCAATTATTGTCTTGGTAATTATAAACCAAAATCACTTCAATAAGTTACCGATGGGTCTTGATTATTTTAAAGTTAATGAAACAGATATATTTGATTCTGTTTAATAAAACGCGAGGTTTCAGGTGTTGGTTGGAATGGCTTTGCATGGATCCGAGATGCTAAGCTCTGTGATTTAACATTAACCTCATTCAGAATGGTTCATGGTCTGATCTTGTATTATGAATTGCAGGCATGAACTAATCTCTGCTTCTCTCTCATTGTGTCTTATCGTATAGTCGAGGTTGCACTGAAGGTTTGACGGTTACTTTCCAAAAGCATCAACTAGCTGTTTCCGTAAAAACAAGAATGAAAATCCTTTACTAACAGTGTCGAGGCAGCTTGATTTGAGTTGTGAGACGACTTTACAAAATTTTATTCAAGTCATATTATGATAAGTAACTCTTTATAATAACAGAATTTTCTGTATACGGAAGTTATTAATGAGATTAATATGCTTGTCCATGTGGGAAGACTGTACTATAATACCAGCTTTTTCATTTATCTCAATATATTTAATGTATTTTAAAAGTAAAACCACCTCACTGAGGAGTGAGCCTTTTTCAGATGTTTGTAAATCTGCTGCTTGCACAACAAACTGATACCGGAGAGCAGAAAAGTCAGCCAGTCCCTCTAAAAGGTTTTGATGACTGTTTTAAATAATCTGATTGGTTAAAATCACACAGCTAGTTGATGTTTGAGCGAACAGTTTGAATGACTTGTCGATTGTCGTCGTGCAACCTCTGCTGTGCACTCTGCCGTTCAGCACTTGTACTAACAATGACCTCGAAGGTACACTGAGCAAACTGAATAGAATTTAATTTATGTTTATATGTAAAGTGTTTGTCCTCTGAGTCAGATCGACACATGTAACTCATTACATGACTCTCACATCACCTACAGAGTAGCTTAAAGGATAGCTTCACATTTTTTCAAGTCTATCCTAAAACATTACTAATATGTCCAAGAGTCACGGCTGTTTGTAATCTTTCATCCTGTTCACACTGTTCTTTGAAAGATCTCATCCTAATGAGACTAATTCTGAGTTAGTCACATCAAGTGGGTGTTTTTCAAAATAACTGTCTTTTTTAGGGCCAACTAAAGCGCTTCAGAGCCATCTATTGCCATGCCGATAGATGTCAGCATTCAAAGGAAGTGGGCATTGATTTAAAAAAAAAAAAAACAACTAACAAAATGAAAACAAAAAGTGATTTAAAAAGCGGGAAATGGAGCTTCTTTATGGTGTTTAAGTAGTCTCAAAACCTTTGCACGTAGTAGTTCTGCGTCCCACCCAGAGGAAAATGAAGCCAACACAGATGTGCCAAACACAAAAGTTACTTAAACTGCCACTTGCGGCTGACTACACAAGCGAGTCAGTTCCCATAAAACCCCCCAAATAAAATGCACAACTTTACAGCAGACAGAAACACGTTTACAACCTGGTACAAAAAACGTCTTTGGTCTCGAAAGCTAATTTCCTCTGTGAATTCTTAAATAACGAGCTCATTTAAGTTATACTGAGGCTTAAATTACATTAAAGACCTGGGTTAATTGAATAATAGCTGGTGGCTAGCTGTCTAGTCAGCTGTCAGCAACCAGGCTTCATTAAGCTCGGCTCCACTCCACCGACAATCCACCCCTTTGCTCATTTTTGAATTAGCCAGGAGTAAGGCAGAGTCAGGCACCGCCAAGATGCCGACAGCTGGAGCCGCAATGGCTCTTCAGAAACCTCTGGGTGATGTCATGGAGACAACATCCAGGTTTCTACAGTCTATGGGTCCCCGGAGCACGGGGTTGTGACTGCTCGGGGATGTGGCTTTTGTCCCCCGTGTTTTACAATGAAATCATGTAAGGAAAGATGTCTCTTCATGCCCAGTAAGGACAGGAGGAAAATTACAGCAACCACTAAATAAATGCACACACACGTGAGCATGTGAATAAGACAGACTTGGAAAAATGCAAACCTATCCTTTAAGGAAGTAGGATTTTGCACAAGCCTAACCCTTCCTAATATCTAATAATGAAGTCGATGTGTTGCTCAGTTCGCCTTGGAGACGATGTTTCATTTTGAGCAACAAATATTAGTCTGACTCCTGGCTTTTCGGCTCCAGACAGATGAAGTGTTCCTGGAGGCTCAGATCCAGAACATCACCACCTCGCCCATGTTCATGGAGAAGGTCTCATTAGAGCCCTCCATGATGTACAACGTCACAGAGCTCAACACGGTCACAGACACAGATGACGGAGGGTAAAAGCACTTTATTTAGTCTGATGTAATCATAAAAAAAAGCTGAATGATGGTATTTACTGTCAGGATTAGGCTTCATTCTCATCCATAACCTTTCACTCCCAGAGAGTCCACGTTTGGGAAAATGTCCTACCTGCAGCCCATGGACACACGGCAGTACCTGTACTGCCTGAAGCCAAAGCCGGAGTACGCGGAGAAGGCCGGCGTCATCAAGGGTGTGACGGTGATCGGCAAGCTCGACATCGTGTGGAAGACCAATCTCGGGGAGAGAGGGAGGCTACAGACCAGTCAGCTGCAAAGAATGGTATGAGGATGCTTTTTTTTTGCATCCCCCCAGTGATAATGCTTTTGTAATATTTATTTTTGAATATTGTTTTCAGTACATTTCATTTGTAAAAATAACCTTATGGATAAAATTGTGCTCAATTTTGACTATTTGTTGAGTGTCTTACATTAGATAAGTCGGCAAGTCGAGGTCCAAACCACGATTTTAAACGTCAGTGATATTAGCAGTTAAAACATTCCTAGTGTACGCTATAACAAAAATCGAAGAATGTCATGTAATTTCTCCCTTTGTGTTTATTTTTGTTCCGTCCTCATGTCCTCCAGGCTCCAGGGTACGGAGATATCAGACTGTCTTTGGAGATGATTCCTGACACTGTCAACCTTGAAGAACCTTTCGACATTATCTGTAAAATCACCAACTGCAGGTAAAAATCCACATAATAGTTGTGTTGCAGCCCATACAAGACAACCTTCAATGCTTTTTACAGGGTTTGTATGAAGTCTTGAAAGTTTGGGAAATATAATATAAATATAATAATGTTAACTTGATGCTTGAATTTTTAAACATACATGTCAATGTCAACCAAAAATCTTTTAATATTTGAAATGAAACAATCCCTTCGAGCATTAAATAATCATTATCAAAAGGTACAATCAATTATGAACAGCTGGTAAAATAAGGTAATGATATACATTCTGTGAGTATAAAGGAATTCTGTGAAAGTATTTTTCGCAGTGGCATTTATAACAATTTAGATATGACGATAAAGGCTATGACAGTTTGGAAGTTTTTGGTGTAGGTACCTTGAAAGTTCTTGAAAAGCGCTGTATAAACCGTGCGTTTAATCATTAACGTGATTAAATTACTGAATTACAAGCAGCTTTTTTGTGTCCTTCGTGTTGTAGTGAAAGAACCATGGACCTGGTGCTGGAGATGTGTAACACCCGGTCGATCCACTGGTGCGGTGTATCGGGGCGGCAGCTTGGGAAACTGAGTCCTGCTGCCTTCCTCTCTCTGCCCCTCACACTCCTCTCATCAGTCCAGGGTCTGCAGGTAAGAGCCGCACTTGTAGGAAAACTCTCGGTTGATGTCCTCGTGCTGTTCTTGCGTACTAATGTTCTGTTCCTCCCCTCTTTGTTTCAGAGTATTTCCGGATTGAGACTCACAGACACATTTCTGAAGCGGACGTACGAATATGACGACGTAGCACAAGTGTGTGTGGTCTGCCCGTTCACGAGCAACGAGAGTTAGGAATTTTATTGACCTTTTTTTTTTTGCGTTTTAGATATGAATGGACCAACGGTGGAAAGTCTGCACATAACGCTGACATTTCACTCTTTTTGCAACCTGAGGGGAGAAAACTGTATTTTAAAATGAATTGTGAATAATATAAATCACTTTGTTTGAAAATAATGATGTAAATGTGCATAAATGTTAATAAAATCTCTGGAATCTTTGATTTCCTGTCGGTTTTCAAAACCAATTGCTTGCCCCCTGAGACAATATGAGCTCATTTTATTGTTATCTCAAGGAGAATATTACTGGAATTTTTTGTTTCACTTCAGCTCTCTGTTAAACGTTTCCTGACAACTTCACACCCCTAGTTTATCACTCTTTCTGGGGATTTTCTCAGTTCCAAATTGCTGCATTTACCCCTTTTTAAAGTGTCTGATAAAGGTGTCGGGTAGATCTTGGCTTCAGACTGATTCAAATTTGAAGACATTGTAACACAAAAGACTTCACACTAAATACGTCTCAATAATAATGACACAAAGACAAACATACAAGCAGTAGTTGCTCAATTTCAAGACATTTATTCACATGTTTTAGACAAAACATTGTGCTGCCCTAGCATACCTATTTGTTTCCATAAAGCATCTGATCTCAAATACCAGATTTAAGAGCATGCAAAATGAACTGTCTGAATACTTTATTACCAGTTAATGAACAATTAAATATGCTTAAAGGGGGGACATTTATTATTTTTGCTAAAGTGCAATAACAACATAATGCAGGCTGCAAACACTGCTATACCATTAGACAGTTGTCTCAATTCAAAATTAAGTCATTTCAAAGCAGTGATGTGTGAGTCCTACGTGTTCGAGGACTGGATGGTGTTTATCCTCCGGTAAGAGCGTTTTCTGTCTACAAAAATAATATGAAACAGTATGCAGTATAAACAAACCTGATGTTACTGTATGAGAAAAAGCTTGAATGTTCCCTGCAAGGCTGTAAAAGTACATTCCTCCCAAACCCTCCGTTCATCGTGACTAGACAGAAGGATCCTCAACTCATAACATGAAGAGGGCAGTGTTTTCAGCACATACAAAACACGTGAAAGCTCTGAAGACAGGATTTACTCATGTTCTCTCTGTAGGCTGAATGACTTCTTGGCTCTTTTTTTAAGATTAGGTGTTTACAATATGTTTTTGCCCTAGATGTGTGGGATGCTTCATTTCATGGTCCAGTCTCTAGGCCCTCCTCTCTCCGCTCCAGAGCCTTTAGTCACAGTAAAGTGCCTTCAACCCCATCCTTGTCTCTTCAATCCAGCTATGCCGGGGATTTGACTTGAGAAATGGGTGTAGAGATTGTAAATCGCGCCATATGGTTGCCCTTCCTTGGAAAAAAAAAACGTGGGACTGTAATAAAAAAAAAAAATGATGCATGTTAATGATGCGGATATATTTCAATCTTATATAAAGTGAGCCGGGGGTTTGGTTTGAAATATACCTGAGGAGATCATGAGTGCTCCTCGGCGCTGCCGCTGAAGGAGCGGCTCCGGATGTGGTTCCTTAACTGCTCGATCAGCTCTGGGTTCTGCTGCTGGATCTGCTGCGCAAACTGTTGTCCTCTGACAGAGAGACGACATAACTCTGTTTAGACTCTACCAGAACAACAGCTCACAAAAAGCAGGGTGAGAAATTGCTGTTTTTAATATACAGTAAAATAACAGGAATCCTCCCCTGGGAGAGAACGGCCTCATCTCCTCACTTTGTGGACAGAAACGGTACAGGAAGTTCATACTAAACCAGAAACAACAAAAGATTCTTATGCTGGGATAAAATATTATGAAAAGGGAAAATGTCGCATCACTTTAGAGGGTAATTACACACTGTTTCATCCTGTTTTCATCATTCAGAAAAATGCCTGTTGAGGTGAATCACAGACGTGCTGCAGTGAGCAGCAGAGATAAAATATCACGCACCATGTTGGTAAAACTTTGCCGTATGAAATTGTTTTCAGAAATGTTGAGATAGTATCTGCCTTCTTATTGAAAGTTAGATGAGATCATGTCTGCACAGTAAATATGGGGATAGAGCCAGCAGCTGGTTAGCTTAGCTTAGCGTTAAAGTGGCAGTTCACCCCAAAACAAAAATACATATTTTTCTTCTTACCTGTAGTGCTATTTATTGATCTAGATTGTTTTGGTTTCAAAGATATCAGTCAACCTTCACTTTAATATAACGTAACTAGATGTCACTCGGCTTGTGGCTTGTGGCCTGTGGCTTGCGTGTACTTACGCTTCCTGAGCAGTTTTATGTCTATTAAAGCTGTCAGCTCATTTAAATAAGGGCTTGAAACATTACTGTTCACTGTGGCTTCCCTGTGAATTAGATTCATAGCTTCTTTTCAATCTGTAACTATTGCTTTTGTTTTTATTGTCATTTAAATTGAAATTTTAAGCACTTCTTGACATATTTTTATGTTTTTTTTATGCCCCTGTAAAGCACTTTAATAGCCTTGTGTCTCAACGGTGCTGTATGAATTAATTGCCTTGCCTCTAAGCGCCAGGAAAATACATTTAAAAATCGCAACATTAATGTGTCTTTCCAAAAATCATGACCCAGTTACTCAAGATAATCCACAGCAGCTTCATAGGGGAACTATTTTCTTTCTACTAACTTCACCCACCAACTGTAGAACCACAGAGCAGGCAGCGCATGTCTACTCATGGACAAGAGGCTGGTTAACAACGCTAGATAACGTTGCAGCTCAGCCAAGTACAACTGTTCGTCCATGAGTAGATGCACGCTTTCTTCTACATGGTAATTTGGTTGGCGGGGCAAGTTTGGTAACTCGATGGATAAATAGCACTACAAGTAAAAGGTAAAATGGTGATATGTCCCTTAAAGACTAGAAACGTGTAGAAGGTAACAAAATCCGCCTACAAGCATCCCTAAAGACACCAGGAAGTGACTGTTACATGCCAAAAAATAGTCTTTTAGCTTCATATTTACCACACAGACCTGAGAGGGCTATCGGTTTCCCAAAATATTGAATTTCAATATCAATAGTACGTATTCACACATGTATAACTCATGTAAAACTCTTTAAAATGATTCCGTTTAATCCTTTAAATTTTGAGTTGAGGGTACTCACGCTTCAATCAGGCTGGAAATGTCTGACAGTCCGCCCACTCCGGCTGCAGGCCCGCCGACTGCGTTCGACATCATTCCTGACATACTGACCACACAGTGACACAGTGACAGTGAGTCAAAGCATGTGTTTAAACTCCAACTTGAAAGCGACCCCTAAATGCAATCAATTATTTTTGGCACTCACAGCTGTTGTACTTGTTGGTTCTGCATCACGCTTGCAGCCTGTAAACAGAACTCGAGCTGAAATCCACTTTGTCTCACACAAATTTATTTAAAAGGGCAGTTTCGTTATTTTCTACTGCTGCGGGCCCTGAACAGCAGTCTGATTTAGATGTATCTTGTCACTGCTGCTGCAATAAAAACTCTGGCATGCTTTTAGAAGCGTTCTCGGCCTGGCAGACGTTCCCGTGTGTCAACGTTTAACAACGCTCCAGCCCGAGACAAGGCCCTTTCCACTAGACAATAAACTCTGTTGATTAACGGGCTAACTGTCACTCAGGGGACTAATTAGGGAAAATATCTGGTCCAACCTTGCCAGACACAAAACATAAGACTCCAGGACAAATGGTTTACTGAACGGCAGAGAGCCTCTACTGTGCCAGGCTGTTTATGTACAGTGTATATATTAAAACTCTTACCATGCTGATGAAGGCAGGGTTGTTGATTAAACTAGCCATGTCAAATCCCAATCCAGCAGCTATCTGTGGCACACAGGCATAGGTAAAGGTCAAAATAATCACGGCTAGTTAAAGGAAAAGTCCACCCAAAAAAGAAAATTCAGACATCATCTACTCTGGAAAGTCGGGTGAAGTTTCATAACGCACAAAACATTTCTGGAGCCTCACAGGAAAACAGCGTTGCAGGCAGCATTCTCAGAAACAACTGAAGTAGGTGGGGACACCCTATCTGAAGAGCTCAACTGGGCTTCAAGGGTGTAAATAATGTCTTTTTGAATCAGTCTGGGATCTCAGGGCTTCTGGAGACTTGGATTATGCTGTACAAGCTGTATGGAGCCCTTTACCCCATCTACTTGCTGCAAAGCTGTTTTGCTGCGAAGCTCCAGAAATGTTTCGTGAACCACACAACATCACCCAACTTTCCAATCGACATGGAGGTGAGTAGATAGTGATTGAATTTTCATTTTTGTGTGAACTTTTCCTTTAATGAGATATACATAAGAAAATAAGGGCTAATATGCGTTTATTTACTTACTGGGCTGGTTGCTTCTTTCTGCTTCTGCTCTGCGATCTTCAGGTTGGACTTGTACGTATCATTCTCGGGGTCTAATACCAGCGCTTTCTTGAAGTAGGTTATTGCCTCTGGATACTTGCTCATGGACGTCAAAGCCAAACTAGAGAAACAAATCAAAGAGATATATCGATATATTAGGCAGCAGATTACGTAGGAAAAAACCCCCAAAGTAACTTGTTGTAAGACGAAACATTTCTGTAGCCTGACTCACCCCATTCTTCCATACGCTTTGCTGTACGTAGGATCAATCCCAATGGCTCTCTCGCAGTCGCCTGTTGCCTCTGTATAATTTCCCAGTTTACTGTGAGCTGCAGCCCTGCAAAGTGTAACATTCAGACACCATGCTCTCCTTTACAGATGTGTAAAAATGGTGACTGAAATAAAAGATGCACTCTGCAGGTAATTTTCAGTTACTGAAAAAAGTCCCTGCACTTATAACAAATTCTACCCTCCAAGCAGGGACCTTTTTTGGGGGCAAAATAATGTCAATTAACTTAATTTAGACCCTGGTCCCTCCAAAGGGTTTGTAGTACCTCGATGCACAAGAAAGAGAGTCGATTCACCAGCAAGCTGTTTAGTCCAGTTAAAAAATTACATTGTGTCAATGTGACATCACAGGCTATTTATCACTGCTTGTCTCCTGTTTGCTGTTGTATAAAAACCATAATAGATGCAGAAAAAACAGTGACAGCGTGTGAAATCGTGCTGCTGTTGTAAATACCTGTTGCAGTAGTACACAGCGTTTCTTAAGTCAAGATCGATGGCCTTTGTGTAGCACTCCACTGCACATCTGTAGTTCTCCTCCTTCATGTGATTGTTCCCTAAAAATGAAATATTGGATTGTTCAGCGTTACACAAAGACAGGCTGTGGTTACAACAGTTTTGCTTTTTATCATCCTAAGAAATGTCTAGTCAGATTGAGTTCAGCAACATGTTTTTGAATGTATAAAGAACAAAATCATTCAATATTCCTATGAGCTGAAACACATCTGAGGCACATTTAACGCCGCATGTATCAGTTCATCTGCTGTCCTCTGTTCTCTCTTCAAAACAATTTGTGAAAAAGCTCATTATATTTATGATGTTGCTTAAATTGAGGTACTAAAAGATATTGGTCTGCTGCCAGTGACGCTGCAGGCAGAGGCACAGCAATCACACGTAATGAAATCAGTCAGTATGAAGAGTTTTAACTTCACCTTCATTCTTAAGTTGCTCTGCTCGTTCGATGTCTTCTGGAGAGGGGGACGTCTCTGGTACGGTCAGGTTGTCATTCTGAGTACATGCAAAATAGGAAAAAAAACATCATTGAAGTGATTTACTAAAGAAAAGAATGAAGGGAAAGCACAGGTGCAACCAATATCATTAATGGTGACTCTGTTCTATGAAAGCAAGTCAGTAGTCTGTGCCAGTGAAGCAGCGTGCATTGGCAGGCAGCCACAGTAATATTAGTCAAAATGTCTGCTGTGAGGAAGGTTTATTGGGTTGACTGTGAATACTGCAACATACATTCATTCTTGATTTAAACACATCCAGATGCTGTATAAGCTAAATTCATGTTAAGGCTGCACAATTAAATCGAAATATAATGCAATATGGCAAAATGCAAAAGCCGAACTGTAGAAGATGGAATTGTTTGATAAAGGTGACAAGACAGCATCATAATGAAGTACTGTAGGCTCATAAATCTTGTTCCAGGTGGAAAACATCCAACAAATGTCACATCATCATGATTTGTATCAGTTCTTTCAGTAAAAATGAAAATTGTGATGCAAAACTGATCATTATCACTAATAATGGAGCACATCGCAATCGTGATATCTAACAAAAATAGTGATATATCTAATTTCGTGCACATGAAACCCTTAATTACTTAATTACAATTTTAAGGTACTTGTACTGTTCCATCTTCTGCTACTTTTTTAATTCCACTTCACTACATTTTGGATGCTGATAACTTTAGTAACTAGTTATTTTGGAGTATCAGAAAAATACTGAATATCAGTTCCACTAATCAGCTGATAGGCTGATAATCAGTCAACCCATAGTAAATGTATACATGTAAATATATGTATAATTTACTTTTATATTTAAGTAGTTATGGCCAGAAAACTACTTTTAATACTTCAGTACATTTAATACCAGATACTTTTACTCAAGCACTATTCATATGGGTGACTTTCACTTTTACCAAAGTCATATTTTAACACGATACCTTTACTTATATTTAAGAATGACTTTTGGCGTAATTTTTACATCACTGATACATACTGTAAAATAATTAAAATGCTTAATTTATGTGGAAATGCACACCGCCGTATTAACAAACTGCACCTTTAAACAAGCTATCAGGAGAGAACAATAATGTGCTTCTTGAACATTTTCTTAGTAAATTAAGAACATGATAATGAGCATAATACAGGACCTTTAAAGCGTTTTGTGCAGCACCCACCTTGAGCAGTGAATTGAGGAATATCTCTCTCAGAGGCTGTGGCACGGCGAGGTGGCAGTCACTGGAGCTGATCTTAAAGGTAGTCTCCAAACACTGTATCGCAACTGTAGTGACAGGATCAATGTTGATGAGAGAAATTGTGAGATTTTTAGACAACAGCTGAACAATCAGTCTGAGAGTTGGCAGTGTGATTCTGGTGAGTCAGAGCTTGGCTGCACACACAGAGATTTAAACTGTCCTGTTCATCTGGGATGAAACACGCCACCGCACATAGAGCACATCACGCTCTGAGCTGATGAAACCTACTCCTGTTTATTCTCTCTGCACCACGATAGTCAACTGAGAACATATGTATGTTAGTTTCATTCTGAAACAGACGGGAGAAGAGCGGAGTGTCCTACATTTGTAAAGAAGCTTTCCAAAGTGTAAGTGCACAGTGTGGTTGACCTACCTTCAAGGCTCTCCTGCTCATCAGAATTCAAAGCGCCGCAATGTGTTTGATCTCGTAGGAACTGCACAATAGAGAATGCCAGACGCTTCTCCACTGCCATTTTTACCTAGAATCTGCTGGGAACAGGAAGATGTTTGGAGAGAAACAGAAAGGGGCCCACACATCGATGGCTGTATTATTCATAGGGTGACACTTTATGTAAAAAACACATGCTATAAGTAATACATGACTCATGATGAATTAATGCTGGGTTTTCATGAATCCTTAAATGATCAAGACACTGAGTTTTTGTGATTAGTTAACACTTAATGGATTATTAACTAATGGTTCATACATTGCCAGAATATTAGCTGGATTTTAGAACAGAAAAGTACATATTCTCAGAGAAATATGAAGCTGTGGTCAGATGCAAACATCTACATGTTGCTGCATGACCCGACAGGTTTTTCTTAACTTTTGCCGTATGCTCAAACATATTGCCAACTGCTCAAAGGGCTTCAACTACTGATTATTTTCATTGTTGATTAATCTAATGATTATTGTCACGATTATTCCAAAATTGCTTAGTCTATAAAATGAAAAAGACTGTACAAAGAAGTGCTAGTCACGATTTCCCAGAGTCCACAGAGACAAATTCAGATTGCCTCTGTTGTCCAATCAATAGTCCAAAACCCAAAGACTCTTTATCTGCTCTCATAAATGGCAAAGAAACAACTGAAACAATTAACTGATTAAAATGTTGGCGATTCATTTTCTTTGGAGCAACTAATCATTGCAGCTCTACCTGATGTTTTTGGTTTTACTGCAGAACTCCTCTGTGCAACTCTCCAGTTCTTGCAACAGCAACAAAAATATCTTTATGTAATAAATCAAAACTTATGTTCCATCCCACAGCACTTTAACATGATATTAGAGGCTGTTTAAACGCATGGGTCTGCTCTATTTACAGTAACTGGCCTCCAGCTGAAGTGGTGGCACAGGCTGTAAATGAATTCACTGTATAATGTAACTGAATTAACAATCATTCATGATTATCTGTGTGTTAACACATCATATAAACACATAATGACCAGATCATTTATTTATGGTGAGCAACAGGAATTCATACTGATACTTCTTGTGTTTATGCCTCTAAAAATTTCTCTATAATATTAAATATTCATGATTAAATACGCAAACAGCAAAGTTGAAAAAAACAACATGTTTTGGTTTTGTTTATGAAGAGAGTGGAAAACTGATAATAATCATCTCCATCAGGATTGTGTGGGTGTTCTAACTGTTGTGACTTTGGCAGAAAAACTGTTTTCATGTAGGACTTTCTTTACTAATAGCAAGAAGGTGATTGATAAAATATGTTTGCCTTTAGTTCATGCATTTTATTACCATTTGATTATATTTTCTATAATCTACTTCTATCTATTTATCTGTTCTGTACATGCAACATCTATTGCATGTTTGTCCGTTCTGGTAGAAGGATCCGTCCTCTTTACTTCCATTTTTTTCCCCAGCCAAAAATCTTTTTGGGTGAGTTTTTGCTTGCTCATAAGAGTTTCTGAACACACAAAGGATCATAAAAACATGCTTAACTAATGCTCAAATAAGTCTGTATGGTGCACAGCAGACAGTATTATCATTTATGCGTTAAGTGGTTTGATGGGGTTTTTGATGGTTTGTTAAATGTTGTCACATCAGAACCATCCATACTGTAGGCATATAACATTGTCCTGGGTAATTAGTTCTTATCCTGGACTGGATAATCAACTGAGAAAAGTGGGCAATTGCCCAAGAGCCTCAAAGGCTCAAGACTCCCCGTGAGATAATAAATCTTTGGTATTTTAATTAATTGCATTATTTAAAGGGCATCTCCACCAATTATTCACATAAAAGTGTGTTAACAGGTCTTGGGGAGTACTGCTGCATATGTGAAAAAAGTAATTTAAAGCTTTCGTGGCTCCAGAGGAAACTGTATGTAATCTGATTAATTGCCTCCAGTGATGTCACTCAGTGGCTTAGCTGCATTGTGGGTAATATAGGTACCAGGTTTTGAAAAGGAAGAAGAATGCGTGGAATAAAAAAAAGTTGATATTTCTGGTTCTGCTGTATCGATATTGACCATTTGTTTTTAAACTGTCCATAATGAGTCCAGCAATGTTATAGTAGTGCACTGATAGACAACTTAGCGCCTACATTACCCACAATACAGCTTAGTGCAACTGGAGCCACAAAAGGCTTTATAACACTTTTTTTCCACACATGCAGTCATACTCCCCAAGACCTGTTAACACACTTTAAATGTGTAAAATTGATGGAGTTACCCTTTAAATCAAATTGCAACAATACTGGCCACACAGCAATTTGCTTACACAGCCATGTTGTTCTCTATTACCTCCATCATTATCCATAGTAGCAAGCATGCTTTGGAAGTCTTTGGAGGATAAAAGCAAAACGATTATTATGATGATAACAAAAAACACATCTGTCTGTTGCACTGTGTTTTTTCTCTGTCAGGTCCAAACATAATTTTGCAGCAGGTGAAAAAAAAAAAACAGAGGCCACTAAATCCTCTGTAATTTGGTAAAACTGACTTACAAATACAAACACTGCCTAATATCTCCATCACGTGCTGTAACCACTCGTTGTTATGTTCATTTCAGGGTCTCAGCCACTCCTCCCTCAGCGTGTGTTGACACACGTAAATGCAGTGATGCAGAAGCTGTGATGTAATAGAATAATGGGAGGCGAGATGTGTTTTTATTCACTATACATGCGTCACATGTTTGTTTTAAGGAACAAAACAACAGCATGCATTCAATGAAACGCAAGCACTGACAGATGTTTGGTGTTTATATTCCTAAAAAGAAAAAAAAATCTGTATCGATCCGGACGACATGGCTCGCGCAGTGTGCGTGCAGCCCCCTGTGTGTGATGCTGGGCTAAAACAATCACAATCTGCGGATCTGGAGAGGAAAAAGGTCACACCCGTGCAAACACCACGAAGCGGATTTATTTTTAACATATGTCAAAGGATGCTACAGTGTCCTCCCCGCCCTCCCACTCCTCCTCCCGGCCGCCCACCTACCTGAGCTGAGCTCTTATCCAGCTGTCTGCTGCCTGCTACCGCGTCATGAGGACTTGTGTGTCAGCCTGATCGCATCCTCCTCGGCGCATGCGCGTTGACAGCGGAAATAAAGGCGCTCTCTGCACGCGCGAGGAGGGAGAGGGAGGACACTGCTGCTGCTGGTGGTGCTGGTGGTGCTGGTCGTGGTGCTGCTGGGACTGAGACACAGCAAAGAGGAGGAGAAAGTTGGTGTTTTTTTCCCCGCACGGATAAACGCATGAAACCGCCGGCATGTGTGCGTTAAGTGTTGTAGTCCGCCGCACGCTTTTGCAGGTACGCTTCCGGTTATATTTAAATAAATAGCAGCCATTTTGTTTGTTTATCTAACACCTGTGTGACAGATTTAGAGAGGGCGTGCTACCAGCTCCCGTACGTTCAAAATAATTTGCTGTGAGTTATATTAACACCTGTTAATCATAAAATAAAAGAAAGAAAAACAAGCATTAAATAAAAATGTAAAATAAATCACTGAGGTGTTTGTGAGGTATCCCACGCAGCATATTTTGACAGGCTTTTCGCTGCCATGCAATGAAACCTAACCCTGACTGGACGCTGTGGGAAGGGAAAAGGTCACTCAGCTTAGCATGGGAGAAATGCAAGGCACGTTTCAAGTGTGACTTTGAAGAATTTATTGCTCGTGTTAGTGCCACCTGTTGGGCTCACTCGCTCGGCTCTAGTGTGAAATGTGTTTTTAAAGTTACTAAAACCCTGGTGTGGATCCTCTGCAGGGTCTACTCTACACACCTGTCCTGAGAATGACCATCCAGAATGGGGCTCTGATGCCTGCCAGAGACTGCAGCTCTCAGGCTGGAAATAAGAGGAATAAACTGAGATGGGACCTGTCACCAGCTGAGATCAGGACCGTGACAGATGGTTTGATTAGCAGAGTCAAGAAGGTGTATGATGACATTGGAGCGATAAAGATAGAGGATGTTTCTGTGGAAAACACGCTGAAAGCTTTGGCTTATGTCAAACTTGACTATGCATGTAAGTATTTAAGGATAATTCAAGTGGTAATCTACATTTTGTTTTGTCAATAATCATATGAAAAGACCTGGCTCTGTTCCATAGAGCATCTTTGTCGTCCAAAAATCAGTGTTGTATTAAGTACCCGAAGGTAGGGGTTCAATGATACATCGATCCGTATCGATACATCGATTCAATGATCGACGATCCAATAGCATTGATGCAAAGTGAGCACTGGACACTGTAGTTATTTTTAGCAGTCCCATATACATTTAAATATGAAGTATAGCAGCAAATGTGTATTCATCCGCAGCTGAAAATAGTCCCCAACAAAAACATAGTTTACTCTTGTTTGAGTCAAAGTTTGTGAAAAACTACACTCCCCAGCTGTTTTTAAAAAGTAAGTTTTTATTTCAGGCTCGCTTTTGAAGATTTAGATCTTCAGTAAGGAAGTTTGAAATTACTGAGACTGACTAAAACTTTTTATGGGATTTGTAGAAGAAAAGTAAGTTTCAACACCAGTCTTATTATTCTGCCGGTGGTACTAACATTCATGGTCCCTTTTGTGGTTATCTGTTCCCTTAGCATCGCGCCACGTTCTTGATTTCCCTCAGTATGTTTGTCCTGCTAAAGAGGTCCGGACAGCGAGCACGGACGCAGACAAGAAACTGTCTGAGTTTGATGTGGAGATAAGTATGAGGGAGGATGTCTTCAAGCGAATCACTGCCTTGCAGGTATGCTTCATGAGAGGAGAAGGTTCATCTAAAACTGTCCTTTAATTAGACCTCTAGCCCACTAAGATGATAATAATAAGGTGTTAATCTTTCCCATAAAACAAATTTGAGTTGAAGCTAATTAAAATCTAACGTGTGAGGATTTGATGCATTTATCACAGCAGCTATGCCAGCGATAGATCATTGTCACATCTTATGTCAGCCAAAGGGCAACAAATGATAGGACTGAAGTGTTTCCATATTAAGACCAGATGCTGGGGTCAAATAAGGGTACAGTATCCTCACCCTCATTTGACTCCAGCATCCTATTTAGCTTGGAAAAGAAATTTAATCTGATCTAACTAGTGGTAACCAATACCATATCCTAATTCACGTAGAGCTGTCTGGCATAGTTGAATACATTGCCCATATGAAGAAGTGTGTTTGTTTTTTGTGATGATTTTTTTTGACAGCAAAAGCTTCAAAACAAACTTTCACATGAAGAAAAGAGATTCTTAGACCGACTTGTGACATTGGGCAAGAGGAAAGGATTGCACCTGTCGAAAGATATACAAGAGGTAATACAATAGGTGACTAATTCAAAATTAGACATTTGGTTGTAGATATAACGTAACAAAATTAAGCATGTTTTTCTCGGTGTCTGAGTAAACCGTATAAAAAGACAACTTAATCATTTGTCAAGTCTTTTATTTTGAAGTTTTCTTGTTGTGTTGCTCTGTTGTCTACATTTTGATCACAAATTCTGCTTGTAAACTTCATGTCAAATCCTTGAAATTGATTAAATTTTCTGTTTTGTTTTTTTTTACTTCCCTTTTCTCTCCCGAGGAAATCAAAAGAAACTCCAAGCTCATTAGTGAACTCTCAATAGAGTTTAACAAGAATGTAAATGAGGAAAATACGTTTCTTGTTTTCTCTGAGCGTGAACTGGGTAAGCTTATATTAATAAAACTCAGCCAAAGCTTATTATAAATAAGCTTTGGCCTCTCTGTCACTCACGTTGTGGTCCTCTTGTGTTAAGCCGGCCTGGCCGACAGT
Organism: Pagrus major; assembly: GCF_040436345.1. Lineage (NCBI taxonomy): Eukaryota > Metazoa > Chordata > Actinopteri > Spariformes > Sparidae > Pagrus > Pagrus major. Next base: position 21,912,950 of record NC_133226.1, read on the forward strand.
TATCTCAATGGACTGGACAAGACAGCAGATGGGCAGTATAAAGTTACACTTGAATATCCCCATTACTTTCCACTGATGAAGAGGTGTCACAATCCTGAGACCAGGAGGAAGATGGAAACAGCTTTTCACAGCAGGTGTAAAGAGGTAACTGGAATCGGATGATAAATCTGTATGCTCAACACTTTCCAGACCATAGCCAGCCTGGTCCTTTTTTAACTTGTGCATAAACACCTGCAGCCCTCTCTGGAGAAATAACGCTGTCACTTGCAAATATAGTGCTCCACAGTCATAATTCTTAAGATTTTCATGAAATCAAACCACGTTTTTGATGTTATTTATGGACTGATTTTTCTTAGCAATAGCTATTCAGTGTATTTAGAGTCAGTAATTGGAATTTTTCTCTATATGGAGACCAACATTCCTACACTGGATTCAAATTGCATACCTACGCACATGGATATCAGAAGTAATGATGATGTTATTGATAACAACCTCACTGTTTACTCCCCTAATAGCTGTATCAGAGCTGTATTAAATTACTGCTAATGCAAACCAAACATTTCTCCTGCTGCTGCCTCACATTAAAGGCATTCAGCTGGTGAAACACCAAGTGGAACAGGAAGGAGCAGCCTCAGTGAGCTCTTACATTGCAGGCGGCAGGCTGCACACCTACAACTTCTTTGAATGTGTCCTGAGGCTGTCCAAATCATAACGGCGATGACATCTCAGACATGATTATTGCATGTCAGGATGATCAATAATTGATCTATAGAGCTTATATTGAAACAGACTTTACAAAGAGTTACACAATTCAGGATCTAATGAAAAGATCCTTAACAGGGATGTGATGGCTCATAAATGATTTAAAAATATGTTTTTAAATGTGCCTATGATTGACCTTTCACTGAAGGATTTTTAGACTGCTAAAGTATAATACAGTCAGTGAAATTGACAATCTAAAAAATATTTTTCTCTAAGGTTATGTCTCTCACCTTTTATATTTTATGTATTTTTTTTTTTTTTATCATTCACCTGCAGCTATCTGTAAAAACAATGTGTATATACCTGGTCTGAAATGTGCGTGAGGTAATGATGTACTTAGATAGTTAAAGTTTTTTAAATGCAAGACTTTCATTTGTAGTGGAGTATTTTCACAGTATGGTATTACTACTTTCACTGAAGGATCTGAATACTTCTTGCACCACTGCTGATAAATATCTTATTCTACAGCCTTTCTTTTTTCTAGGCAAACACGGCGATCCTTGAAGAGTTGGTACAACTGAGGGCAAAGGTGGCCGACTTACTTGGTTATAGTAACCATGCAAATTATGTGCTGGAGATTAACATGGCCAAGAATGCAAGCACTGTGTCTGACTTTTTAGGTATGACCTCTCTGACCTTTCACCTCACAACCTCACACGCACACTTCCAAACACTCTGTCATTTAACATGATTCACGCTATCTCATAACGGCTTGGCATAAGAAAAATAGACCTCACTTTATAGATAGACGAGGAAGTAGACAGACTCGACTAGATGAGAGAAATGCTACACCTCATGCCTGTTGCATTTAATGAAGTGTATGTTGCACACATGCCTCTTGTATGTAGTGGAACATAGTAATTTATGGCATGCAGCACACGTAGTCATATATCACTCAGTGAAAAGGGGCTGAACATGTGTGTGTCACTATCTTGTTACTATACTGCCCTTTAAAGGCGAACTGCAGAAACTACGCACACAATGAAACTGAAAGAAATGGCTTCAACAGCAGTTATGTGCATATTGAATATATTTTTAAGTAACTTCCATAGCTTAAAAATCATGACCAATTATTTGACCTATGACCCAAAAAATGCAGATGTTGCACTCTGACTTTGTATTACCTTTTATAGATATATTGGTAGTGCAAAGTGCAACTACAGTCTTAGTGTCTTCTTCATGGGAATTGTTGTTTAATTGTTTGCATGTTTTAAACACTTGAAACAGATGAGTAGTAAAGAAATGTATTTTGAGATTTAACCTATTAAGATGGCTTGACATCGTAAAATTTACGTAAACCTATGTTTAAAATTAGATATGTGCTCTCAGACAATGTAAGAGTCCCTGTCTTAATAGAAATAAATACCCATTGAATCTAGGTTAATAACTGTCAAAATGTATGTAATGCTAGCTGTATACATTACAAGTTGTAGTTAGTTATATTAAATGAGTTACTGCTACAGTGTGCAGTGTAATACCCGAGTATGGTTGTACTATCTACTTCCTTTAACCCCTGGGTGCTGAGGGGACTGTAGCACCCCTGAAAATGAGGCATTATAAAAACCATCAGTGTTCACAGAAGCGTTCAGATGTTAAAAACTTTTGGTGCCAAAAAAAAAAACTTGCTTTAATTGTTTTAGATTAAAAAATATTCCACTTTGATCTGTACTGTATGTTTCCCACTTTCCAGATACATTCTATGAAACGCTGAAGCCCATTGGAATCAAGGAGAGGAAATATATTCTTGCACTGAAGAAGAGGGAGTGCTTGATGAAGGGCCTCCTGTTTGATGGACAGATCAATGCCTGGGATTTACCCTACTACATGAATCAAGTGGAGCAGTGCAAGTTTGCTGTGAACAAGGACAAACTGATCGAGTATTTCCCGCTGGATGTGGTGACAGAAGGACTGCTCGGTATCTACCAGGAACTGCTTGGTCTCACGTTCACAGAGGTGGAACATGCACATGTGTGGCATGAGGATGTCAAGCTTTACTCAGCACATGACACTGAAACCGGAGAGGAGGTCGGCCAGTTCTACCTGGACTTACATCCAAGGTAGAGAATGTGTCACTTTTTAGATAAGTTTTTTATTTTGAACATGTTAAAACTTGCTTGAAAAATTGCTTGAATAATTAATCTGATTATCAAAATAGTTGCAAAACAATTCTCCATCAACTAATTGTTTCAACTCAGATTGAAGCTAGATGTGACTAGCGCTTTTTATTTGTGTTAATGTTCAGATTCAGTCCTACTGTGTGATAATTGTAATGTCATCTTCCACCAGGGAAGGAAAGTACGGCCACGCAGCCTGCTTTGGACTCCAACCAGGCTGCAGAGGACCTGATGCAAAACGCAGGATTCCAGTGGCAGCTATGGTGGCCAACTTTACCAAACCCAGAAAAGGATGGCCCTCTCTCCTCCAACACCATGAAGTAGAGACATATTTCCATGAGTTTGGTCATGTTATGCATGAGATTTGTTCAAAGGTAGGCATCAGCTGCTTCATTATGTTTTCATACTACTGTTTAATATTAATTAGAACAATTGCGCTTGAACTTAAACTGTCTGTTTTGTATCAGACCATTTTTTCAGAATTCAGTGGAACCCTGGTCGAGACGGACTTTGTGGAGGTTCCTTCACAAATGCTTGAGAACTGGGTTTGGGAAAAGGAGCCTCTGAGGAGAATGTCTCGCCACTACAAGGATGGTACACCAATCCCAGACAACCTGCTCGATAAGCTGATAGCATCCAGAATAGCTAACACTGGTCAGACACTGGAATTTTTCACAAAATATAAAACTCTAACTTTTATACAGGAATCGGCAGTCTTTATTGATGTGCTGCCTTGTTTATCTCCTTCAGGGCTGATGAACCTGCGTCAGGTAGTCCTCAGTAAAGTGGACCAGTCGCTACACACCAGCCCTCATGCAGATACGACTGAGGTGTTTGCACAGCACTGCCAGGACATCCTGGGTGTTCCTGCTACACCAGGTCAGTTATAGCAACAGTTTAATTGTAAGGCAAATGCTGAAAAAGATTTTCATCAGTGATGATATGTATTTATGCCTCCTATGAGGACGAATACCTAAATTGTTACATTTAAAATACAATAAATACCTTCCTGTTCTGTGTTCATTTCCTGCATGAAACGCATACATTCAACCTTTTCTCTTGGAACATGTGCAAATGATTTGTAACAAAGACCATTTTGATGACAAAATCTGTCCTCTGCAGGAACCAATATGACAGCCAGTTTCTGCCACCTGGCTGGAGGATATGATGGTCAGTACTACAGCTATCTATGGAGTGAAGTCTACTCCATGGACATTTATTTCAGTCGTTTTAAAAAGGATGGCATTATGAATCCAAAGGTGGGTCTGATTATTACTATACTGTATATCATATATATCTATATACTTGTACACATACATCTTTTATTGCAAAGTGTCTTTATTAGTTCTTGCGTGCTTTAACACAGGTTGGAAAAGAGTACAGAAGGGCGATTCTGGAAGCAGGCGGCTCTGTGGATGGAGTGGACATGCTGAAAACCTTCCTTGGGCGTGGCCCGTGCCAGGATGCCTTCTTTAAATGCAAAGGACTGATTAAGTCTAAGGAAACACAAACGATATAATTTGATACGACCTTTTTAAAGCAGCGACAAGGAACTTTCACTTATTGTTGATTCTGGCAACCCCTCTGGAACAAATGCAGTATGAGAACGACCTCCTTCCGTCTTAACGATCTTGATTAGCGTGTGCATTTGTTTTGAAAGCAAATGAAAGAAAGACACAATGTACTTTTAATACTGTTTCTTCTTTTTGTATCTATTTGTTTCTTTCTTTATTTGTTTGTGGCTATGCAAGATTAATAACGGTAATATGATGGGGATACGAAGAAAACTTTGTTTTGGTGCTGTTCATACACCTACATGACATGTAATCCTGTAACTAACCGATTCGGTTGCTCTGTGATGGTAATTTTGTGAATTAAAGTTAACATTCCCTAGTAATGTTAGGTCTTCATTATAAGCCAACACTGAAATAAATATTTGCAATCAGCTTAGTGTTGTTAATGACCTGACTTATCCCATATAAAATAAATAATCTGAATTTATTTTTATATTAATAATTAATGAGCCTATGAAGGATTAGAGTGTATAAGGTTATAATATAATATTGTCGGAGAGATGGAGCCAGATTAAATGTCAAAAACTCATACGTGAGCGGCTGCGAATACCAGCTTTTGTCTTTAAATAGCTTAAGTTATTTAGTACGTATGTTAAATGTTAAATCCTGCAACTCCCCTCCTGTTAGTTAGAACTGAAGAAGCCTCTTGGATGAGAAGTGAAACGTCTTCAAGAAACTGAAACGCATCCAGTTGCCTACGATACAGCAGTTAGAAATACCATGACCTGGATGACTGAGAACCTTCAACATCTAGCTGTTCAAAAGTTATGAATTATTATGAGTGTTTGCTTTGTTCTATGAAAGTGTCACTGTAAATTATTACAGTGTATTTGTATCATAATATTTGATTATTAAATTTTGCTGTGCAAGGACAAATAAATTAGCTTGACCCTTGAACCACGACCCTGAAAATGAAGCTGCTAAACGAAATTCAGCCTTGATCTATTTCATTATTGACACCTGACCTTTTCCTACTGTGAAAAAATATCTTACATGGCAGAGATCATGTTGTGTGTGTGTGTGCGCGCACAGCTGCAAGTTTTGTGAACTGTAAAAGTGCACCTAGACCTTTACTACTTTAATAGATGTAGTTTTTTTAAAGATCACCAAAGGCCGATGAGACGCAAACAAAGTACTTTTCTTATCTTTATAATACAGACATAACATCAAATTTCCATTATATTAAAATACTTAAATATATATTTCCAGATACAGACATGTAGTGATTGGACGCTGTGTCAAAGCTACAGAAAGACTTAGTCTGGGATGGTAAAGATGGCTCACTACAGCTTTATGTAACTCCCTGTAATATATCTATATATGTCTTCCTTTAAAGGAATTAGGCTATTGTGCTGAAACATCTCCAGATCTCTCTTCTTTTAAAACAGGATTAGGAGAAATGGTTCATTTCCATATTGTGAAGGAAGAGGTTTTGCATATTTTGGGGGGACTAAAAAAGGTATACATATACACACCAGGGGGCGCTATAAGATAGCAAACGTTGTGCATGAGTTAAACAGTAAATAAAAATGAATGTTCTCTTCCTATTTCCTTATTGGAATAAAAACCATTCATGCAGGACTTTGGCATGAATGGTTAAACTGCTGCATATGGTGAAAACACATCTACCTGTGTGTGTTGATTTAATAAAATGCCATAAAGTAATTATTTGTAGTCTGTGTGTGTGTGTGTGTGAATACCTTTCTTGGACTTAACATATAAATGAAAAAATAAATGTTGTTGTCGAGTGAGCTGAGCTGTAGGTGTCTGAGGTAGGTGAGACAGTGAAGGCATCACCGCTGGAGGCTCGGAGCTGCTGGAGAGGCGACTTCTGGTGGACAGCCCACTCCTGCGTGTAGGCACAGAGGTCGCAGGGAAGAAACGCACCGCTTCATGTTGTTCTCACACAGCCTCCATGTAGCTTCACTCGACTCTTGTCACAAAGCCGCATGATTGAACGACAGGAGATTATGACAGAAAACACCTGGGCGCGGCACACTTTGGAGGAAAAGGTTTCGCTCTACGCATTTTTGCCTTTTGTATTTCCTTGCTGATTGTCGTGGACATTTTGGATTTTTTTTTTTTTTTTTTTTTTTAATGCCCTGTGTCATCAAGTCTTACCAATTAATGACTTTTTTTTTTTTTATTCGCGTGTGTTCGCCTTGAGTAACAGCTACTTTAAAGTCTGAAAAACAACTGGGGGACGACAACGTTGGACAACTTGAGGACGATGTGCGTACTGGGCCAGCTCCGAGTCGCTCTTTAAGTGGGCAACGTTAGCTAGCTGCTAGCACTAGCACACACACAAAAAAAAACCCTAAAACGAAGCTGTGAAGCTCGCTAATGCCCACTTCTTGAAATATCTTCTGGATATCGTCTCTCTGCTTATAACCTGGACACCGTTACACGACACGCAGACTCGACGGGGGATTTAGGTGAGTGTCTTTTGTTTGCGTCAAGTTTACGCTTCTTGTCTGCGGGGCCCCCCTCGTACAACATGCTAACATGAGAGCTAGCTTAACGTTTCAGCGCAGCGCAGCGTCCCATTCTGATGCTGTCCGACTTGAGTCTTGATTAATTCAGTCAATTTTATCGAGAAATTATAATGTTACACCCTCGTTTGTACTCTCGTTGTTTGGTAATGGCTGTGACTATACTCCTGTGGTAAAATGGTGGTTGGTTTCGGACGGTAACGGGAGATTTAAGCAGCTGTCTTGTCTGTATTTTCGGTGGGGTTCACATCAACAGCTGTACGTTACATGGCTGCCTCTCATCTATTCAGGGTCACCAGTATATCCAATGTGACGCAGAAGGGGTACATCTAAAAATGCCAGTCAACAACCTGTATGTGTGTGTGTTTTTTTAAGCTGATATCCTCAGTATAAGTCATTAACCTAACAGCTGCAGTCACATCTTTTGTTGCGGGGCACCTTCAGCCCTTCGACGGACCGAGAGGGATTAGTGAGCTGCTATACACTCAACATTATCGGCGTTTTCATTTTCTCACCACTTCACTAATCAGATTACCATCCCCACTTAACTCCAGTGTAATTTAATCCCGTTAAGATTTGAGATTTTGAGCTAATCTCCAGGTTTGATTTTTAGGGGTTTTTTTTCTCCCAGCAGGTCCATCTTTTGTTTTATTTTTCACAAATCATCTCTTTTTCTGGGAAATGCTGTCAAGAGAAGCAGCTCAGAGAAATAGGAGGAAGCCATGATAACATTCAGGTGAAAAGCTCTGTGTTGTTTTGGTTTTTTTCCTCTACCTGAATTACATCCGTTTATGCTTTGTGGGTTTTTTTTAACACACCAATGACAGCATGACACTGTGCTTGCAGCTGTAATCTTGCCCATCTCGAGGGAACTGCTATGAAGCTATAAACCAAAACATGCTCATCACTGTACAAACAGCTGAAGTGACCCTTGAAACTGACAGGATGGGAGTGCTTTATGTTGCCAAAGAAGAGGACACACGACATGTTAAAGGAAAAGGTCACCCACACATTAAAATTCAGTCATTATCTGCTCACCTCCATGTCGATGGAAAGTCGGGTTGAAGCTTCTCGTTCCACGAAACATTTCAGGCGCTTCGCAGTGAAATGGCGTTTCGGCGTTCTCCTAATCAACTTGAATAGATGGGGACTTGTTTTAAAAACAAGTGACAAAAACATTTAATGGCTCCACACAGCTCATCTGGCCCCGAGTTCCCAAATTGATTTGAGAAGACGTTATTTACACCCTTTTCAATGCCGAAATCTTTCCTGTTCATTAAAGCTGCTAAGCTAAAAGCTTCTCAAGTGGCTGCACAAGTTTGACCACGTGTTAAGGGTGTAAATATTGTCTTTTTTAAAATCAGTTTAGGATCTCGGGGCTTCTGGAGACTTGGATTACGCCAGACAAGCTGTATGCAGCCATTTTATGTTTTTATTTCTGTCAGGAGATTTGCTGTGTATATCCAGAAATGTTTTTTGGGGACTACGAAAACTTCACCTGACTTTCCATCAACATGAGGGTGAGAAGATAATGACTGAATTTTCATGTCTGGGTTATCCTACCCTCAAACATAGACTGTAAATACCGTAGGCATCTATGGCTATATAAATGTCCTCCATCCTGCCTGTTGAAATACAGAGAAGACCTCAGCTGCCTTCACACTCAACTGACTGGCATTGTCATGTTGTTAAACAGTAACTGATTAGCCTTCAAAGGCTGTCCTTGCTGTAATAAAACGTAAACAGAGACTAGGACATATCAGCTGCCACTTGTCATTGTTGTTGGCCCCGTGTCCAAGAGCTGGTGATCAGCTGTTTGTAGATTATTATCCAGTTATTCACAATAATATACACCGATGATTTCCTCAAACTGTAGAACAAACAGTTGTCCTATTCCTCAGCCCTTCCTTTCCACGTTGCAGTTTTTGGTTATTTGTTTAATGAAAAGTAAATATTGTCATGCAAGAGTGATCTTCAATACATACACTGCATAAATCAGTTTCACTGCAGTGGTATGTTTCCATGGAAGTGTTGAAGCCCTGTGTGTGTTAGCTGAACATTTAATTTTCCTCATTCCTCATATGATCATTTACAACAGACCTTATCTGCAAAAGATAAGGTTCGCTGCCCTGTTCTTTTCTCGCTCAAATGCCAAAGTAGTGTTTTTATAGATACACTTGCAAAACACTTGGTTGTGCCACTTGGATACCGAAAGAAAGCAAAGACTTGACAGTAGCTTTTTCAACAAAAGTGGCATGTTTCCTTATCTTCATTCTGCCTCAAAAAAAAAAAAAGTACTGTGGCTGCATAATGGTTAATCCAAGTCTATAATGCTTCCATTGTGCCCTTTTTTTCCCATATCTCTTTATCATACTTCGAGTTGGACAAATAAAACTCTTGAAGGATTAAGCTGAGGTCACTGAGGTTAAAACCTTTTTTTTAATTTCAAACAGGCCCAAATTGTTTTGTTCAGCAGTTATAAAACTCAGACATGTTTTCCTTTATGGCAATACCTTTAAAAGCCCAATGAAATGTTATCTTTACTTCCTTAAGGTGACGTAATTCCCGTTGAAAGGGAACACAGTGATTGATCATCCTGAATTGTGAACCAATGGGAAACACTGACTGTAGGTGTGTTTGTCTGATGACACGTTTATAAATGATTGAAAAGCTCGTTTTTTTCCATCTTCTTAGATATTCCTGCTCATGTGACCATATGAGCTCACATTTCCTCTCCCATCTTCAGCGAGTCGAGCCTCGAAGCAATTCAAAATTCTTTCTCTACACTCGTGAAAAAGAGAGAGAAATATGCCAGAGCAATGTGTAAACAATGAGGTTGTTGACGTGGACCGAACAACACGTGTTTAATGACTAAACACTCATGTGACATCGCTGACGAGTTGGAGGTGATGGTGTTGAGCAAACCTGTGAGGAAAAAGCTGTTGAGTTAGGAATTGAGCCAGTGTGTGCTGAGGCAGTAGTTCTCAGTATGAATGTGCCAAGTTGTTCGTAATACAGTACAGCTGGCAGGTGATTTTTTTTGATCCAAATTTCCTTCATGCCATTTTGTTTAAACTGTATCTTTAATAGGTTCACAAATATTGTCCTTACGTTGTGATCTTTCCATGTAGATAGATGTATTTAGATGATGCTCTTGAATAGATTTCCCATTTTTAGAGGTTTGATGTGTTTTTTGTTGTGAGACTTTTTGTTGTGGTTGCAGCCCTGCCCCCATCGCTCTTGTAGCAGGTGCATACAGAGCAAGCTGTTGCATGTGTTTATTTTACTTTCGATCAATGGGCTAACCTCAGTGTTTTCTATGCTAATGATCCTTCTAGAGTTGATTCCATCAGCTTAGTAAGCACTCATTTCCAGCCTCTCAGTTGTGAAGATTTGCTTCCTTTTTTGTCCTCTGTGATAAATAATTGTTTATTTTCTGGTTTTGTACTGTTAAAGATTAATCAATAGTGAAAATGCATCTCTAGAACAGTTTAATACAGATATTTATTAATGGGCTTTGTTTCAAATTTACACAAGGCCCCACTAAAACAAATTAATTCTCAGTATGTGGGAAGCAGTGCGTCATGAGGAAAGAAATTGGGGACATGTGCTCTCTGCTGGAAACTGTTACAAACTAGTCCAACTGGACCATGGTAATATTATCCTCATAACTTTTTAAGTGAGCTCCATTTAAACATGACTATCAGATGATGTTAGCTGGAGGACCACACACACACACACACACACACACAATCAATTTCAATTATTTATAGTTCTTCGCATCAGCAGCTTTCTTGTTGTCGATTAAAACATCTTTGGTGTTGTAATGGTCCTTAGAGACATTATCACCTTAGTGAGGAGGCTAAAGATAGAGTGTCCTGTGCCTACTGCCGTCATCCATGTAGTCACACATTTTTGCTTAACAAGTTACTGAGAGGAAGACAGAGCAAGCCCCTTCAATCAGTGTGTGTCACATCTATTCCAGTTTGGCCACATTAGACAGAGGGTAAATATCTTGTTGACTTTTCAGCTACTCTACATACAGCTTCAGTGTTTGAATTGGTGCGACATCTTTGTTTAAGCTATGCAGTGTCTACGCATGTACTCTGACTGGTTTCAGTAATGGTTTCTCTGTGTAGTGTTTGGCCGCTATGAAGTGCTTGTCCTATTCCTTAAAGCAGGTGAAAGCGGGCAGCAGAGTTCAAAACAAGGGATGATTTGATTATAGGCTGTGACTACAGTTTTGAAGTCGCAAGTGTGGTCATATGACCAAGCAAGGTCATGGGATTAGTCAGCCACCTGAGGAAGACCATTTGTGGTTAGACCATGTCATGCCGATGTCGAGTAAAGGAAGAACTGGGGACAAGATGGCAGTTTGCAGGTATTTATTTATGTTTTTATGAAGATAATTCTTGCAAAGCACCCACAGAGATTTTATTGATCATGTGCGTGCGCCTCTGGATGATGGCATGGGGTTAGGGGACTTTTTAGTGTCACAATACAGTCTTCATAAGGGTAGATCACTTGATCTGGAGCAGGCTATATTCAGACTAGGGATGTCCCAGCTGATATTTATAATTTATAGCAACGTTTCAGTCCCACTGACCTTATTTAGGCTATATAAAAAGCACCGACACATCTCTCTCTCCCAAATGTGTCTGCTTTTTAAAATATTAACTCTTCTGTAGGTGAAAAATGTCTACTCTTTGACGTGTGAATGATTTATGTGTATTTTTCAAAACACTTGTAGTAGGTGGATTTTATTTACAATCTGCGGCTTGTCTGTGGCTCCACAGCAATACTTAACTGCCACTTTGTTATTCATTATGATAAATCAGTCAAACATATAAGCCAGCGTTTATGGATTTTTTTTTTTCTTGGTCTGTTGCCCACTGGCTGAACAAATGGCTGGTAATGCACATTAGTAACTGTAGATGTCAATATTGAATGAATAGCCCATTAAGTGCAATGAAGGCCTTTCATGCTGTAGATGGATAGTCCGTAACAAGCTTTGTGAGTCTGTATTTTGACTCTGTGAAATGTGAATTTGCATAAATTTGACCTGCTGTTCTATCTGTTCTAATATACATCTGTGCGTTCAGTTTGTCCCCTATGACTTCGCTGCTTCTGTGACCCAGTTTGGAGAAAAATCTGTCTCTCCCTCTGACAGTCTTGCTGTCTGTCTGCAGATATGTTCATAAAGCCAAATCCTTCTTTAGTTTGGCTGATTAAGACACCACATAGGGGCATGTTCTGAACTGCTCCAATCTCCCCTACATAACACTTGTACAATTTGACATTTATGTAAAGGAATGTTTGCAATGGAAGAGGAAAAGAAGAGGAAAGAAAAGTCGCCTATGTAGACGTACACGCTGTAAGAAACGGTCTTTTGTAAGATCAGCTACAGCATCATATCTCTGCTATAAGCTGCCCACATACTGTAAAGCCTAACTGGTTTTATGTGCTGTAGGTTGGGCAGTGAGTTGTCTTCGGGCTGTCTACAAATGATAAGCGATAAGTCTGAACTCAACTCTGCATTTGGCTAGGGAGAGAGTGGAACAATACCTCATCACTAAGGCATGTATTTTATATAACGTAGAAACAAGACATGCATAATTCATGCTAAAGAAAAGTATAATATCCTAGTCGGTGTAGTATTCCCAACGTAAGGAAAAAGAGGGTAAGAAACGCACAACTCACTGAGGCAGTATTTATAATAAACTTAATATATATTATTGCATATATATTGTAGCTCATTTTTAGGCAAAATCTGGCCGTTAAATTGGGTTACTAATAAATTGCAGGGTGCTAGTTCAGTTATATGATTCATTATCATATTAAATATATATGGTGTTTCAAATACCATACACAGAAATTTGTTATGAGGTTTGGGACAGTGATCGGGCTCAGTGCAGCCTGGTTCATGCATATTCATGTTCATTTATATTCACTGCAGAAGAACAGGCAACCAAAAAATCTGTTTAAAACTATTGTGTACTGATTCTTGTGCGCTGGATGCTTTTTTTCCAAACATGATATTACTGTTATTGCTGTAAATACCTTATTCTGGCTCTATACATCAATGTCATTTCCACTTTTTAATCTGGATCTGTATGTTGCATGTTGCATTTATAGCTGGATTGGAAAAGCCAAAAACAGTTAACCAGTTTCATGAGGCAGGTTGCCCACGATTGATGTTCTAGTAGTCTGGAGGGATGAAGTTTCAGCCCTTCTACCCTTTATTCAAATTATCCTAAATTTACATCCAGTTTAGGCTGGTTGCAGCTCAAATATGTTTTCTATTGAGTCAGCTAAAACAAATAATTTAGGTGTTATTGCAGTTAAGAGTGCTTGAAAACTAGCTAGCAAGCAAGCAGAGGGGATGAAATGGCTAAAAGTAATGGATAAATGGTTAGACCGTCCATCTGTTTCCCCTCCATGCATTGCAGTATACATTTTTTCATGCTCGATAGTCAAATTATCATATACATCACCTCTATTTCCACCTCTCATCATCAAAACAAAAGACTCTCCTCCATTTTTGGCTCCAAGACTGACATTAGATTTCGAAAGTAGACTTTTTGTCTTGTTTTATGATCTTGTGGGTGCCATAATATTACTGTTGTCGCTTCAGGAGATTGTGGTTTGTTGTTGCCATGTGTGTCATGCCATCAGCGATGACACAGGCACAAGAATTACATTTACATCTGCTTACACACTACAGTATTACTAAATGGCTATCCACTGCGGTCTATGATGTATTTTACCACAGATGTGGACACATGCTCTGACTATGTCCAATTGTTCGCTGACTCACTGCATCCACAGCGTGTTTTGGGTGGAATCACACTTGTTTCAGAGCTGTTAATTTGTACAAGGATCACTTTAGTGCAAAACGTTAACAGTTCGCTTAGGCTGGCGGTTTAATTCAAATGATATAAAATCTGTTCTGTGTGCACAGGCAAAGTTGTGGGTTTTGGCCCATAAAGAAGCTCCATGACTGGCGTTTAATCGCGGAAGTGTGCAGTGATTTACACAGGCTGAACAGGCACAGGCTGGTCAGCAGCACCTTGTTCACTGACCCTAATACACCACCGCCTGCCTGTGATGCCATGTGACAGATTGCAGTTTTAGTAAAGCTCTGTGTTTACAACTGTTTACTACTGCTGCTAAAGAACTTACAAGTCTCTTCCCACCTTGATCCGCAAGTATCACCTTTCAGTGTTGATGTCATTCAACGAACACACCTTTTAACTGCAGTGAGTGAACTAGACTTAGTGTTTGTACACAGCATTGTGTTTGACAGCAGTCTGAGAACAAGCCAAATTAGATTTCTGTTTACAGTGTTCGACAGAGTCTATTAGCAGAGCAAAGGAACAAACTGGCCAGGCCAAGGAACAGAGAAACTGGTATTACTAATACACAATTAGGCCAGTAATGAAAATTAATGACATTATTACCATAGCAAACAAAGCAAACATCTCTATTACTTGGCTCCATCTCTGTGATTGATTGCATCAAGAGCAGAAATAAGCCCTGCTCTTTTTTACCAAGTTTGATTGAAAGACCAGTAAAAAAAAAAAAATGATTATACTGCTGGCTTATTTTATATCTTATGTCTTCATAAAGCTCTCCAGAACATACATATGAATGAGTTTTATCAGGAAGGTTTAAGGTTTTTATCGTTATTGATAAATGACAAGTTCAGGGTAGTATTGCTAAATTTCTGTGAAAAAAATAATATATATTTAAGCTACTGTTCACTCTTTGTTAGCCAGACATTTTCACCCCAGTGAATTAAAGTTCACAGAGAGATGTGGGATGCACACAGTCAGATTGCAGAATGAAAACATGAAATGGTTTTATTTATCAGCAACAATTTTTGTATTTTTCTAGATGCACAAGCACATAAATCTTGTCGTGCACAAGACTAAGTACTTCCTCATTGACAGAGCTCATGTAAACAAGTCACAGGTGATTTCCTTTCTGCTTTTGGTTTCACAGTATGGCTGCAGTGGTGATGGGGGCTGTGTGAATGAAAGGCAAATAGCTGCAAGAAGAGGCTGATGGTGTTGCTGCAATGTGCACCCCTCTCCCTCCCCCACCCCCTGTTTAAAAATTGACACTGCTATTGCTTTATTGCAGTGTGTGTCAGAGGGAACTTTTGTTTGGCAAGATTCAGTATCCCAAATAGATGAGATGAGGATAAAGGCGCCCAAGAGGAAGTGGAGCAGAAACTAATGAGTGTCAGTGCAGTCCAATGTGTTAGCAGCTGATTGGGAGAGCCTATGAATAAGTCAAAATTTCTCTTTCTCTCTCCTCCCCTCTTTTCTTTCCCTCCCTCTTTCCTGCTCTCTTTCTAAAGCTCTATTGTGCTCGATAAGGATAGCAGTGGGATGATCCTATCTGTTAGTGTGTCTCAGATTAGCTGGCAAGGCTAATGCTTTTCCAGACATGCAGAGACGATACCTTTTGTGTTGTGGTCTGACCTGAGGAGCAAGATTATGTCACAATTCAAGGCTGAGTCTTGTTCAAGTTCTTTACATTTTCTCTGTGTGTGTGTTGCACGGAGCATTTAGCTGTGCAGTCCTCGGTAGCAAAATGAAAACTGCTTGTGTTTCTCGCTGCGTTTCTTGTGTGTCCTCAGGCAGGAAGAGGCACATAAGAAGAGCCTGGCTATTTTAGTATATCATAAACTTAATAAATTCCACCACCAGTCAACCGCGTATAGGTTGTTACGGTATTTGCTGACAAATCATTTTTTTGTCGAACATACTGAACATTAGCTTCCACAGTTGCGAAGCCAACCCCTAACGAGCATAACTTTACATGATGAGAGAGGAAGAGGTTTCTTTGACCTAAATTTGACTGCTAATTATCATGCGCCATGGAACATATAAAAAAAGATCTTACAGGAGCTTAATCTAATCCCATTACGCGGTTCGGATTTTGGCAGTTTTCCATCATCACTCCCAAAGGATTAGAGGAATGGCCAATACCACAACAACAATATGTATTTTAAGAGGCTAGGGGTGTAACAGTGCACAGAATTCATGGTTCAGTATCTACCATGGTTTCAGTGTCATAGTTCTGTATGTAGAAAAAAGCATTTTTGTCATTTATTTTAAACATTTAAATATTGAACAGCAGCTCATAGGCCATAAATATTTAACAGTATATTTATTGTATGTGATATATAACAGTCCATGCACTCAGCTACTGTCATATTGCCATTAAAATGTCAGCAATGCTCCATGTTTGTCCTGTTTTATAACTCCTGAACAACAGCAGCTTATGTTTGTTTATAGAGGCAGCACAACAAACTCAAATATTCATGTAAAGGCACATTATAGCAGGGCTCAAACACTCCGTCCATGAGCTTAAATCCTGTATTCTCAACGGCCCAGTATGGTCGCGTATCCACAGGGATAAACACTCCTATAGCATTAGTTATTGCTTTGGTCTGATTCTGCACTGAGAGACTGCCTGAATGCAGTGAGGAGAAGGATCCTGTTTTACATTTCAATAATTGGAAATGTATGAGGGTTTTTTGTGTGTATTTTGTGTTTGTTCTTCTCGTATGTATATCTCAAAAAATCCTGTTAAGCAGAAACATCTCATGATGCAGTAAAATAGTTTGAATACCAGTTTTGTTAAAAAAGAAGAGGAAATGTTTCCTGTTCTTTGGCAGATATTAATGTTAAACAGATGAATATCTGTCTGTTTATCATTTACATGGGCAATACACAGCTCTGTTTTTTACTGATGGAGGGAACAGGGCAAGGGCAATGGGAAATGTATGGTAAGAGTTATAAATCTATATGAAGCAGATGAAGAACCGTTGATGTTTGTAGGGTTTGCTTTATGTTTGGTGCTTACGTTGTCTTTTGTACTTTTTTTCTTTAGATAAGCAAATTGTTGCTGTTGAATTTATCATCTGCCATCCACTGGCATCCAGGCGCTTGAGTCCTAAATGACAAGGTAAGTCAGCCAATTCACGTCAGGCTATTTCCTATTGCTATTTATTTCTTTTTTTTATTACCCAAGTAGCTCAGCCCTGCAGGTTACATGCTATTTAGTGGTATCAAACAGCCTGTTTGTATTGTTAGGTGCTGTTAGGTGCTGTTAGGTGATGCCTCACTTACATCAGCAACAATTGTGAATGTATTGTGCAGTTTGTGTTTTTGGATTTTGATTTACATTTCTATCTTTTGAAGCAAATGCGTCAGTATGAACAGTTTTGCTCTCACAGCAGTGGTGTATTTTCGTCAAATATTAGTCCAACGCTGACAAGAAACAACAAGTGTGCCCCACCCTGTTCCCCTGTAGGCCAAGATACATGATACACCTGCCAAACTAGCTTTGTGTGCAGTCAGCATCCTATTTCACCTTTTTATAAAGGTGAAAAAAAAAAAAAGAAGCTATTATGGCAGCATAGTTATTTCAGACCTCATTGACAATAGAATAATGTAGTTAAAAACTCCTGTTAGATGGAGACTTGATACAGAACAGCTGCAAGATAAACACAAAGATTCATATTTTCAACTAAATACTGCATAGACATCGCCACTCATTAGATTTAAGGAATGCTTTAGGGGAGAAATAATAAGTTTCACAAGTTTGAAAACTAAAGAGTTTGGATATAAAATGACCACAAATGAAGAGGAAATTATAAAACTTGAAAGAAAACTAGTTATCAAAGAGTCCTCTGAGCTACAGCATGAATTAACATTCTCAAACAAAGCCTGAGGAACCTTGAATACATTTTAAGTTGTCATTTTATTATCAAGGAGAAAAAGCAGGGAAAGCCCATGCATGGTGCATTAAGACCCTTCAAAATGAAAATGGCATATATGAAATTTACATTGCCAAAAGAGATATTTCATTGCATCCAAAAGAAAAAAATGATATGAGAATCTTGATGTATGTTTTCATTCTGAATGTTGTCAGTAACAAATGAAGAAAAAGATTTTAAGAAAAAGCTCCATCTTTAGATGTTATATGACCCACCCAAAATCGCATGATCAATTTGCAGCAGATTACGCTCTTCTTACATTTATTCATTATGGCGACTGTAAATGCTTGTCAAGACAAAGGTCAATAGGCTGCCTGAAGGCGTGCTTTTTGGATAAAAAGGACAAACTTGTTAAAAAGTCCCTTCAGGGTGCTGATTGTTCTTTCATGTTGTTGACATCAGCTTCATCTTTGATGCTCCAGAACCGCTTGGATGTAAATAAGATACTTATCATTATATGTTCAGATCAAAGATGAAGTGAAGACCTGTGTGAATTTGTTCACTTCCACAGTCACACACTCAGTCAAATCTACGCTGCCTGGGTTAGTACAATGTGGTCAAAACAGAAAATGCACTTTTAGACATCTAGACAGTCCCCCAAAAACCATTAAGACAGTTTGTCTCGAAGACACTATGGATGCACATGTCTTGTGACCCAAAAGTAAAGACTACAAGAGCAGATGACAGAAGACTTTGTTTCTTAGCCTTACTGACAGGAACAGGTTTGTCTTTCAATGCTGGAAGTTTAAAAGTGCAACATTTCCACATTTACTTGTTGGACCACTTTCCCGTAAATCACAGCTGCTCTGTTTGCATAACTTTCACACCGCTGCAGGCCTAGCATCAATCTACATTTGATACCTGGATCTAAACCAAGGTCAACACGCTAGTCTCTCACATGTCTATGATATGGATTACTTTTTCTCTTTTCCATAAACTAGTTAAAGGACTGATATATGTTCACAATTCATTCGCACATTAGCAATGGCTTTTTGCTGCGTTGAATACTGCACTTGAATTTGACAGCAATTTGCATAAGGTTGGAACTGATATCTCATTGGAAGTCCACTTTTCAACTACACGGGGCTAAAATCCTTTAAGCCTTGATTCATAGAAGATCAGTAGTTTGTTAAACCTTAAAGTTCCTGCATAACTGTTTTCACTGAACCACAGCTTTATCTTTCGAGGCCAGTCTGAAATTGTGCAGGACTGTTGAGCATTAGCACTGATGTTGCAATCAAGGTTTTTCTAATTAAGTTGAGATTCCATGTATTTTAAAATATGGGGTGAAAATGGGCTCCCAGAGAAGGGAAATTTTTGTGCAAACTTAGTGTTGCCAGCATTCATGCTACAGACTGATTTTTCATACTCCTTTTCCATAAACTAATTGAGTAGTAGTTCTCAAAGAGAATTAATCGGTAGAACAGCTGTGTCTAGTGATAGACGGTATCTACGGATTGAATGAACTGTCCTATGCATGTGATCGTATATCTAACTAGAACATCTAATTGATTATGCCATGCACACACTTTCAGCTGACGGTGCTTTTGGCTCTGAAGCAATTTTGCCATTATTAGACCAACAGAAGTTTCTTGATGATGTGATTACAGTTGTAGCTAACTATTGTTAAGTGACTTTAAACTGCAATGAGTGTTTTTTTTTTCTGGTCACTTGGGAGAAGTAGAAATGAGTGTACAGATTACCAGCTTTTAAGTTTAAATGTCAAACTTGTTGAGAAATAAATGCTTATTTGTACAGCCAGCAGTTGAGACTTGTTTCTGACGACCTGCTGGACATAATTCACTCAATTTTAGCTCTGTTATTGGTCTCACCAAGTCCTGAGGGAAATATCTGGCTCTTTAGCTACTAAATGCTCTGCTTTGTTCACTAACTAGTTGCTGTGTGTCTATCTGCTGTGATGAGCAGGTACGGTTTAAGCTGGGCAGCTAAATAGTAGACTGAAACTCACTATAAAGCACTATAGAGACTTGGGGAACAGCAGATTCATGTAATAATTATCTGTTGGTGAGTCACTAAGAGTGACCCCTTTTCATATTGTTTGATTGTAACTTGATCCATTGATCATAGCCACCTCAAAGAAAACTAGCTTTTGTTTCATGGATATATTGATATTCCACAATTGACATACATCTTTCAGGTGGCAATTAATATTCATTATTGTTAAGAATATACATTTAACCTCTTCTTTGTTCTTTGCACAGCTTCTGTTTAATATGTTTATTCATCACCTAATTACATGACTTTTTGGGCTGTTCTCTGTGAGGTTATGCTTGAGAATGGGAGAGACTGGATGCCATTTTTTTGACCCATTTTTCCATTTGACTTTTCATTGTTAACTTTTTTAAAACAGTATTTAATGAGCAGACTTTGTGACTTTAACAAGGCATTATGGGGTTGTTCTCCATTTCCATATTCTCCAGTAAGCTAACAAGGAAAATGCGGCAGTTGTCTGCATGGATACATGCCTCTGACCTGAATGTGTCTGACCTGGTTATTGAGACTTGGCACACTGCATCTCGCTCCCTCTGTCTTTCTCGCTCACATGGAGAAACGGACAAGCAACTGTTTCTGATTTGTAGCCCTAAATTTCTGTTAACTGTTGGAAGCCTTATCATTCAAACATTGCCTTAGAAGAAGTTCTTAAAAACCTTGCTCAGTTATATCAATGTCCATTTATAATTTAAAATATAGTGAATATATTTGAGAAGATTAATTACGTCAGAAAGCAAAAGTAAGATATTTACCTTCACTGTGAGCTGTGTGCATTTTATATTTTTATGTCTGGCTTGCTTATTGTCTATCCATTCCTCTGCTTTTTCCATTCTTGACCATCTGTGTGAGTAGCCTAGATCAAGAGCAGATACCCTCCAGCTCCTCTCGAGCTCTGTGAGTTGGAAACGAGACAAGCAACATTGGTCTGCAGCACTTGAACTCACTGTAAATTCTCATCAGCGCACTTATTTCACTGTAAAAACTAATCGGCATGCTTCTCTCCCATGTCGTGGTTCAAAATAAATTGTTTTGGTAAATAAGGTTACTTTGTATATAAAAAGTGTCACATGGGAGTGTGATTTTAGTGGGGAATGGATGAGGTTCTGAATGCAGAGTCAATGCCAAGCACAATGAACCCTAAAGCCTTTTGTATACTGCTATTTATGTGGCTGTCACATGCTGCACCATAGCAAAATGGTTTGGAAATAATCCATTTTAGATGAAATCTGAGAAACATTGTGCTGAGATAATACAGCCTCACTCACATCTTTGCAGTAATGGCACTCTATAATATTTTATGTGATATCCATAGAGAGAGAAGTGTCAGTCTGTAAATGTTATGGCTGGAAGGTTATATTCAGGATTTGGACAAAAAGAGCAACATATAGAAGATTATATGCAATTTTTAATCAATAGAAACATTTCAAAGGCAATGGTGGACGTGCAAAATGTCACCATATTAACAGCAGGCTGTTTATTTGTGCTGTATCATAGTGTACTCAGTCATAATACTGTGCATCATGCCAGGAAGGCAATCCATTGTTTTCGCAGGTTGCAAGGAGGTGTTATTGGCAGGTGCTGTACCATTGGTGCAGTGGGTTATGAAGAAACCTTTAATTGGATCAGTTAAACCAACCAATACTGCTCTACTGTTGCTGAGTGATTTGAAAGTATTATTGATGCACCATATGGATTTTTTTCAGCTGATACCGATAACCAGCCTTCAGTGATAAGATAACCGATAATTTCACATTTTTGTGTTTGAAAAAGAAGTTCCTGACCTTTTAGTTAGAATATCACCAATACAGATAAATAGCCAAATTTATGTTAACGTGACAGAAAGCCCTCATCTTACTGCCTTTCTAGAGTATTTTATATTTAAACATTATGTGCAAATCTACTGTAGTAAAGACCCTGAGCACTATGATATAGTCTCTACTTCAGCATCCCTAAAGTTAGTGTGACATTGTTAATAAGAGTTAATGTCTTTGTTCAGGTCTCCTCTCTGCAGAAATGAATCTCAGGGGTTCATATTTAACTGGAACTCATATTTAATTAAGAAGTTAGCAGCGGAGGGGATTTTTGAGCAGACTGCTATTTATAACTAACAGGGCTCTCTCCTTCCTCACCCTGGTTAGGTCTTAATGAGGTAGAAACTGCTCCCTGAAAAACTGCATGAACAGCATCAGACCTAAATGTATAGGTTTTCTAACATATTGCAGACATGTAGTTAAAGCTCCAAGCCTTTTTAGCTTCTCAAAGATAGTTATTTTAACGAGTCCGTTAATCAATTTTCTACGCTTTTACGGGAAAGGGGGAAGTTCAGGAATCACCATCCAAATGATTTAAAATGAAAGTTGGCCAGTTCACATGATGCAACATTTATGCAAACAGTTATGCAAACAATTCTAGCAGGTCAGCAGTAGACCTGGTCCTCCTGTTGCAGCCTTTTGCCTATCACATTTTGTTTTCTAAATAGATGACTCTGTTGTGGGTTTGTAGCACTTTTTTTGTTCATAAAGACCTCTCAAATATTGGGACTACTGTAGAAATGGGACATCAAGCGATTATAAGAGAAGGGAGGAAGAAAAAGGCATTTGTGTAGAACAAGGAGGGAAAGGAGTAAGAATGATGAGCAGGGTGCTTTGCTAAAGAAGACAGCCAGCTCACAGTTGATAAAGCAGCTAGTTCATTCGATAAGGCAGCTCAGCACTCTTTCATGCACCGAAGTCAAATATCTGCTCCGCCTTGTCAATAAGCAAGTGTTCCCTCTGTTTCTTATGGAATACTAAGCAGGTGAAAGTATTCAGTTAGCCCTTACAGAACATACATTTCCCCATGCTGCACACATTTAGTGGAAATCAACTTTTCTCACAAAGCATTTGAACTGTGATCAATAAATTCTAGTAAAACTGGGTTTTAAAAGAAACTTTGCTCATTGGTTTTCTCACTTTATTAGCCTATGCGACCTCAAAAGGACACACATTTGCAAAAAATCACCACGTCCAAAGCTATCATGCTTTCTGAGATAAAAGTGCACGGTTTTGTCTTTGCATTAACTATGAAATTGATGGCTGACGTCAATTGACGGCTGTGGTGAGCTCGTCTCACAGGATACCCTGTTGCACATCTCAGCAGAATTGTCGTCAGCGTTTATGTCGCCAGGAAGTGGCTTTGTAGAGACACAACAAGGTAGTGCATAAAAGGTTGTGGTTGTAGTTCTTATCATGGAACTTAGTATATACACTATTTGACCTGTAAATGGAACATTACCTTTCTAAGCCATGCTTTGTTCAATAGCCAGATTGACATTTAGATCATTGATGAAAGTTCTTGTTGTATTGTAGCTGTTGACTGGACGTATTTTGTGATACATTTGTGTTGTTGGCAGATAATTTTGAGAAAAATATGGCAACTTGTATCCTGATTCACACCTAGTATATCACTAAAAAAAGGTTGATTACTAAAATGACCTTTTCTGTGGTTCTTGGTGAAAGATAATTAGTCTCTCTTGCTCTACGGTCATGTGTAGGTCATATAATTATTTCACTACAGTGGGATTATAATGTTCAAGAGAGCACACATATAGAGATGATGCAGAAAGTGTTGTTTCATTTCCTTTTACTTCTGTTTACTCCATGTGTTTGTTTTTGTGAGTATTCTGCTAGATCACTGCGTGATGTGCGTTACATGAGATTGGTATGAAAGTGGCCAAAACAGATATTGCCGGATGAAGTACAGGGACGTTCATTCAGTAGAACTCACAGCACAGTTAGTCATATCATAAGAGACTGCATGACAGCACTTGGTAAGCACCCCTGTTGGTCACGCAAAGATCAGATGACTTTGTACACCTAATGGCTCACTTACAAAGGCCATGTTTCTATGAACTTATTTTTTTGTGCATTTTAAATTATAGCATTAGAAAAGCTTGATAGAAACAGCATCATTTAACAAATTCCTTAATTTTGCACTCGCTTTTTCAAGAGTTGATGCATTTCTTGGGAGTTGAAAACACCTTTGTCTGTTGGCAAACAACTAGTTTTGTTTCTGTTTTGTGATGTTCACTTCTTCCACCCTGTTTCTTGCTCTTCTATGCATAACATAGCCTGTACCACCATATTCTGATGTAACTACGCTTTGCATTGCCTAGTTTATTCGCTCCAAACTAGTTGATGGAAACGTGCTTTCGAGTTTTTATTATAGTTAATGTTGTACATGATGATGATCTTTTGGTTCAAATGAATTCACATAATGAAATGATTTATTTCATTCTAAAACAAATATATGACATTATTTTTGTAAATCCCAATTTATTAATCAATTCATAGTGTCACTATTACCTTGGTTAGTGTCGAGATGCGAGGGTTGCCCTACATATTTTCTGCATACTTGACAGTTCAATACCAAGTGAATTGCAAGACAGACTGTTACCAGCTTGCAGTAAAGGTCAGAAGATAAACATGCTTATTAATCTCCTCAATGCATGGTGGGGAGGACATAACCTTTGGAGGTGGACTGCCCCATTCCCAGTCTTTCTCTGTCTCTGGGGGATCGATGACTTCTCTATAACCTCAGAGTTGTAAAAGCCTGAACAAATGAGGTGAAAATAAGGCCGCATTCATTTGCCCCAAGCCAAACCGTGTCTAAAGAAATAACGTGGGAATTATTCATTAGAGTAATTATGATAGTCATCTCAAAGGAAATCAAAATGTAGACGCTCTGGATTCAGAATATTAGAAGTCCTCTGCACTGTGAGCCGAACTGAGTGTGCAGAGAGTAAAGGGGAGAATAAAATGCATCCCATTACGACTTGAGTTGGTTTTGATTAAATATGATGGCTAAATGAAAGGTTCATTGGAATATGGTCAAGCTCTATTTCACTTGATGAGAACATTATCAGTCTGTTTCTTAGCTGCAACTTTTTTAACCTCTTTAAAGATCAGCAGGCCCTTTTATACACCATTCAGCAGCACTTATCATTTATCAACATACACATTCACCCAAGTAGGCCTTCATAATATGAGGAAGATCGCTGATGTGGTCAAATGTTCACATGCTAATTGTGAATACATGGCACATATAAGTAAAATTATTTATTTATTTTTAGCTCAACGTTTCAGGAAGTCTTTTGAGTGTGTTTATTATGCATGTTAACATTGCAATGGAAATGGGATTTATCAGTCAGCGCTATGTCTAAGTAGAATTTATTTGTATATTTCTTACATATTGTTGCTTACTGGTAACATATTTTGTACTAGGGGCATTTTCATTACATTAAAACAACTTTCCAACCTCCTTTCAGATCTTAATCAATGGTTGTAATGAACCAATAAATCATGATGAATCAATACAGTAAAATCTGCTCAAGACAAATTTTGTTTAAACTTGCTTAAAGTGTTGTTTGTGAGACAAACACAAAACCACACTTG
The DNA here is from genome assembly GCF_040436345.1 of Pagrus major. Classification (NCBI taxonomy): domain Eukaryota; kingdom Metazoa; phylum Chordata; class Actinopteri; order Spariformes; family Sparidae; genus Pagrus; species Pagrus major. Next base: position 21,938,132 of record NC_133226.1, read on the forward strand.
CTCCAACACAAATGTTAACATTCTAAACAAAAAGCCTAGCAGACTTGGCTGCGGTGAGGGCGTCATTGTAGGTGGAAGGACTGCATCTTTAAACACAGGGTGTTTATGGTCAATACTGGGTATTGTAAGAGATTGTGAAACAGATAGTGGCCTGTGAACAGATCTTCTTCCCTCTGCAAATGCTTAGTATAATTGAATTCTTTGTTTCATTTCATAAAGTACCGCACTGTTGTGTACTTGATAATCTGCTCGTAGTTGTAACTTTTATTATGCTGCGTGAAAACAACTCTCAATTGTCTCCAAGATAAAGAAACTTTCATTTTTTTCTTATTACGTATACATGAGGCACAGAAATGCTGCAACAATAATAGTTTTTTTTCCTACGAAGAGATGAATTGCAAAGTGTTTCTTAAGCATATTTAGATAAAGAGCAATGTGCGTAGGCTACTTGTAAATGTTGAAATGGATGCACGTCTTGTTGTAATGTGCTCAGTCTATCGGAGCCACACTGCTCGGAGTAGAAAATTGGGAAGATGCGGTAAAAGGCACTTTGTCTTTGTCACGGATCAGATTACTTACCCTCATTTCAGCACGAATTCAAAGAAAACAATCATGGTTTTGTTTTCTAGAGTCACGCAAGACCACTGAGACCTAAGAACGCTTGTGAGAACCAAAACCACAGGGAGAGCAAAACTGGAACTTCAGGTTCCAGTGAGCTGCATACCCCCGCTGCAGATACTGACAACAGTGTTGTCTTTCTACCTGTTTCAGCTGTAATTCCATCCATCGCTTCCCATTGATTAGTTTTTGTACACATGGATTGCTCCCTGTGTTTAGTTATCAAGCCCTACTGTGGGGAAAATGCCAGCATATTGACTGCCAGCTGTGGTAAAATAAGAATGAAGTCATGGGTATGTGTCTAAGCTGTGCTTGGGACTGCTGGATTTGAGGGTATGGGAGCATGGAGACATGGCTCTGTGTGTGTTAGTGAGTTGCTTAACTGTGGTCCTCTTAACTCAATATCCCACTGCATTATTGAGAAGCAGCAGTTCTCCTGTTGTGCCAGCTGGAGTTGAATGTGATGCTGTTAATTAGGTGCCCAGAGGAAAGACCTCACTAGGGACAATATTGTACACTGAACTCCAGTATAGAGATGTTCCCACCCTTCCACTTGACTACACAAACATATTTTTGTAGCAGAACTTAAAGGGTAACGCCACCAATTTTCCACAATAAAGTGTGTCTACAGGTCAGGTACTATTGCATATATGGAAAAGTAGCATAAAGTCTTTAGTGGCTGTGATGTAATTTGATAAATTGCCTCCAGTGATGTCACTCAGTGGCTAAGTTGCATTGTGGGTAATGTTGGCAGTCCACTGGTCTAGCTATTAACACACGTTAATGTGTAAAATTGGTGGAGTTACCCTTTAAAGGTTCAGTGCATAGAATTTGGGGTATGCCAAAATGTAATATATATTTCATAATTCTGATTTCATTAGTGTATAATCCACCTAAAACAAAGAATCATTGTGTTTTCATCACCTTAGAATGAGCCTTTTATATGTACAGAGGGTGTGGAACCGCCTTGTTGCACTGCAATTTTGCTAAACTAGCACAGAGGGGACAAACCAAACACTCACTCTAGTGAGCGCCTTTTGTAGATAAGGGTGAGACGAGGGGTGTAAAGTTGAATGCAATCTGCAACCTCATAGTAGATTCCACTAAATCCTACACACTGGACTTTTTAAAAAGATGCGTTTAAAGACTTTTTATTGTAAGTAAAAATTACTTCAGTCTCAACAGTGGGGATAGTATAACTATAATTTAAAAGTGTTCTAGAGGTTGTAATATATTCCTATGTTACATAAGTTGTCAACTAGGAACTGTCATCTCTCAATTGGATATAGGGCTGCAAATATAAATCAACATGTATGTTGAACTTCTTTCTGTGCTTGATTTTCATTTGTCAGTGAATGATAAAGGGGAACTCCATGGTAAGGATATGATCCCATTTATGAATAGTTAAATCTGCATTATACAGTGGGAAGGGTGAGAGAACAAGCCTACAACCCTCTGGCACTCCGCCCTGCATTGAGGAAGTGACTTTTTCTTTCCTCTTCCTCCAGACGGGGGCAATTCAAGTGTATCCCACAGGCTCTGCAAGCTGTTATGTGTTTTTTTCTTTCCCCTGCATTGTTTGTGCCATAACCTCCAATATAAGGTTTCAGCTGTGACCCAGCAATCCTGTAACAGTCCACTGCAATCTGGATCAAAAGCTCCTTTCATAAGGCAAGAGCCAGCCCGTACTAATCACATTCTGCCATATCAACCAGACGAGTACTATTTACTATAAATAACACAAGCTGCCCGCTACTGTCAAATGCTGCACTTTCATTTCCGCTTAACCCGTTACACACAAATGTACATGTGCACACAGACCTTATCACAGACACCAGCATTACCTATTGAAACTGTTTTGAATGTTTGTATGCTTATGTTGAATTCATCCTTTTGCTCCTTTTTACCTCTTATCTGTTATTCCATGTCTTAAATTGCTTCTGCATTGACAGGAATTGTTGTTTTTGAAGCAGAGACACTTTAGAAACTACTGATTAGTTCCCAAACCATTTTACTGGCTAAAGAAGAAGTAGGCCATTGAGTGCTAGTTGGCGACTGTGGAAGGACTCAGTGACCTTTGGGAAGCACACACAGAAATTTCAATCCCCGTCTCTTTTAGAGTTTACTTTCATTCATTTTCTTTTGAACAGCCCTCCTCACAGCTTTTCTGTATTTCATCAGTAAATACCTTTCTGCATAAGCACTTAAATAAAGTATTTCACCTCTGAAAAGATGGCCTTTGCATAAAACTGGGTTGTCTATGCACTAGAAAGACCCAAATATTTTTTACATTGGTGCTATACAATCAGAGAAGACAGACAAAGGGCTGTAGTGTTCCCTTTTGCTCAAAAGGTAGAAAACCCAGGAAGCAAAATCTTGTAATGACCAAACCATGTAATTGAATCATCACGTGATGCACTAGGGTCCAAAAATACTTTTTCCAATAAGTTACATTGTCAAAGAAGCGTCTGTAAAACGGTGGATAAAGTTTTTTGACCATCACAACCCCCACGAAATGACTAGTTTCACTATGATAATTTGAGCCATTCAGTTTCGATACATGTTGAAAGTCTAGAGGAGCTGCACCATTAATTATGCCCATTCAAGTTAGCTGAGCGCTAACCCCGAAGTTAGCCCGCTCAACCGGCAGTGCGCACGCTCTATGGACCCCACAACTCGTAAGATCACAGTAATTTTATACCCAGGAAGTCGAGCTTTTATGGCTTCATCTGCCACTGAGAAGCTTTCATGTTTACCATTGTTCAGTTGCATATACTACCAACATTGTAGTGATACAAAGCTAGTTGAATGTCAGCAAAGTTCCTGTTTAAGCAGCTCAGCTGCATGTTTTTGTGTATGACTTTGGGGGTCGGAGAGATGATCTTACTCCTGACCGTAGTTTCTATAGCAACAGCACTGACCCAGGAGGCACTTAAGTTACAGGGAGAGGGGTTGTGACAGGGAAGTGGTTTCCTGGCTCTGACTGGGAGAATAAAGTGGGAATCTGTGACTGGCCTGCCCTCTGGACTATTTCTTTCTCTGCTGCACAGAGGAAGCCACAGGGATCTTTGCCAGGCTGCACAGTCACATGTCCACCATTCACACATTGCTCCCACACATTTTGAAATTTCTGAATAAGTACAGCTAGTGTTTTTTGAGGCTTTTAACAATTTCACAGCTATTAGTCCACGCTCCCACTAACACACTGCTTTAAGTAAATGTGCTGCTTAAATAAGTAGGCTAAGAAAGAAAATCTCAGCCAAGAGCTTAACATGTCTGGAAATCTCTATTGCATGTTTTGAAGTTTCTTAGTTCAAAAGTCAGAAGCTCTTGATGGATGGATGATCATTCCAGTAACATGTAGGTCAGTGGATAAGCCTATCTATGTTGTGGGCACTGAGGTTCTCATTAGTGTGCTGCCTTCCAGATTACTCTTGGGGGGCTTCAGCCAGATAGACAGCCAGCCTAGCAGGGCCACAGTTATCCAGCCCATTTCACTTCGTCTTTATTTTCCTTCAAGGGAAACTTTTTGGTGAAGAAAGTAAATACGGTAAATTAACCGCACAAAACAATAACCAGCCGAAACGAGGTAGGGGATGGGTGTACAACAAAACTGGTGCACTGCCTCACCTGACCAGCACTGGAAATGTAACAAGGATTATGCATGGCCTAGAAAATTAGCTTTATACTTTTATATCTATTGATTTGTGTGCTTGTTACAGCAACCTTCGACCCAGTGAGAACAGCTGAACTTTCTCCTCTAAAGGTTGTTTATTCTGAAGGACTATCATCTCAAGTACCTGACTCACAAGGCTTTCATTCAGTGTCCGTTGTTGTTTACCAGTTATCTTACTTGGCATGTTGACGACATTGTGCAACATAGTTTTATTTTTTATGGGATAAGCCCGGTGATGTTCTACTTTTGTTTTGCCCTGAAAAGACTTTACTAAAAATGTTTTAGCTCATCTCTCAATATTTTCTGACCTGAACCCCAATCCCATTTGTTTCTACGGAAGTCATAAATCTTTAAAAAGTGTCCATGGATATGTGCTTTTCATATATACTTTTGAAAAGCTTGGCACTGTCCCTTTTAGTGAATGTTACTCAAAAACAAGAGGAACTTGTGCATTTTTGGGGACTATTTTCAGTGCTGAATTGATACACATTTTGTGCTCTAGTGAGTTGTTGTTTTTTTTTTTTTTTAACAGCATCAAGATGTTGTACATGGGTGCAACTCAAAATAAATACTCCATGATCATGGTAGGAAGTTAATGGGTGTCAAAGCAATAGTGTAGCTCATTGATGTATTTTTAATAGTTTTTGGTCAACAATGGAGGTCTATGGCAGATTAAACTGTATTATTATAGATTTTGGATGCACAGATACTACCTGTGAGTAGTTATTTATTGTTTGTTTGGGTCTTCGCATAGGATTTGGTGACATATGATGTATCTCAAGACTTATCCTTCAGTTACTATAAACCTGGTAACCAGTAGTTCCATATAGGGCTGCATAAGATGGTGAAGAAATCATATTTAGATTATTTTGACAAATAATGCCACCGCAATTTGATTCATGATTACTTGTAATGATCACAGTTCTCATGAATCTTCTGACAGTTAATGAGGTCTGTAACAAACAAGCATGTTTTCTTGCTTGATTATATTTCGATTAATTATGCAGCCCTTGTTTCATACTACCAATACTGGTTTATGACCAAATACATACCAAACTAATAACATTTCCATCAGTCTTGTTTGTACTGTGTGGTTTTAATTGCAAATGTGTGCATGCTCATATGTTAAACAATGATGGTAAACACGATAAACTTCTGCTAAACATAAGTGTTTTTGCGTTGTCATTGTAAGCATGTTGACAGCTGACGTTGATGTTTACCTCACTGTAACCTAAGTACAGCCTGACAGACGTCAGTGTGGCTGTAGACCAACATTGAGATTTTCTGGTTATTAAATATTATCAGTTGGAGTCATGTAGAACCCATCCGTAAGGTGTGAGATTAAATTCTTCTACCAGCTTTAACATGTTCAGCACATCCAGTCTTGTTGGCGATGATTTGCTCATGCTACCTTTCTTTACTTTAAACCACATACATCTCTCCCCACAGCTTCTCTCATGATACTTTATCTGCCTTCTTGATTGCTTTTTCTTGCATAACCTCACAACAATCCACAGCCACCACCCCTTTCTCTGTTAACCCATATCACACTCCCTCTCCTTCCAGTCCTCCCACTCGGGATAGCATGCGTCATCTATACGCTCGGAGCTCGTTACTCGGGGTGAATGGAGCCAAGCCCTCTGTCATCCCCTCTGGTGATAGACCAGATTACTCAGTAAGAGTATTTATACATGAGCTGCCTGCTGCTATAGCAGAGTGTGTGGGAGGCTGACAGTATGCATACCTCAATATGAGTGTGGGCGTGCACATACATGCACCCATTTTTAATGAGTTGGAGATGGAACGTTGGCTGACCAGTCCTCCTTTGACTCGACTCTGGACGGACTCCAAAGCTCCTTCCTTGCTTCGTTATTATGAAATCAAGATGTACTGAGTGTATATCTTCTTTGAGCTTAGTGTGATCATGTGTCATGATAAATACCATCACAGTCTGTCACTTCATATTTTGAGTTGCTGCAAAAATAATCACGCCTACTTTGTGCTGTCCAAAAAAAGCATCTTGTTGCACACATGCAAAAATGTCTTCATGTCACGACAACAAAGACAATGGGTTGAATATAGCTAACCAAATGTGCTTGTAGCAACCTCTAACACAAATATGTGCTCACACCCACACACAGTCTGCACTGGCAGTGTAGGTCAAGGCTATCACAATTTTACAGCTCAGTTCGACAGTGAGAGAAGGACTCAGAGATTATGTGCTGTGGCTGCACTCAGATTAAGACGAGGGGGAGGAAAAGTCACATTCTCCACATGCTCCAAGGAACAAAGCCTCTTTTGACCAGAACACATTCCATATTGCATACTGTACTTGGTGTCTGTGTTGACTGGAGCTATAAAGATTATACATACATCCCTGTAGCAAGCTGAAGGACAAGTTTATGACTCCCCTCCGTCTCTAAAGCTACCAACCAGATTGAAGCCGAAAAGATTTTCTGGCTTTTATATCTCTTTATTTTGCAGTTGCGGGAGTTTTAAAAGAAACAAGTCAGGATCATGACTTATTCACGACCCACTTCATTTTTGTATTTTTCTCCTCAGAAAACCCACAACTAGGGCTGCAACTAACAATTATTTTCATTGTCAATAATTTTCTCAATTAATTGCTGTTTGGTGTATAAAATAACAGAAAATGGTAAGAAATGTCGACCAAAACTGAAGATGACATCCTCAAATCTTGCTTTGTCCACAACCCCAAGACATTCAGTTAAATTTCATAGAGGAGTGAAGAAGCCAGATTATATTTATATTTAAAAAGCTGGAAACAGAGAAATGTGACTTATTTTCCTTAAAAAAAAATACTATTTGACGATTATCAAAATAGTTGGCAACTAACTGGTTAATCATTGCTGTTTTACCCATGATATTGCACAGCTGCTCATTTTGCCCGCCTGTGGAAATTTCTGAAATTTTCCCACAGTAAAAAATAAATGTGAAACTAAAAATGAACAGTTCATGTCAGCCTGCTTGGGGTTTTCATTTCCTTTTAGTGAAACCTTTTAAAAGGAAGTGCAATTCATATGTCTGGTATTTTAATTTTTCTAATCAAATGTGTCAAGCACTCATTCCCTGAATGGTGACTCATTGTCAGTGATCAGCTGTAATCTATATGCAAATGTGAGAACACAGGGGCAGCACAATACTGGAGAGGAAATAATAGGATTGAGTGTGCATGAAGCAACCCACAGCTGTTTTGAAAGGTCCTTGTACAGAAGTGGCTCTGTACTGAAGTGCTGTTGTTCATCTGCTGATACTGTTGAAGAGCTTTTACTGTCAGCGGCTCACACAACTCACCACAGTGTGAACTGGGTATTTATTTTTAAGTGCAGTTGGCCAAAATTTGAACCTTTGTTAGCAGCAGGTGTTTGTCAACCTGGGTGTTCTTCTAATGTTTTATGATGGTTTACCCGCCACCTGCATTGTTGAGATTTGGTAAAGGCAGACTACTGCAACAACAAAGCTGATCAGGGCGAGAAGCGCACGCCTCCTACAGCCTTTCAGGAAACAAAGTTTATTAGAAATCAACCACTAAAACACCAAAAGTAAACACACAGTAACTGTAGAGACAAACATGGTAGTGTCACTGAGCAATGAGCCACAGCTCCTACTTCTCTGAATGTCAGAATCTGTGTCACAAGTCCTTAACAACAATCTCTGCAATGGAGCTCATGTAAAATGTGATTGTGACTTACAGTCTTAAGAGAAAATGACCCAGGTTGACTAACACCAAAATATCCCTTTTTAAAGAAGGAACTGTGATTTTGTGTAGATAGATTTTGGGAAAGTAATGGCTGTTTGATCAGATCCCTTTTTGTGCCTGGTACAACTATAGCTCTCCATCAGTTTTTTGTCTCCTTTTGGATTTTGTTTTGTTGTTGTTGACACTGCTGCCATATTATTTTATGGCCTGCTCTTGCAGTAGTTATTAGTGAAAAATACATCCCCATGTAGTGTTGATTAACTGGCATTTGTGATCTCAAAGCTTGAGTCACTGTTCTCCATGTGATAACGATCTGTCCTGTGGGAGGAGATCACAAAACAACATATGGGTTCTGTTCTGAATGAAGTCACGTGGTCATGGATCAGATGCACAGATCAGATATCAATATCAATGTGCGTGTGTGTTTTAAGTGTTTATTTTTACACTGCACTAAAAACATTTCATATATGTGACATAGGAAGGATAAAAATAATCAATCTTCACACTTAAAGCATGAAAGTAGCACTAGTCATACACCTACCTCCTCAACTCCTCCTGACTCCCTTTACATATTTCTCTGTTTTCTGTTTCCTCTCCAGTGCCTGAGGATGTCCAAGCGGAGCTTGTTTGTTCGTCTGGTGCCGTGCCGCTGCTTGCGGGGTGAGGAGGAGGCGGTAACATCGCTGGACTACTCCCACTGCAGCCTGGAGACTGTTCCTAAGGAGATCTTTAGCTTTGAGAAGACCCTGCAGGAACTCTACCTCGATGCCAACCAGATCGAGGAGCTGCCTAAAGTAAGGCATAGAAACTTGACACAACTACATGCAGGTCACTAAATATTGACTTGCTGAGTGCCTAATTCATTCATTCATCCATTAGGAAAAGCTTGCATTGTGGAGACTACTATACTTCATTCATATTAATTTTGTAAAAATAAAAAAAAGTCCTTGAATGATGCAGTTGAAGACAATCAGGGCATTTAAACATCTAATATTATGATGTATTATCTTGCTAAACCATATACTTTTTAATTTGATTGTAATATCTCTTCTCTCTCTCCACCAGCAACTGTTTAACTGCCAGTTACTCCATCGACTGAGCATGCCAGATAATGACCTCACAGTCTTGCCAGCAGCGATCGCAAACCTCATCAATCTCAGGGAGCTTGACGTCAGCAAAAACAGTAAGCAAAATGACAACTTGTATTCCTTATATTTACGTTAACGGTTCGGTTTGTTGGTTGGTTTGTCTGTCAGCAGGATTGCAGAAAAAACACTGGCCTAATTTTCATGAAAATTGCAATGACTCTATATGTAAAGCAACATTTACATGTACCAATTATCCTCTGGGGTAGCTACATATGTAGTTACTCAAACTCCCTACAGAAAGCAGTCATTAGGGAGCACTCGGGGACACTGGTTTCATGGGAGAATCAGTGCAATTGTGCACACAAAAATACACATGTACAGCAAATTACTTTTAACTTATTCTAAAGGTTTTGGAAATATATCCATAGTGGTTGCACTTACAGATTTGCATATCATAGAAGAGTGGACTATATGCCTTGGGAGAGATCTGAGCTGTCCCTTCTAGCTTTACTGTATGTCTGCATCTTTTCTTCAGAAAAATCACTCAGGTGACAAACTCTTTGACTGGCAGGTTAGATGAGTCATGTAAAATTGTTGCGTGAGAAGTCCAAATGTCGTAGTTGTTTCTGTGTTGTCATGACTGCTTTTGACCTTAGTCAGTTAACGACTTCTAGAAAAAATGAAATTGCCAGGAAAGGGTTGCATAATTGATGCCATAAATATATTGCTTCAAAGATCTTTTCAGGTAAAATGCCATGGCACGTTTTATTTACCACATGTTACGTCACATCACGGCATGACTCTAAACCCCTGATGTGATGGATAAAGGAAGTGAACAGGCTCAGACCTGCAATGTGCCCCGCACTGCCTTCATAACGCAAAGGAGCAGAAAGGACAAAACAGTTCAAGTTAAATGAAGCTCAGCAGAGCTGATTCTCACACAAACTGTGAGAATATCTGTACAAGGTGTTTAACTCAGAGTGTCTTGACAGTGCTTTCAGAGTGGGAAGTGACAACATTTGTCAAAGTGTGACATTCAGCTCTTTGAAAATAAACATCCACGCTGTTGAATGTGATGTAGAGTTTTGTACTAGAAGTCCTTTCATTTTTGCCTGTTTGATGAAAACTTTCCACCATCAGTGTTGTTCTAGTCTGACATTTAGAACAAAAAGCAGCTGCAGAATAAAGTCTCTGAAGGCTTGACAGTTCTCTGTTCGGATGCCCGGCTGTGTGTAGAAGCAATCAGGTGTTGTTTTTAAAAGATCAGTATTTTCATAACATCCTGTTGCATATTCCCTACAAAGGGCTTTACTTCAAACACGTTGTCAGTTTTCTACCATTAACACCACAATCTGACATTATCTGTTGAGCTCTGTGAGCTAAAATAAAGTGGTTAAACTACAGGTTACTGTTTAAGATGGTTGATCATCACTATATAACCTTGATGCAATGCAGGATAGAGGAATATGCATGCTCAGCAAAACCCTTCCATGCATAAAGAAAGGTTAAAAAGGTAGTTCTAATAAAAATGAATGCGCGCGGAGACAGGCGAGATCAAACAAATGTTGAGGGATGTGGTGGTTATTTCATGAACCAGAGCTGCATGTGCCTCGTTGACATTTAAAAGTAGCTTATCCTTCTTCTCAAAGCACTTTGGGCTAAGTGTTGTGGACACAAAACAAAGTGGGTGGAAATAAACCTTGAGGCTTGGTCATGTCCCCCTGCTCTCTCAGTCTGCAAGTTGTCAGGAACCATCCACAATGTGTGAACAATCACTCAGTAGTCTTTCTATTTTTTTCCTTCTTCCTATTCTGATCTGTTATTATGTCACCTCTGCACTCTTCTCTGTGGTTGTTTAAAGATGAAAGGTGCAGAGCCACTCTTAATGTATCTTGAGCACACACAGTTTAGGCAGAAAGCCTCGCAATGCACCTGTGTTTAACATTCACAAAGCTTCTCCTGCTAAACACGGACAAGATGGCTTTCATTATCCCTCATCTTTGTTGGTTTTGACTGGAGTCATTTGTTTTGTGTCAGAGGTAATAAAACATTTGCGATTCAACATGCAGATGTTGAATTGATGTTGTGTAGTTGGCTTACCTCCTCGCATTTTTTGCCATTTCTCTCAAGGTATCCAGGAGTTTCCAGAGAACATCAAAAACTGCAAAGTCCTAGCTATTGTAGAAGCCAGTGTGAATCCTATATCCAAGTAAGTACTGTCCACTTTTATATAATAGTTTTCACCCATAATTAACTTTATTTTGGCTTAATGTTGCGCATGAGTTTTGAGTTAAAATATTCTGGCATTGCAGCAGTTTTGTTAGGCTTTGTATGAGTGATGCTATTCCTGTTCCTGTATGTGTTGTCAGGCTCCCTGAAGGCTTCACCCAGCTTCTGAGTCTGACGCAGCTCTACCTGAATGATGCCTTCCTCGAGTTCTTACCGGCCAGCTTTGGCAGGTCAGTTTGTTCTCCGGTTTGGATCAGGATGAAACTGTTTCTAACAGAACAACTCATGTACACACTGTACACTCAGGCTGTACACTGTGGGTATGATGGAACAGTTTGTCCCAAAAATACATATTTTTCCTCCTACCTGTACTGGTATTATTCCAACTAAATTTGTCGTGGTTTGAGTTGCAGAGTTTTAGAGATATCACCCGTAGAGAAACGTCAAAGATAATGGAACTAGATGGCACTGGGCTTGTGGTGCTCAAAAAGCAAAGGAAAAATACAATAGAAAAACTCATCAGCAATGTCTCTTACCAGAAATGTTGACCTGGTTACTCAAGATGATCCACAGACCTTGTTGTGAGAATAATTTCATGTAGGAAATATTTTATTTCTACCAAACTACACCCACCAACTCTATTATCACACTGAAGGAAGTTTACATCTACTCATTGAGAGGAGGCTAGCAAACTAAGCCATCTAAGGTTACAGCTCAGCAGAACAGGATACAAATAATGTTTACGCCCCACACTGTCACAAGCACGAACCTCTTGTTGATGAGTAGATGCACGCTTCCTTCCAAAACTCAAACTCATGCCAAAACAATCTAGATAAATTAATAGCACTACAGCTAAGAGGAGATTGAGATTGAGTTTTTTGAGTGAGCTGTCCCTTAAGTGTATGATTTATGTGAAGTCACATGCAGTAGTTAATTGGGTCACAACACGGATATTATAGATGTGGCGTTAGGGGTGAGGTTTATCTGATTTGTGAATCCAATTTTAAGACAAGAAGAACTTGTGCAATGTACCACATTCCATAAAAATCTATTTTTTAACCAACCAATAAAATCTTGGCTCCAATATAAAAACATGGCCATAACTTTCTTCAAAAGAGATTTCCTTTCACTGTATGAGCTACAGTAGTGCCAGGTGGTGTATTGACAAAGTATTGATTATGACCCAAGACAAGCTTATGTCATCTCCATGTTATGCTGATTATATTGTCTAAGTATTTGAACACAATAAATATAGTCTCTATTTGTCATTGTCACTCAGCCTTTGCTTACAAGAAATATGTAATAATTATAGTTTATTAAGGCGTATACTGTATTTTGTAGGATAACCTCACTACTTAAGTGTTAATAATGTTTTATTGGCTGTTCAGAAAAGATTGTATAGGCTGTTTTTAATTTTAATTTTTTTTTTTAGTTTTAGTTCTGTGTCATTTTCAGCCTCAGCAGGAAGCTGTTTTCAGTGATAAAGCTTCAAAAATCCGCTGTACGCTACCTGCTCAACCCCAAACAGTGGACAGTCACAGTTGGAGACTTGCTAATCTGCATTTAGCAGCTAGAGAGCCAGATATTTCCCTCAGGAGTTGGTGGAGACCAAACCAGAGCTGAAAGAGAGAGAATATTGGTCTAATATTCATCAGTTGGTCAGAAACAGTCCTCCAATTGAATGATAATGTTGCTCTGTAACTGCTAGATGTAAAAAATTAGCAAATGCTTGCTAACAGGTTTGCCATCACGTCAAAGAAGTGATGGCGTCAGTGTCATAACTACATATTGTTTCCGCTGCCCCAAAGTGGCCAAAAAAACAGTTATTACAGGTTTTAAGGGCTTTTTAGATATTAAATAACACCTGTGATTTAAAAAAGTGACCACTTGCTCTGTTGTATGCCTCAAGATTTTCATCCATAATGATTTGACAAACTCACATTGATCATTTTAAGATGTGGTTCCTATCTCAAAGATTAAACGGGTTGTTTCGAAAAACAAGCAGGATTTGTAATTGTTTATAGTTTACACAGTAGTTGGTGTTGAGCCTGCTGATTACACAAAACATGTGACATTAGGTGCCCACTACTTTATCTGTAATGATTCTTAACTGTTAAAACACTTTTCCTTTTAAATCGACAAGTACTTTCTGTATTGTCACTCTACTAGGGGAATTTTGGGTTTGATTCTGTGTTTTGGCAAATTAAATTACCACAAAAGTCCCTGTCATGTAGCTGCACATTATGGCTGCTGAGTAACAGATAAGCCAGCAGAGGAAATTGTGGCTGCTGTCGTGGACGAAGTAACCCTATTTTCACATAATACTCCTTATTGGCAAGTATTGGAGAATATTTATTTATTCAAACAAAATATGACAATAAAGGGTGCAAACTAACTTACTTATATTATGTAAACATTTGCCAGCTCAAGAAATGTAAACAAAGGTTTCTGCAGTATGAAGATCAGATGTTTGACAGTGTCATTTAAATATTACGTGTTGTTGTGATACTTACTAATAATAAAATGTTTGTTTTTTTACTTTGTTACAGGTTGACTAAACTACAGATCTTGGAGCTAAGAGAGAACCAGTTAAAGATGTTGCCAAAGTAAGTGGCTTTTACTTCTTCAAAAATATACAGAATGGTGACTTTATTTACAAAATAAAGGAGCAGCATCACTTTGAGAGTCATGCTTGTGTCATGAAGCGTGTCAACAGTTCTTTACCCTTCCTTCCTCGCCGTTTCCTTCCTCTCACAACCCCTGCAATGTCTCTCCTCCATCCTGTCTCTTTTTTTTACCGTAGATTTGCTCCCCACACCTCAAACTGTAGTATTAAATTCCACGGTGTTACATAAGAGCCCCCTTTCCTTGGCTGCTTGCTGTGGCAGGTTTTATAATCCTCTGCTGAGACAGTGGCGAGGGTTATTTCACCATTTGAGAAGGTTACAGTGCTGCTGGGAGACTGAACGTCCCCTGAGTATTTGAGAAAGCTCCAGGTGATTGTGGGGGAGAAAGCTACTTTCTCTTTCTGTCTTCTCTCATGCTTCACTTGCCGTATCATTCCATTGTACGTCCTTCCCATTTTCTCTGCAAAAAACTGCATTTCCCTATTTCCCTTTTTTGTCCTTCCTCCCTCTGGCTGAGTTTCCTTTGTTATCTTACTAACTTTTTCTTATTTTTCCCTGACTGAGTGACGGGCCAGCCGGTGTATAAAGTGCAGAACTGTAGCAGCAGCTCAAAGCGAATCCTCTCTTCTTCTCGCTGTTGTTTATGTGACAGAGGCCAGACCTGTTAAAGGCTGGAGCCCTGACAAAGAAAGGGACTAATGATCGGGAACGTTGCCAGAGCAACACACAAGCATTTCAGAGATGTAAACATATGTGTGCGTGCACAAAGGGGGCGCAGTGGCAGTCTTTTCAGGGCTTCCACATAGAAAGTGCAGCCTCTTTCCTCTCAGTGCACAGACACATACCGAGCACATGCATACACTAAATGTTTCTCTGTATTTTAGAGACGAATGTTGTGTTCCTCACAACTCAAGGTCATGCGCCATAGTGTGTTTGTAGTGTGTGAACTCGCCTTCTAGATGAGCCAGCAAAGCTCATTCTTACCCCTTTCTGCTCACATGGGGGGCCTTCTGTTGTTCTTGCCAATTTTGAGGTAAGAATGTGACACAGCTGGCTAATGCTCAAGTACATCGACAAGAGTGTTTTTTATATTGCACCAAGTACTAAAAAGAAACCTCCAGAGGGCTTAAATCATTTATAATTTGTGCCGTGTGTTTTTACATTCTCATTTTATGAGGAGCACCTAAAAACAAAACAGACTCCACAGTAGTGCTGGTGGGCCTCTGCTGAATCTCACTCATGTTTTAAGGAAACAGTTCGTCCCTGCTGTGAAAGGATAATCATATCTGTTCCCAAACAGACCACTGTACATCTCCATTTCATCTCAACTCATGGTCTCCTGTGTTTTGGCTTGTTGTGTAGAGTTATTTTGTTGAACTTGTGATTCATTTTCAAGAAATGTCCGTTTGAAATGTCATGTTTATTTGTGTATTGCAATTCTTAGTAAAATAAGTAACTTGAAGGCGTTGCTTTGGGATATTCCGATGAACATTTTTAACAATTATTTTTGACATTTTATAAACTAAATGATCGTGAAAATAGTCTGCTGCTTAATCGATAACAGAAATAATGATCAGTTTCATCCCTAGTGTGTTTTATTTTACTCTTGCAGATCTTTTTAAGACTTAACTTTTGTGTGTGACGTCAGTTTAAAGGAAGAGTTTTGTACGCTGCTGCCACCGAGAGTTAAATGCCCTCTAAGTCATCTTTTCATTAGATTTTCAGGAGTGATTCACTATTGCTGTTTCGAATGTGAATTAGGCCTTTATAAGAATGTTTCACTGGTGATCCGTTAAATATGTTTCAGACTGTAAGCAGCTGAATAGTCCTGGTTTTTATCTGCTTGTTTACAGTGTAGCAGAGAATGTGAGACTGTGACCTGAATGTGGAGAGGAAATTCTGGAGCACGGCTTAGGGCTAGCATACGTCACATTTTCCATTATTTAAAGCATATTTCTGTCACGCCTGAGCTCTGCGAGGTATTTATTTGCACATAAAATTATTCAGTGAAAGGAGTAAAGGCAGAGCATGCGTGCTATCCAAAGTATAACTTGAAAATTGACAAATAATCTTTTTTTTTTTTTTTTGGCTTAGCTCTTTGAAGCAAGTTGGCCCACATTGCTGATAATCCTTTTGTCAAAGCAAAAGGGGTCAGTTTTAGTGCTTTCTATGTATTCTACTGTCGCCACATGTGAAAACATGTAATGTGAGTGATTTAAGACCTCACTCCCTGTCTGTCCTGTGTGTCTACAGGAGCATGCTGAAGCTCACACAGCTGGAAAGGTTGGACCTGGGGAGTAATGAGTTCACTGAAGTGGTGAGTATCTGTCAGTCGGTCTGTCGATGCCCAGAGCCGTCTCACCTCTCTGGTGGTGACCTCATCTCCTCCTTCACTTATCTCTTTCCTTCTCATTCATTTACAAAATGGAAGCTCTGTTTTTTTAAGGGCGCATCCAATAAGAGCTAATTAGTTTTCACTGGAAGATGGCGTTCATTAATACACGATAATCAGTGTGGATTAAATAAATGGCCGTCTGATTCATTTTTAGCTTGTTTATGAGTTAAGCTCTTCATCCTGTCCCTGCCCAGCAGGCGCACACACAAACACACATCCCTCTCACTTAACCTCCTTTCTCCTCCTTACATCCACAGCCTGAGGTGTTGGAGCAGCTGACTGGAATCAAGGAGCTGTGGATGGACGGGAACAGACTGACGTTTTTACCTGGGGTATAATTTACAGTCATTCCTGTACACACTCCCAGTGGCTGCTGTGCCCCGAAACATCATCTTGAGATTATTTCCCTTGATCTTCAATCTACGTGTCTGCTTAGATTTTCATCAAAATGAGCCGCAGTCAGTTTGCATCAGACTTTCAGCCCTGTGAACACCAGCAGAGAAGGAGCTGCAGTTTGGAAAACATTCTCTTGCTGGATGAATTGGACAGTTTTACAGAACAAAAATGCAGACGTTTGGGTTTCAAAATGTCCCAATAATAATTACAGAAAAAATCTGCAGCTGTGAAGTAATTATTTTCCTTGAGCATAATTAATTTATAATGATGTTGTGATAGTCAGAATGTGTTACACGGGATTCATTTTTCATCCAAATGACCAGCTTGTTTGTAACTGGGTCATAATTAAAGCATTAGATCTGCTGCCAGCATTTCAACAGCATCAGCTGCAATAACAGTCTGGCCTTTTATAAGTCATGACGTCTGAATATAAATGAAAACTGAATACAGCAACTGTTTTCCTTTTTATCTAGAATATCTGTTTATTAATCATGTATTCGTTGCTGCTTCCTAAGTTACTTTACCTCGCTGCTCAGGATGTTTTGGGGATTGTTTTAATCCACTGCTTCTGTGTTCAACTCTACTGCCTAATCCTTAGCATGAATCTAGAGAGGATAATGAGATATCAGTGAAAGTTCACTCTATTTTTTGTGTCTTCTTTCATGTATCCAGATGCTGGGGATGCTGAAACAGCTGGTGTACCTGGATGTTTCCAAGAACAATCTGGAGATGGTAGATGAGCAGATCTGTGGCTGTGAGAGTCTGCAGGACCTCCTGCTCTCAAACAATGCCCTCACACAGCTGCCAGGCTCCATCGGTAAAGATTACTAAATGCCCTAAATTATTACAGCACACACACACACACACACACACACACGCATCTTGTTTGAAAAAAAAAAACATCCATTATGAAACACCTTCACTCCCTTTGAGCTATTGCCAATGTATGTTTCACTCCTGGGCCCATTCCTGTGTTGTTTTCTGTCGGTATCTAATTTGAAAAAATGGTGTTAACAGTGTTTTTCTTGCTTAGCTAAAATACATTTTTATCACACAAAAACAGCATCAACTTTCATACGGCAAGAAGAGGATGCAATTACTGTTTCTCTAGTTACATTAATGTCACAGTTCTCCACAGGGCAGTAGTGCCACAAGATGTTGAGTTTAAACCAAAGAACTCTCAAAATTATGTCACAACTGTGGATGTAACACAGAGAAACACAGATGGATCTCCATAACTGCTCTTTTCTGATATTTATATCTTCTTCCTCTGGTATTTTGGGCTTATTTTTTGTCAAGTTTTTAATTCTTTTCACGGATGAAACTTAGAACACATCTGTGAGTTGGCCAAACTCACTTTCATCCATATTCACATGTATATCCAAGGAGATATTGCAAATATTTACATACTTACCTCAATTCATCCTCTGGGGGAGAAGAAGGTCTGACCCGACTTGTTTGAATCTTTTAAACTTCTACCATTGCCATGATAATCAACATCCAAATAAGTATTCGAAAGAACTTAGTATTTGAAGGAAGGAGATGTTGCATTGGCTGCACAGATAGAGAGAGCAAGAAATGGACAATGACATTTAAATTTGAACGTTGACAAAAACATTTTCAATAGTTTATGTACACAACTTAACTCAAGTAGACTCAAAACCATAAAAAACAGAGGGAGCATTTTCGCTCCACATGCATGAATGCAGTCATGATCGGCAGGCTGTGATAAGTGCATGCTCGACCCTCCATGTTTGCAACAGCTCAACATTCACTAGCTCGTCATGTTAACTTCTGACACTTTGGAGGCGAGGACATAGTATAAAGGTAAATAATGACTGCAGGTTGGATGGCTTGTGTTCGAGGCCCCAAAATGGTATTCAGGACAGCCATAGGAAAAAGCCATGTTGATGAGTTAAGGCTACCAGGCTAATTAAATCAGATGATCCCAGATGCACAGTGCCATAGAGTCAGTGTTGATTACCACTAAACTGATTACTGTATTGATGACAGTATGAATTAATCCAATTAACTGCTGTAATGGATTTTCCTCTTTGTAGTGCAACACTAAGTGGTAATCAGTAACTGCCCTGAGCTGTATCTCTCTAATTCTCTCTCTGTCTTTTTTTTAGGCTCACTGAAGAAACTGACCGCACTGAAAGTGGACGAGAACCAGCTGATGTACTTGCCAGATTCCATCGGAGGGTGAGTGTTACAGAGACAGTTTTAATATCAGCAAAATAAACCCTGAGATCAGTGGATTATTGTGCTGCCCACTGATCGCATAAAAACGTCTGTCTGGATAAATCAGATTTTCCCAATGTTTTCCGATTCTGCATTTTGTTTTGGTCTAATGCTGATGATATTTAGTAACCATATTGATTTATGGAAACAGTTGGAGGTTTGCTTTATTGTCTATGGGTCGATGGTAATCTTGGGTCAGATGACCCTCCAATGCAGCACTGATAGATTAAATCAGTTGAAGCTGTTTTCAGACTGATGTTGTCTGCAGGAGACAGGTAAACCCGGCAGTCAACAGCTGCTGAGGCCGCAGTGAGTGAAGCACGTCCTGACCTTTCATCTCCAGCGCACAGATTAGGCTCCAACTTAATCCACATATGTGTCCGCTCCGACATCCATGAGTGAGACTTATCTACATTTACTGACAATTAGCCTGCTACTGTATCTGCACGGTTTTGTTTCCAAACAACAAACACTGTCAATTATCCTATATGTAACAATGTGTCTCCTTGTGTAATTTGACACAGATTATGTGACAAAGCCTATGGTTAAGCTTAATCCCATGCAAGGATTTTAGCTTAAGCAGGCTGATTTCTTTAATTTTTTTTTCATTCATGTATGGCTGATTTTATCCAGTCCACTGTGTTGTTTATCCCGGTTTTATATTCAGCAGAGAGGGGTCAAATCCAGTGTTTTGGAGTTTAATGGTACTGTAACATGCAGCTCTGATGATTTTCATTTGAATCCCCAGAGTGCACTTGCATTTTTCATTCCGCTGAGAGCCCAAGCTGCGCAGCACTACTGTGTCAATATGTGTTTAGTTTGAAATGCCACTACTTCAAATGATGTCCCATGAAGCTTTTAAGATGCATCAGCATTGTTGTAAGTGTCTCAGAGTGCTTCACTGTTACTGTAAGATATTGTAACAATAGCTGATGTGTATAAGAGTTGATCTGAGTTCTTGTTTGATGACATCTGAGAGTTTTCAGCATCATTCAGTCCTTTCTTGTCTTATATTTTAAAGGGGGACAGTTATATTGAGTTATTTCCCAGCTGTATTACAGAGCAATTAGGAACACTTTACAGCCACATAGTCCCAAATGATTAAAATGATATCATTGTATTTTCAGGCCGTAAAGTGTTTCCCACACATAGACTTTACTTGATCAGGGCACCCAGGTATAACGACGTTTATATAGCAACCAATTTTAGCATTTTTTACTTTATACTTCTGCGATCAATTAAGTGGTGGACAATTGGCCATTGCTCTTCCCCTCCCATTACTGTCAGTCACAGTCGCTTTGCAGACAAAGAGAGATGCTCTCTGGTGTTGTATATGTATATATTGTAAATGAGGTCTCTTCCTTGGTGTTTTCCTGAGTTAAAATAAGGGTTGAATAAATAACAAGTGCTCCTCAGCCTGTGAAAACAGTTGTATAATGTCTTTTGTGGCTCTGGAGGGAGCTCTCTAAAGTTTGATGAAATATGATCTCAGAGATTAAGAATTTATAATGGAAAGCCTGTGTGAAAAACTGGGAATGTGGAGTTTGAAAGATGTGCGTGTTTACCAGGCAAGGAAGGGCTGATTAAAAAAAGATGCTATTGAGCAGCATTATGGAACGTGTAGGATTCCTTGGAGACTTCACATGGTATGTACTGTATTTATCATAATTACACCACATGCTCTAAGTCCGCCTTCTGCTTCATCAGGCTGACAAATCTGGACGAGCTGGACTGCAGTTTCAATGAGATCGAAGCTTTGCCCTCCACCGTCGGCCAGTGTGCCAGCATCCGTACCTTCGCTGCAGATCACAACTTCCTTATGCAGCTTCCCCCTGAGGTGAGCATGCATTAGAGTGTATACGTCTGTTTGAGGAGATATGTTAAATGGTCTGACATGTCAGTCTGGTGGCTTACGGCTCTGTGTCCTTGGTTTCATCCTCCTCACAGATGGGCAACTGGAAAAATGCAACTGTGCTGTTCCTACATTCCAACAAGCTGGAGTCTTTGCCTGAGGAGATGGGTGACATGCAGAAGCTCAAGGTCATCAACCTCAGCAACAACAAGTGAGTCTGGACTGATGAGTGTTCAAGCATATTGAGGGTCAAGTTTAAGGTCAAAATTGGTTAGGTTTTTCTGTTGATATTGGATTTTTTGATATCTTAAAGTCATTTAAACACCATTATGTGTCTCCAACCAGCTAAAAATTATCTGTTCCCTTCTTGGAATGGTTGTGGCTGAGACCAGAAGAAGGTGGTGCTTCAACCAAACTAACCAGAACTTATTTTAAGTCTGACATTGATATGGGTTGATCAGAAGCTGTTTTGATTAGTATTTATTAGAATACTACTTGCAGTACCACCTCAAAATAGAGCTTCAGTTCAATGTTTTTGATCACACGAGTAAGAGAACTATTTACAGATCAAGTTTTTATAAACTTGAATGAAAAAACTTCAGTCAGCTAACCAATGTGGTTTTCAGCCAAGTACTCACTCAATTCTGCAATTCATCGTGAAAATAATAAGCACATTAATCGATGAATGAAGACAATCGTTTGTTGCAGTGATAGTCATATTAAAAGTTGCTTTTTGAGAGGCGTTCCTGCAGCCTTGTAGCAATGTTATTCTTCACTATAAATTGCATGACTCAATGAAAACAAATGAAAAAAGTCTTGGTCTCAGTCGACATGAGCACACACGCAGTCTGAAACATAACCTGATAATTACAACATCGTGATTGAAGAGTCTTAATTCTGGCTAGAGTGCAAATGGGTTTGGTTTGGAAGCTAAGGCCCGATGGAGGTTTTAATCAGGGGTTTTACATTCCTGGTGTCTGCTCTGTGCCAAATACACTAGATAACTTTGGCTACGGCCCCACAGCACTGAGAAAGAGAAATATGGCTTCAACCTTATTTTATAGCGGGACCTTTTGTATTAAATTCACCTTAAACATTGAGTTTAAGAGACACTTCTTTACCTTTTGTAGATGCATCAGTTTTTGGGGTTGTTGTTGTTGTTAGATAACTGAGTACCTGTGTTGTTTTTGTTCCACTGCAGGTTAAAAAATCTTCCCTACAGTTTCACTAAACTGAACCAGATGACTGCAATGTGGCTGTCAGAAAATCAGGTAAGATCACATGTATTATGTATTATGTATAAATGGCAAGAATAAGGGTTTCACAAAAGGTGCTGCAGAGTTCAGAGCTGTCAGACGGTGATGTGTTCTATAGAGGCTGTAATGGCAGCAGGGTGCGTGACAA
Organism: Pagrus major; assembly: GCF_040436345.1. Lineage (NCBI taxonomy): Eukaryota > Metazoa > Chordata > Actinopteri > Spariformes > Sparidae > Pagrus > Pagrus major. The sequence goes on from NC_133226.1 coordinate 21,960,382, forward strand.
CATTCAGCTGTAAATTAATCCAGCTAATCCAAGTAGCTCACAGGAAAACGCATTCAAAATTCAGTATACCACTTCCAGGACATTTGATCTAAACGTGCCAAATGGCAATGGAGGTCAGACTCAGTGATGCCCAAAACTCTACATTTTTAAAGAATGAATGTCAGAAAGTGTTATCCTTCCCCTGATTCTTGTTTTAGGATGACAGTATGTCAGTCTAGCCTGTGAGAAACCATTAAACCTGTGTGAGAAAGGGCGGCAGCAGCAACTAGCCGGATGTAAATCACATGTAGTGAGATCAAGGTTACCAGTGTGGTGCTTGAAATTTGGACTTCTGCCTCGGCTAATGTGGCCCTCGACAGAACATAGATAAGCCTATCAGAGGTCGAGTTGGTTCAGCTCATGTGTCAGGAAGTGGCTTTGTCAAAGCGGTGTAGCTTCGTGTGAGGAAAAGAATTCTTGAACTTAGCAAAGCAGAGAGGTTTTAATGTGTGCAAAGTGAGGCTGTAGAAGACCCCGCAGGAGTATACTGACTCAGTGTTTTTGTTTTTGCAGCTTATAAATATTTCCACATTACAGTCTGTTGACTCTCGCCGCATTATAAAATCAATTATTCATGCCTTTTGCTCTATCCTGGCTGGACTATTGTAAGTCTCTGTTCAAATGTCGCGAGAAATTGTCACTGGAAAACTGCAGCTATTCTCAGAATGCTGCAGAAGAATCAGCTGTAGAGGCCACATCCCTGTCCTGACGTCAGATCTTATTTGGTATTTAAAAGGCAGCTGACTTAAGGTTTTATTATCATTTACACTTCTCTTCCCTTTGTTAATTCCTAACCCTACCGATAGTGGATTTTTGAAGCGATACTGGTAATGATTTTGTAGAGTTTAAAAAATGATATTAATGATATTCATTTTCTTTCAACCCATAACATAAACAAACATTTTAGCTTTTCTTGTAACAATTTTGTGGACAGGACATTTTACAGTGTAAAAAATATACTTGTCACTCTTTCTGGTGGACAAACTAGAATAGTGACACTGTTTTCAAACATTCTGTGCTTACATTTTTTGGTCATTTATCAGCTGCGGTACTGATATGTGTGCAATAAGATAATGTCATCCGATATATATCAGCCCGTATGGTTTATCAGTCACGCTCTTTTCTTAACAGGAAACTGTACAGACAGACTCCACAGTCATATAATCAGGGCTCGTTGACTGTCCTGCAGTTCAAGACCGAGGGTCACTAAACTTTTGCCTCAAGGCTCCTCAAACAGCCTTCCTATAGACTGTTATTTTTAATTATCTCTGGAATCCTGTTTGTACAAACTGGCCTTTTATTGATGTTTTTGTGGTGTCGTAGTGCATCAAAATTTTATTTTTATTTGCTTTTATTGACTTACATAGCACATTGAGACACTATAAAGGTTCTAGTTTGAGGGCTGCAACTAACGATAATTTTCATTATCGATTATTCTGCTGAAAATGTTCACAATTAATCGTTTAGTCTATCAATATTTTTTAAAAAACACACCACAGTTTCCCAAAGCAACCTCTTAAAAATTCCTTCTCTTATCCAAACAACAGTCCAAAATTCCAAAGACTCTTTATTTACCATCAGAAATGACAAAGAAAAGTAGCAAATCTTTTTATTAAGGAAGCTGGAACCAGCACTCGGTTGACATTTTGCTTGAATTGACAATTAATTAAACGACTTATTGTTGCAGCTAAAGGTGCTTATTATAAGGAGTGCAGCACCTGTTGTGTAAGCAGAACAGAAATGAAATCCAGGAGAGTCAGTACAACAGTAGCAGCAGTGCTGAGACACAGAGCTACTGTTTGGCAGGTGTGACAATGCCGATGGGGCCTCGGGGACATTATTGGAGCTTAAGCTTTCTCCATGAAGGAGTGATTGACAGGAAGAGGCACCCAGATGTGATTAAGTAGAGTCTCAGTCAAAGTGAAGCTAGTGGGTGGTTGGGAGAAGACTAGAGGGAAAGCCTCAGCTGGAAGGGACTGTGGGAAATTGAGGGGGACCACGTGAATTTCAACAAAGCACCGTTGATTGCCGATAGCACACTCAAACCTTCTTTGTGTCTCCCACAGTCAAAGCCCCTGATCCCGCTCCAGAAAGAGGAGGATCCAGAGACGCACAAAACCGTGCTGACTAACTACATGTTCCCCCAGCAAACCAGGATTGAGGACTGTGAGTACTGTGCACTCAACAAGACTGCTTTTCTCTTTTATATTCTTTTATGCCTAATCTGGCAGATTATCAAACTGCAAATGTTTCAGACCTGTTTTCACCAATCAGATCTTAGCAACAGGGCTGGATATTGAAGATTTAAGCTTGTTTATCAATCGGTACTACAGGGCAATCATATCATTCATTTAACTTTACTTGTATGACAAATATGAGAGTTATTTATTAGGGATACAAAATTATTTATATATTGCATTGGCCTGAAATGGATATTTCTGCCTCTTCAGGAGAGACGTGATGAGTAAAATAAGTGGTTTTATAAGAAAGACCCTAAATCTATTGTGATATCAATTTCTCATTCGCCACCATGACTACCACTACCATCTGCATCGTAGCAGTCTTATAGGTGACCTGCAAGGATTCCTGTATTCATATTTTATGAGTGAGCTCGTTACCTGAGAACAAAGCTGAAGAAGAAACACTAGTCTTCTTCTTCTTGTCAAGCATCTGTTAGTTTGGTCTCTTATTACACCAGACAGCTTGCACTGGCCCTGTTGCATCTTAGCTTTAAAGTAATTAGTGGTTCACGATCTACATGCTTAAACTGCTGAAATGGTAGTGTGTCAACCAATGATTTCTTACGTCAGTTTCAGCAAAGCGTCACACCAACAATAAATGAACTGAAGTTACTTTATGTAGGTTCTGTCCTCCATTTATCTCCACGCCCCATCTGCTTTATGACATTTTCCACGGTCATTTGCTGGGACTTTTTCCAAAAGAGCCTTATCTGTTTTCTCGTATTTTCCTGAGAAGCTGGAATAAGTCAGGACCTGACTGCAGTGATTATGTTTTACAAGTTTGATATGAGGCCACACAGCCACACAGCAGGTGACTCATATTATCCACTGTTTGCATACACCCTCTGTTATGATGGTGTAGATTGATACAGAGTACTCAACATCATATCAAGTATATTTGTCCAACTTCTAGTCAAAATATCTCGTTGTACACAACCTATAAAGTAACATTTCATTGAGATATACGGACTTGTTTTTTTCAAGTAGCATTTTTTGAGTTGTTTGCTCAGAATGAACAGCAGTAGTTGTTCCCTCAAGAATATGTACTTGTTTTTTAGTTAGCAAGCTATATTTGCTAAGCATGTGTCGGTAAATGGTAGACCAAGAGCCTTTCAACACAGGAAACCATGCAGACAGACATCTTAAGGCATAAATGACAGCATGAGACTATAGAATATGATGTCAACTTCTTCAACATTCGGGTCAAGGTTCAAATTTAATGCACCAGTTGAAAATTAGGCTCCAACACTTGCTGCAAAACCAGCAGACACAACAGAGAGCAGATCACTTATGCAAGATGGTAATGCAGAGTTTCAGGAAAGCAGCATTACAACCACAGCCATGACATCATTTCATAGTAATCATGGCTTTGCCTCACCTTTTCTAACATGTAGGACTCAGACAGGAGCAAAGTATTCAGATTGATTTGAATATTTAGTAGCAGCAAACCCTGCATGGATTTCAATTGATTGTGCTTAATGTTTGTTGCCTTTTTGGTCACACATTTAAATAGACTATGGTGTGAGATTAAAGCTCAAGCCTCAAAATACTGCTTCCTTTGAACGCAGTTTATTCAAACAACAATTTCAAGTGTCAGTAATTCATTATTGAAATTAAGGAGTTAGCTCCTGAATTTCAAGTTCCTCCACTGCTCCATCAGTTTACTGGCCTCATGTTATGTTTGCGCCATCTTGTGGTCAAGGACAGACTCATATGAATTACTAACACAGTCTAAAGCCTTAGCCAAAAACTAACAAATTATCCTCCTCCTGTTTTCTGCTTTTATTTTAGACATCCCCAACTCTGACTCTGAGAGCTTCAATCCGGCTCTCTGGGAGGAACAACGCAAGCACCGAGCTCAGGTGGCCTTCGAGTGTGACGAGGACAAAGATGAGAGAGAAACACCCCCGAGGGTGAGTGTCAAACAGTCGTTATATAATAACGGAACAGAAAAATGACTGTGGTAACATAGTTAACCGAACTGCAAGGACATTGTTTTAATCATGAAGCATTATTTTGGCAGCTTTCTCTTACTTTGATGTAGCTGTTTTTATATATGTTCCATTTTGTACAATAGTTTAACTGAGGCAAACTTAGTGCCTTTGTATCTATGGGAAATGTGTCTGTATGATATTGAATGGACCACATTTTCCATGTAATTCCCATTAAACACACACATCTTACCTCTCCATGTCCCACTTCTGCAAACGGCATGATTTTAACGATAATTTTGTGGGTACGTCTTTCTTTGCCAGGAGGGAAACCTGAAGCGCTACCCAACACCATACCCCGACGAGCTGAAAAACATGGTGAAGACAGCCCAGTCTGTGGCTCACAGGCTGAAGGACGATGAGTCAAGTGACGAGTCGGGCAAAGATGCAAAACCAATTGAGAGGAACCACATCGGCGTGCAAGACGTAGGAGTAAAGGTCAGCTGAATAAAGCTTTTAAACTGGAAAAAAAACCTTTCACTTTCATTTCTTGTCTATTTTGCCTTGTTTTAGTTCCCCTTTAACACACTGCACATTCTACCTGCAAGTGGAGGACCATGTTTAGTAAATAACAGACCATCTGTGCTCTTTCTGTGCAGGTGATAGAGGCCCCCTGTCCTAACGGCATGGCATCAGATGTGGATCCCCAAGTACCTACCAATGCCCAAAACCATCCTGCACCAGAATCAAAAGACACTTCAGAGTCTTACAGCTCTCAGAAAGTCCCACTCAAATCTTCAGGGGGTTCCATGATGAACCATGAGGACACACTGGAGGTACGTTTTCAAACAAGAAGTATAGCAAAGGCATTATGAAGTTTGAAATGCAGCTTTAGAGGGAGTTTTAAAGGCCATAGATGTGTCCACTTTATCTCGAATATAATTGGAACTAGATGGAACTCTATTTTCTTTTTACCAAACTACATACAGCAACCATATCACTGCACAGAAGGAAACATGCCTCCAGTAATGGACAAGAGGCTCGTGATTGTGATAGTGAGGAATGTAAACATTAATGCTGTTCTCCTTAGCTGAGCTGTAACAGAGGCTTAGTTAGCTAGCCTCTCATCTATGAGTAGATGCATCGTGACACGGCTTGAGGGTCAACTTAAAAAAAGGAAATGGTTCCTATATGAAACTGCTCACAACAAAGGTCTGTGGATTATTTTGAGTAACCGAGTCATGATTTCTGGTAAGAGACATTGCAAAGTTGGTTTGCATCAAATGTATTTAAAGCTTTGAGCACCACAAGCCAAGTGCCATCTAGTTCCATTATAGTCAAGAGAAGGCAGACGCTTCTCCAGCCGATATCTCCAAAATTCAGCATCTCACACCTAAACAATCTAGATGGATAAATAGTGCTACAGGTTAAAGGAAAAATATGTTTTTTTTTTATTTTAGGGTGAGCTGTCGCTTTAAGAGAATTATTGTGTTTGTCCTCAGGATTCTGAGGAGCTGTCCGATGACGAAGAAGAGATGAAAATTGCAGAGATGCGACCCCCTCTTATTGAGATCTCCATCAACCAGCCTAAAGTAGTGACTTTAAGTAAAGACAAAAAAGGTAAAAGTTTTGTTTGAGTCCTTTTGATAAATAGTATTTTAAGAGAAAAACTTGACACGTGCCTTTGCTGAGATACATTACACTAACTGTGATATTTCTGATTAGCAGATGACGCAGACTCTTTGCTGGATGAGACCGTGGCAAACAGCAACCAGAACAACAGCAACTGTTCATCTCCATCACGCATGTCTGACTCAGTGTCTCTGACCACAGACAGCAGTCAAGACAACTCTCTGTGCACTCCTGAGAGAGAGGCAAAGATGTCCTTCCTACCAAAAAGCCGGTTAGTATCATTCTTCAACTTGAAGTGTCTTCCTCCTGAAGTTATTACAGAATCTGATGTACCACTTGGTCTATGTTTTAGGCAAGAAGACGAGAATATGAACCAGCCTAAAGACACCACCCCTCTCCTTCATAATGGCAATGGCTCTGAAACGTCCCTTCAGGCCCTTTTGAAAACCCAGCAGACCCCTCCGGAGAAAATGGGTGACTACGACCTGTCCATGGAGGCCCGACTCGCCTTCATTGAGAAGGGAATTAACAACGGCATGGGAGAAACCTACACCAAGTGGGACCAGATCAATATGAACGTCTCCAAGTTGCCAACAGACAACATGGTTCAGTTGGACGAGGTGGACAAAACCAAGAATGGCTCAGTAACCCGGGAGGACTTGGATAGCAAGCAGCAGGGTTTTGGCAATGACAACATGGAGCATTTTCTGAATGGAAACCAGCAGGTCAGTGACTGCATCAATAGTCTGGGCCACAAAAGCCAAGCGATGAGAGTAGAGACATCTGCTGTGCATGTGGCCTCGACAGGCGTGACAGCCAGCAGTGACATGTCTCTGTCTCGCAGCACAGAGGAACTGTCTCCAGAGAAAAGGTGCCATCCCCCGCAGGTGACAAAGTCTCACAGTATCAGCAACATAGAAACAGGGGGTATGAAGCTGTACGCTTTTGATGGGGATGCTGACTCCTATGAAACAGCAGGAATGACAAGGATGGCAGGAGTCGGCGCAGGGCCAGGGGCGCAGGGCCAGAGCATAGTCAGGAGCAAGTCAGCCAGTCAGTTACTCAACGACCAGACTATGCAGGTCTACCCCGGCTCCTCTGCATCTTCCTCAGACCTGCTTTCCTCCTCCAAGCCTCCCGCTAGCGCCAGCAGATATCAAGTCTCCTCCAGCATGGCCATGGGCATCTCTCCTCCTCAGTACAATATACAGTACACAAGCAGTGCCGTGCCTAAAGATGGCCTCTGGACCCAGAGGACGCCCATGCCCCCAGAGCACCAAGGCTACCTCCCTCCTCCTCCACACTCATTAGCCAACACCAACTACTCCAACCGTAATCAGGCGCCTCCCTACCCTCTACAGCCCCAGCAGAGAGGGCCTCCCATGGGTCCCAAACCCTCTGGGGACATGTGGGCCATGGAGAGACTTCATTCTACTGGAGGCCAGGGTAGAAGCAGCACTCTGCAGAGGCAAAGCAGCACTGCCTCAACAGCCTCCATGGGTGACCCAAGGCGCATGCAGGTGCCCGATGGGGAATACATGACGTACAGAGACATTCACACCCTCGCCAGGGGGCCATTGGCCATGAGCTCCGCCATGCAGAGGCCCCTCTCCGCTCGCACTTACAGCATCGACGTACCCGGGGCTTCCAGGCCGCTGAGCGGCAGGCCGCAGCCCCACGAGCTTCCAGAGAGGACCATGTCCGTCAGCGATTTCAACTACCAGCACGGCAGTCCCAGCAAGAGGCCCAACGCCAGGGTGAAGTCTGAGCACTCGCTGCTGGACGGGCCTGGACAGGTGTCAGGAGGAGCAGGAAGGGTGCCGTCTGACTGGAGAGACCAGGTGATGCGGCACATCGAGGCCAAGAAAATGGAAAAGGTAAAAATGATGATGATTCACCGTCTGTGCTTTTTTTCTCATTATTTCAGTTTCAAGGTGGAATTGGTATTTAACTAGTGTTTTTGTCGTGGTTAACCTTAGACATGTAGATCAAATTTATTAGTCCAACACTATGAGTACACTCATCTGTACAGGGCAGCACAGCAAGACCATAGCTATAAGACCGTCTCAACATGATGTGAATAAGAAGAACATATCTGTAAAGTCTGTCTTTAACCTTATTTTAAAGGGTTGTTTCACCTTAACTCAAAAAGACATAAGTTGGCCATAGCCTCGCAGGTGGCTTTGGTTTTGTTTGCCTCAGCTTTGAGTTGTCTTCCTCTGAGATTTTTTGCTGCCAATTCTAGTTTCTTTACACATGCCTGTAGTGTCAGAAAGAAGCAAATCAATCTATCTAAGAGACTTTGTGAAAAAGGGATTCGATTAGGGATTTGTTGGCTGCAGACCTAAACACACGAATATTTTGTCAAGTTGGAACCGGACGCTAAAGTCAAAGCTATCCGAACCCTGCAATGTATGGTGGCGTTTCTAAACCTGAGCAAATAAAACCAAAACTCTGTATGTCTATTTACCATTACGGATATATGGGTGAATGGACCCTTTAAGATAAAGTTTACCAAAGCCTACTAACCCAGCTGTATGCAAAATATGCCAGATTCACTGCATGTTTGTCTGTATATGCTGTAAACCTTTTTGTTGTGTCTTTTTATGTCACTCATTTGGTGGATTGCATGGCCACCGCTGACATGTCTGTTGGTGCTGGTTGTTCATGTCGTCCCTGTGTTCAGAATGCGCTGTCTCGCTCCTATAATTCCAATAACTCTCTGCTGAGCCGGTCTCACTACGGCAGCTGTAGGGATATGCATGCCAGCCAAGGGTCCCTGGTCTTTAGTGCCAGGGACGGACAGCCCTACGGAGCTCTGGGCTTCTGTGTGAGTACTGTGAACTTGACGTTAGCTCCTGCAGCTCGTGCTAAGCCAGGGCTTCCTGCTAGTTTCACATCCTGTAGAAGATAAGAAATGTCTGTTTCCTTCTCTCCTCGATGTTGAGAAGTGATCACTGATCCGCAGCCATCTTTCACTTGTCCTTTTATAGGCAAGTGAAAGTATGACTCTCCTAACGTCTGATTTCTCACAACCACAAACCCTGTCTAGTACGTGTGATGTCCTCTTCTAGCAAACAATGGATGAATTCTAACAGTTTTTTTATTGTTGTGTAGCTCCTCTTAGTGCTCGAAAGGGGCTTACTTATTTTTTTGTACCATCATGTAGTTGGTTTAGTGGCTTTAGTACCTCCATTATTGAATCGGAGAAGGACAAAACTGAAATCCGACTGATTTTATACAAACAGCGTTTGTTTTAGCTGATTTAGACAATATTTTAAAATCTGCTCAAGACAAGATACTACAGTTGAGTAGTAGTATGAGTAAGAGTGTAAATTTAACTAATAAGGTATAATCATGAATCTTCCCCAGTTGATTACTTAAATTGAGACAATTATTTTTCAGAGATTTTCAGAATATTCAAAGGAGGCATTATCCAATTAAATGTGTGCTAATTTTCATACATTTCCATAAATCTGAATATTGGATAAGGCCAGGTTTAAAATTCATGTTTCCTTCAGTTGAATTATTAGTTGAAGTTCTTTACAAAGGGAATTTTAAAACCTCCAGGATATAGATAGGAATAAAACTGGAACGGTGGGTGTATACAAGTACTGTTTTCTGGCTTACAGTATGAGAAAAAACTCATTTTAAGAAAGCGGCCTATATTTATTGTAAATGCATACATTTTTATACCAAAAATGGTGAATGCAGTGAGACTAGTACTTCAACTGATGGATATCCCCATGAAACCAGTTGATGATTATGACAATTATTTTATTTGTATGACAAGTTTTCTTCCATTTCATGTTTCAGTATGCAAATGAAGCACTATCTACGTAAATATGTGTGGATTTGCATAAAGGCAGAGAACAGAAATCTGAACTATAATATACACCTAATGTGTATTTTGGATGTTTTTACTGGTCTGAAATAAGACAAAATTGACCAGTGACCTCCCCTTAAACTACTTCCTTGTGAAATGTTTAAAGCAGTGTGTGGCATAATTAAATAATTTTGTCTACTACATCTGTTTCAAGCAACAAACAAGATGAATGTTTGTGTGGGAGGCTAGTATTTCTAGTGACACATTTACAGCAGGTCTGTATTTTCTCTGAATCCAACATGTCACCCTAAGCTGTCCTGTAACAGGGTTGTTTTTCAGGCAGTCTCTTCGTACAGAAAGCCTACTTTAATGTGTGTCCAAGTTAATAATCAGATATTTAATGTTAGTATCATGTATGGTACAAAAAATACCCCCTTTTAAACCTGCCAGGCTCTTTAACATCATGTGTGTTACCTCTCCACCCTGCACCACTCACATCTTGTGACTGTAATGCATCTCGGCGCAAATTAATTTATTTTTTCTTTAACTGCACTTTAAAAATTATTTTGCTCATTCACCATCTTCACTCTTGATCGCTTCAGAATCACTTCATAACCTCTCACTTTGTGTGTGGGGATGAAAAGTGTGTTTGAAAAAGGTAAGTGGGAGCAGTGTGTGTTTTTAAGTGGTTTAGAAAGTGGGTATTAGAATCTGTAGAAGAGTAAAAAAGCTGTCTGAGAGTGTTGTGTAACCCCTTCCCTACTTAACATTTAAGATTCACTTGATTTCCAGCAAGCTAATGTTCAGAGTTACACGCTGCTTAGGGTCTGAATGGAAACTAAGCACAGTTTAATCTCATTTTTAATCAGATGTGCCCCTTTTCTCTCGTCTGAAGCAACACATTCCTGCCTAATGCCATTACCAGACATGAAAAGTGTTCATGTCAGTGTCTAACTGTGCGTCTTACCCATCATCCTTTGTTGTAATTTCAGTGGAGTGAGGTTTAGTGTTAACAATCAGCTCTTTCTTTCCTTTCAGGATGATGTGTTTAGTCCTCAAGGGCAGCAAAACTACACCTTGGACCCCCACAGAAAAGTAAGTTTAGTCCATACAGAGCTTTGAAGAGGCTATTATCTATATATGATATAATACCAGAGTCCACAACAACATAACGTCCCTTCTGTTCATCACTGTGTGTTTTTGTTTCCTAGGTGCCTTTGATGAACGGTCAGATGGGCCCCTCTAGTCGTCCTCAGATGAGCCAGGCGCCGATGGCCCGCCACCCCTCCAGAGAGCAGCTCATTGATTACCTGATGCTCAAAGTCTCTCATCAGCAGCCGGGGCCCCAACGTATCCCACAAGACGCACTGCAGCAGGAGGTGAAGGATGGTGTTTGTGTGAAATTAATTTAAGAAGAACAGAGTGTGTTAAGAAATTGGTTAGATTTTGATGATATTCTTTGTTGTCTGGGCTTAAGTTTGATTAAAAGAATAGTCTTACATTTTGGGAAAAATGCTTATTTACCTTCTTGCTGAGAGTTTGATGAGAAGATTGGTACTCTCTCATATCTGTCCATGAAATATGCAGCTATGTAGAGTGTAAATGAGTGAAAAAAACTCAACAACAAGATGCAGTTTTCTTCTCAGAGTCATAGCTGGTTGCATGGCCAAGCAACAAGGTATTTATTATATGTTCTCGTTTGTGCATGGGCTGTGTCCACAATAAGTCAACTACAGTTTCAGTGCAAAATTTAAAGCTACTTGAGCACAGCTGAAACACCGAAAGTGTTCTATACTCCGCTCCTTTTCTATTGTGGATATATTAGGAGATTACTTAATTCAGTTCAATTCAAAATACTTTATTTGTCCCCGAGGGGTAATTAAAGGCACTTGAAGTAGTTATTCACAGACGCAGACTTTCTGGAGATATCAGGAACTACCGGCTGGGTGAAACCAGCCAGTCATCTCAGTAGCTAGCAGCTCAGCTCCTGAGATGACTGGCCGGTTAATGTCCGTGGTCGTCCCTGGGTGAACTGGCTTTTCAGCAACCCCTTTGGTAATTTACAGCTGGCTCTGATTTCTCTTTTGTATTTTGATATATGATATAATTTCCTCTGATCCTTTAAAACCATATCCTGTCATTTAGGCTTTTGAACAGATTAAAAAAATGTAAAAAATATTTAAAAGACAGAAATTGAAAATGGTATCAATCTTCTCATCTTACTCTTGGAGTATAAGCATATTTCCTAAAAGGTTGAACTGCTGAATCTGATTTTCTTGTTCATTCACTAGAATGTTAGTCATTTGTGTGACTGAATGTAGCTCGTAAGCCAGTTCAAAAAATAAACTCCTGCTGTGGTTTCAAGACAGATGCGGGATAATTAACAGTGAATGTGCATAAATGGCTAATGAAAGTATGTGGGTGTGTTTCAGATCCGTGTGAAAGTGGAGAAGAATCCAGAGCTGGGTTTCAGTATATCAGGAGGAGTGGGAGGCCGAGGAAATCCCTTTCGTCCAGATGACAATGTAAATTAATATTTTTATTAATAGTACCATTCTAAAACGATACCCTTTTCTTCCATTAGTATTTGTATTTTCACAGAAATTTAATTGTCTTTCCTGAATTGTGTTGTACACACATTTAGGAGAACATTTAGTACAGATTTTAACCCTAGGAAAATGGACCGCTGTTAACAGTCTTATTTAAACTGATCTAAAATGAAAACCATAATAGCTAGAGCGTTCATTCTTTTTGCAGTGGGAAGCAAAGGCTTCTGTCTTTTGTGTCACTATGTTGTATGCTTGTGATGTTGTCATTAGGTTACATGTGATAGAAAGTGTGTTGACAACACACAGTGATGCCACAGTTTCAATAATTTATCAGTCATTATAGTTTATTTTTAATTTAGATTGTACAGATTCCAATAATCTCGCTTTAACTTTTAGGGTATATTTGTGACAAGGGTTCAACCGGAGGGGCCAGCGTCCAAGGTTCTTCAGCCTGGAGATAAAATAATCCAGGTAATCTGTCTGTTCAACATATCACACACCCCTTATCAATCCATTGAAGGCTTATTGGGATTTTTCTCATTGATGACAAAAAAAATATCTGTCTTTTCTTGCAGGCGAATGGATACAGCTTTGTGAATATCGATCATGGGAATGCAGTGTCCCTCCTGAAGACATTTCCAAACACTGTGGATATGACTATCATAAGAGACGTACAAGCATAGACTCAACTGACCTCTAACGTGGAGGACACGAGAAGAGAGACGGACAGAGAAATTTATGTTGACTCTCATATTTTTATACACAGAGGAGACTGATCTGTTGATACCTGTTGGGACTATTTATAGTAGAGATCTTCATAGCCTTGACTAAACGGGGGAAACCACTGAATGTAGTGGATCGAAGTGAGACGGCGGCGAAACCTCTGCAAGTACGAGTCCTCAAAAGGCCATCACTGTGGTATATATATTTTTATACAAAAGAAGCTGAAGATACGACCTGCTCTGAAGCAAATAATTACTGTGGTCTCTGTACAGATCATCTTTTTCTTTTTTTAGTCCAAATCTCATAAATCCTTTATCATACATTAGGTTTTATTTCTGCGGATTGGCATGAATTGACCACTCGGGGGGCCGGGCTCCCTCTCTTCTGTCATCCAGTTTGCCTTTTTCTTTTTAAATTTAAGATGTTGAAACCATTTTCTGGTCTGCAGTGTGATCTTAATGGAGGACAATGTTATGTGCTTTTCATGTGGAGACGAATGTAGATCAAGGAGGTGTTTTGATTTTGTTTTTCGCAGAGAGATTTTTTTTTGTTGTTTCTCTTCTTGCAAAATTCAAGAGTTGATAGAGGAGGACATCATCCACCCCTGCTTCCATTGAACCTGTGAATACCCTCCAGCGTACAGACACGATTCTGTCCTCACTTCCTCCAGCATATCTCCTCACAGCAACTGCTCAGCATATCACCTCTCCAGACCACTACTACCTGAGCTGTGTGGGAAGCATCCATCGCAATATAAATGAATCACAGCTTCTGAGATGAAGAAATGCAGTCTGCATGTGATCATTTAAAGAGACTGGGAAATGGAAAGGAAACTAAAATATTGGGGAAATGGGAGAGGGGAGGTGTAGTATGTGTTTGTTCAGCCTTAAATCTGTTTAGCTAGTCAGACGTTTTTTTTGTCCAAGGCAAAAGTTTGACATTTTGGGAAACATGCATTAGCTTAAGCTAGTATGTAGACTGGTAACAGAGGGAAACTGCTAGCATGGCTCTGTCACCAGCACCACTAAAGCTCACCTTTTAAAATCTTAAATCTCGTTTGTTTAATACATGTAAAAAAACAAACTTTTCTTTACATCAATGGGCCAGCGTGAGTCAATTTTGTTTTCTTATGATAGCAAAAGAATGATCCGCTCTGATGGGCTAGTACTCATTGACTTCATTGGCTGGGTTGATATGAGGGTAAGTTAATCAGAGGCAGAGTTAGGTGAGTCATTCCCTCACGGTCCTAGGATCAAGAGATAAGTTACTCACAGTAAGACATCAAATTGTTGGTTTTAAAAATCACTTTTTGTTCTTAATTTTAAAAAAAACGAGATATAACATGTTTTGTAAAATTTGAGGTGCTGAAAGGCAGATTTCGATCGCAGTCTAATGAGAATTGTTCGTTTTCCAGCTTCCAGGGTTTACTTCCTGGTTGTGCTGCCCACGGAATATGCACAGTAGAGTTTACTTACAAATATAAAACCTCCATGGATCTACAAATTCATTATAGGGTCATAATTGACCTTGTTTGCAGTTGGAGGCGTCATGTGAACAGTTTCACAGATGTCTCTTTTATAATGGTGCGAATTTTTGGCTGCTATACCGTGTGTGGCCGCTGGGCAAAACTGGAAGCAAGGCTGAGCTGCGCCATGGTACCCAGGTCTATAAGACAGTTATGAGAGTGGTAGCTGTCGATGTTTTCCAATATGCCTATTTCCCAAAATGTCAAACTATTATTTTTAAGTAGCAAAACATATGGCGGTTATGCTAGTTAACCAAAGCAAGTTTGGAAATTGTGGACAGAAGGCAAACGCAGGAGACAACTTCAGAAAGAGATTTGAATAAGAACATGTCAACATTTCACTTGTATGTTTTATTTTTTTAGGGCTTCATCTTTCAGGTGGCCATCGGTGACACGAGTGTGTTTGTATTGTCGGGGTTTCAACATCTGTCAGTTCAATTTTTTTTTTACATGGGAGAAGACCACAGTTTGCCTTTTTGTTGTGTCCATACAGATGTTTTATCATGCTTTTACTCATCACCTTGGAGCAGTTTCTCCATCTGTTTTCTTTTTGTTTTCTTCACTGTACAGAGTCGAGTTGGGAGAAGCAAGTTGTCAAGTGCCATAGACCTTGAACTGTTTGAATAGGGGAGGACCTTTGACCCCAGAGCCCAAGCAATATTCACATATTCACAACCTTCTGAGTACATTTGCAGCATAATGGCTTGAAAGCAATACTTAAAGCCTTTATTTTCATTCAGAAAAAACAACATCAGATAGCATTTTTAAAAAACACAACCTTTTAGTAATCCCTGATGATTTTACATGATTTTTTATATTGTGAAAAGAACCTTTTTTGTAATGAAATAGCACAGGACATATATACAGTAGTGCTTAAGAAAAAAAAAAAGATTTCTCTGCATTGTGTAAAAGTGAATGTTTGTGTCACTTTGCCCAAGGCTTTTTACTGTTTGTTGCTTAGATTACCATAACACCTGATGTTCATCTGTGCAAAATAATCAACTCACACTGTTGAAGTCACTCAAAGCTGCATCTCAAAACATTCCTCATGTTTGTCAAAAGAACTGTCAGAAGGAAAAGATGTTTTTAAATCCACCTCATGTTCCTCTCTGTTAATATTCATTCACTTGTAAATAACTCTTCAGTGAGACGTGTTTCCAGAAGACATGGAAATGATGAAATTCACTTACTAGGTAACGACTCCATAAATTTAAATTCTAATAGCACATTTGTGACCACTGAATTGTTTGTACAATATATAAAATGGCGTTCCCTCAACTTGTTTACAGTAGGTTGTGTTCATCTGCTGTACTCTTCCTGTATGTTTGACCCATATTTTGTGCTTGTGGCACTGTTGAACCAAAATGAAAACACTGTGGTAATTAACAATTAATTGTCCCGATGATAATAATAATAATAGTCACACTGTTTTAGCTGTTCTAAGTGAAGCTGTACGCTTGATTTTTAAACTCAATCTAAAGTTTTATCCACAGGCAAATGACAGTTTAATGTGCATTTCCCACACTTCTCACAGAACGTATAGTATTTTACACAGATGAATTATTGTTTATATTTTATGAATTTTGTTGGTGATTTCCTGTAGACTTTTTAAGAGTAGGGGGAAACATTTCTGGGGTACTGGTCACTTTATATTCATGGCAAAAGCATACAGTCTGACATTGTAGACAATCTTGGGAGATAAAACATGTCGTCACATTTTTCATCCACGTTGGTCCGTTTTCTTACGCTCCCGTATCGTTCTTATTTATTTAGCAGTCTTCTGTGGTTTTTAGACATTACTAATCAAATTGTAAATACTCTAAAAACAAGTGAGAAAAAAGAATTAATAATGGCATTAGTGACTTGCGATTGTAAAACCAGCAATAAATTGCAATGCAGAGGCACCCGTTTTAATGTATAGCTAGTATTTCTAAGGTTTCTCTGGAAACAGCCACAGTGAGATGATGATTGATATGCATTTATCCAACATTCCAGATTTTTGTACATAATTACCTGTTTCTGAAGTAACCTGTGGAAAATAAAACTAATGCTCTTTAACATGGATTCTGGGGGTCTTCATTTCATCCATCCAGTGCGGTAAATGAATAACGCAGTGCATACTTTGTTACAGTATGACATGTACACAGTGATTACATTAGGAAAAGCCACAATAATGTCACAACATATGAGTTTTAATTCCTGCTCGCTGGTAAATCATGGTACTGTATGTAAACATGTAATTGAACTTGAAGGATTACATGTGTGCTATTGTGTGGAAATAATTAAAGTTTAAGCTCCTTAAGTTTTTGGAACAAGAGATTACACATGAAGTGTGTGTGTCTTAAACCTGGTGTGTATTTTGTCAGTTTGACTACCGGAGGCCTTTTACACACTCGATACTTAAGACAACCTTCCTCTAATTTCTTCTGAAATATGGTGTTTTCTCCCACAGCAGCTACTTTCTGTTAAAATGTTAACTTATATCCATGCAAAATTGAAACTAGACTGAAACGACTTGAGCATGAGATGAGTTGCCACCGACAGGATAAACCTTTTTTGAGTATAGCTCTACTCTGGCGCCACCTTTAGGCCAAATTTTACTCTTTTTTTTTTTTTAGTTGTTAGCAGTGTAGCAGTGTTTTTTTTAATCCATTTTTCACCCTTCCAATATCTTTGGAGTGTGATGAGAATGTAATGATCTTCACTTGAGGAAATATACTTTGTTCCTTTCCATCACACTTTTTTAATCATCACTAAAAAAATGTGTTTCGGTCCAGGCTTGCCAATACTCCATTCCTGCAGGAGAGGAGGCTGCACTTTCTGGACCGCAGTTTCAAAACCCTAGTTTAATACTTTTTGTTTTGAAGATTGAGTCCACCCAAATAATACTTTGTGACTCATTATGTATAATTTTAAAGGTTGGTTTACCCAAATAAGACTTTGATTCATTGGTTCCACCCAAATAATACTTCGTGACTCATTATTATTGGTTTTGAAGGTTGATTCCACCCAAATAGCTACTACTTTCTTCCAAGTACTTGTGATTTTAAAGACTTATTCCCTCCAAATAATACTTTGCCTTGCAATTCACCTTGGTTGCCAATTAGCTAATTCTACTTACTCACTCTGAACTATGACTTGGTGTGATATAAATAAAATGTTATTGACTAGATTCCAACCAGATATTTTAAAGATTAGAAAAAGGCAAGACACGAGGATGACTTAAAGGACACAGTAAAGATCTATATTGCACACACACATCCAATAAACAATAGCAATCCGATCCACGCTGCGTGGTTTAACTCTTCAGGGTGATGCTGTACATAGTGAGATGTCATGTTGGTCAATCGACATTACGAGCCACAGCCATGACAGCCCCCATGTCAAGACAATCACTGCGATGTTCCCTCACAGAAGGGAGGGAACATGAGAGTAGATACTGATTTCAGTTTAATGGCTGTAGAAAAAATGAATCCACATATAGACTGGTTCTCTATAAACCTCGCTTTCACTATGCTTCTCGGTCTGCCACCAGGCTGGATTTTTGGTTATTGATTGTTAGTCCCATTGCGCCATCAGGCGAGCTACATGTGACACAGTCATCACCTGCAGAACTGGCAGAATTGAATACATTATATGTTAAATTAAAAATAAATACGTTATATTTGCATATTAAAATGGTATATAAGTCACCATACAATGCTTGTTATTTTATAAAGTCGACATATATGTCGATGTGTAAAGTGAGATATGGTTTCATACATAAAGTACATTCAGATCTCCTAAATACAAACAGTAGGTTTTTTCCCTTTAAAGGTAATGAAAATAAATCTAATTTAATACATGTAGTAGAAGAAGAACAAACATGTTCCAGACAGTTTTTTGCTATAATGCCTGCAGTACTTCACAGTATAGAAAAACAAATAATTATACAAAAATATAGCAAATTAAATTGTACAACAAAACATGTAATGGAAATGGAAAGATAAACAAAGAATAACAACAACAAAAACTTTTGGGGTCTGCTAAACAACTGCAGTAAATATGAAAAGTCTAAATAATCTAATACTTGTAGCCAATTTGTGATTGTTGCATCGTTGAAAATATAAAAAGAGGGGAATCTTTTTAAGCCTTGTCATTGTGTGGATATCATTATTGCTAAGATATTAAGTAAGTTAATCATGCATGTTTCATCTGACCAGAAACTGGGTTTGTTAATAATGAGTAGTCTAACATATCAATCTCTGCTAGTACTTTTCAAAAATATCTTTTATTCAAACTTTTCCCCCTCACAATCACAAAAAGTGCACCTGTAATGCACCGTCCTACACGGTAGGGGGCGATAGTGCGCCTCAACGCTTATGGTCAAACCCCTGTTAAAAAAAAAAGAGGAAGTCGGTGTAACGACTCGCTCCGCCCGCCTGGATGTAACGCGTTACTCTACTGCGCCGAGCGGGGTAACAGAAACATAAAAATACTGTATAAATACCACACTTTAAAGATTATAAGCGCACTCATCTGTCCGTACAATGAGCGGGATCCCGGGGACCGCTGTCGTCCAGGTCACCAACCTGTCCTCGGCCGTGAGCAGCGAGCAGATGCGCACTCTGTTCGGTTTCCTGGGAGACATCGAGGAGTTGCGGCTCTACCCGCCCGAGTAAGCGCGACCCTACCCCGGCACGGCTAGCTAGGCGACACCGCGGATGTGCGGCCTTGTCTGCGGTCCACAAAAAACGCGAAAATGAAGAAGTGTGATAAATAACTAACCCGCTTTTTTTTTTCTCTGTTTGTGTTCCTTTCGCAGCAATGCCCCTCTGTCTTTCTCGTCCAAAGTGTGTTATATAAAGTACCGAGACCCCTCCAGTGTTGGTGTGGCGCAACATCTCACCAATACTGTATTTGTTGACAGAGCTTTGATAGTAGTGCCCTGTGCGGAAGGTGAGTGCAGCCTGCCTCCTTTAAAGAAATCAAAAATGAAATGTCTTGACTTGTCTCAGTGGACTTCATGGCCGTCTTTTCCCCCTTGAATCCAACCGTTTGTCGTTTTGGTTGATTACTGGGTTTTTTCATTCACATGGAAAATTGGCATGTTGTTGCCATTGGCTAGTTCAGATTTGCCACACAGGTGACTTGGTTGTATCACCTCACTAAAAAAACAACACCCCCCCCAGCTAACTATTGTATTTTATTTTCCATTTTTTTCTGTAATGCCTTGCCAAGGTTTCTGTTTTGGTGTCACATGGTGGTTTTTGACAGATCATCATTAGACTCTACTGAATGTTTTTTGAAGCTGCAAGACATTATTTAGGTGACTTTCTCTGGATATGCCATTACAAAAACTGTCATTAATGTTACTTGTTTCATGGAAATTACAAAATAAACCCATGACAGCTAACTTAATCCCCTTTTCTCTCTCTTTCATTTTTGGTGCTCCTTTTTCTTTAAATCTCCCTCCCCTTTGGTGCCACTGTTGTTCCCTTTTGTGTACAGTCAAAAAAAAAAAAAAAAATGTCACCTCTAACTTGATGCTTTTTGTCCACGTGACTTGGTGCTGGATGGCTACTGAGTTTATTAATTTGGTTTTGTATGTTTTTTCTGTGTGATTATGTGTGCATATCAGATGACTAGCCTGGCCCAGCTGTTACACTACACTAGCCTGAGTCAGGCATTGTTTTCCAAGCCACTATCCCCGATCGGGCCAACGCAGCCTTCAAGGGGGAATGTGACCAGGAGAATAGCCCGCTGAACCTTCCAAGATGGACACCTTGTCTCTTTTTATTTATTTTTCTTTTCTTTTTGGTTTGTTTCCTTTCATACTTTCCCATGTTGTCCACTTTCTACTGTCTCTATCTAGAAACTACAGTATTGCTTATCTCTAGCGTTGTGTTTATATTTGTTATTTTGGTTTGTTGTTTTGATTATTGTCCAACCCCCACCCCCCTCTCTCTTTCTGCTACAGCTGCAGCTTGTGTGTGATTGAATTCTGTCCAGGTTGCTACGGCATACCGGTGGGATGTGTGTCACACATGGGATGATGGGGGAGGATCACTAACACTTGACTCTCTTGTCACCTACGCCTGTTGACGTAGTTAGGGGCTAGACATTGTAAAAGTGAGACCCAGTAATGAAAACTTTATCTCATTTTCAACGTAGCATCTTTTAAATTCTGTTTGCACTTTTCATCTGTGCTGAAATCTGTTGTAAAAGGCAACATTTAGGAGTTTTCCCTCACATTACTGCATTGCAGCTCTGATATGGATGTGTAGAATTTATTTATTTCATTTATCTAACACAGATACCTTGCATTCAACGTCACTTTCTCTTTTAACTTGGCAACTCGTGACACATGCATTCATTCTTTGCGTCGTTGTTTATTTTGAAATATATTTCCTAGCAGTTCACACTCCCAGCTACAATGAACTGAATTTGTAGTTATCTTGTCTCTTGCTATTCTTACCGTAGCCTTCTTCTCCAGCATTAGAAGCAGCAGATTTTAATCCAGAGTGGAATGAGCAAAAATTCCTAATTGGTTGTTTTTATAGCTAAGTCTTGGCTAACATTTCCTACAGTTCTTAAAATTGTTGTTCTTTTCTGTATCTGATGTCCTGTGTGCTATTAGTGATGCAGCCATTGGGGTTGTCTTGTGTTGCACACCTTTCCAACACTGCGAAACGATCGCCCCCCCCCCACGGAAAAGCGCCCATGCTTGATATCGTATGGTTCATGACCAATATGTTTCCAGTACAGGTGACCCATGCATCAAAGTGTTGACTCATTCACTGCATTGTGTTTTTTCTTTTCTTTTTTTGATCTATGAAAAGAGACCAAGGACAAAATCTTTTGATTGTGAAAAAAAAATTAAGATTTTTTTTCATTGAAAATAATACTGAAAATAAGACTGACTGAGAAGAATAATTTGATCAAAGCAAAGTAAGGAAGCTCGGTCTCCAGTTTACCATGAGTAGACAGTAGAAGACTTGTAGGCTGTATGGGGAAGTGTATGCTCTCTTTCTCTCTAGAATACAGTGGGCTAATTGTGCAGACATAGAGGAGGCAGAGAGACGAGTCCCTCTATTGCCTTCACTAATATCGCCTTCTGTCCTGCAGGGAAAATCCCAGAGGAGGCCAAGGCTTTGTCACTTTTGGCACCTACCACCCCAGTACCCAGTCTGATTCCTGGTGGGGGCCTGCTGCCTATTCCTACTCCAGCCCCACTTCAGAATGTGAGTCAGCATCTGGTAGCCTACTCATTATCTTGTCTGTTTGCCTGTCATGTAAGTAAAACCTGTGTGTGTGTGTGTGTGTGTGCGTGTGTTGTTTGCTCCTGCAGCTGAACCTCCCCGTAGTGAATCGGATGTCAGCTAATCTGGACCCCACAGCTTCAGCTCTCTCCCAGCCCCCCCTCATGGGAAATGTGGATCCCTCAAAGATCGATGAGATCAGGAGGACCGTCTATGTTGGCAACTTGAACTCACAGGTAGGGTAGGCCGGTTATCGCGCAGGCCGATATTCAGCATTATCCAATTATCTGTATATTTGTTTTGCAGTCAGATAGCCGAAAAAATAAACTAATTTGAAAATGCACTGCTTTTGGCTCTGATGCAGCATCCTCTCACACAATGTTCCACCTAAATCTGTAGCAGATACATTCTTAGAGCTGCGTTCACACCTAAACTTGTGAGTTTTTTACATAAGGCTGGGAATCAAGAACTGGTTCCAAATAGTTAGATTACAACTGAAGAAGCCTCTTGGATGAGAGGTGAAATGTCTTCATGAAACTGAAACGCATCCAGTTGCCTACGATACAGCACTTAGGATCACTGCTGGCATGTTTTTCTGACAGTTGTGCATCGCAAAAAAAAAATTTCAAACTCAAGTCATCTAATCCTCTTTAAACCTACCACTGAATCTTACCTGTCGGCCGAATGCAGATTAATCTAACGCAGCCTAAGTTAAACAGTTGGGCTGTTGTACACCTGTGTCACATCCATGGCTGTTATCCTACTCGCCTCTACACTGTGTTGAGGCTTAGAGATACAACAGCTGCGTCGCCACTGAAAACCTGTGGCCTGCTGTTTTTCCCCACACAGAAAATTGATTAAGTCAATAAGAGAATTAATAAAAAAGCAGACTCTGTAATGGCATTGGTATCAGTAAAATCTCATCCATTTCCAATCCATGTTTTTCACAGCAGCAGGATGGTGTATGTGGGACTTAAAATAAACAACACTTCCCATGTTCAGTACTGTACATGTTACCAGGGCAACAGTGCGGCTCGTTTTAATTGTTTTCAAACTTCAGTGCAGCTCCATAGCACAGAGGAACAAGCTACATCTGGCTGTGGGTGCAAACACAATGCTTGTTATTAGGATCAACCCATTGTTAGTTTGGGTCTGGTCACTGGATTTGTCGATGATAAGAAAAATATAAAATATAACCAGACTTATCCTTTAAGTGACAAACATCTCTATTATTTGCCAGCTATCAGTTCCCTCATTCATATTGCAGTGCGATGCCTCATTTCCGCCCATCATTGTTCATGACAGATGGGGACAAATTACAGTCTCATCTAATAATGCTCAGAGCTAATTGTTCATTCATAAGCTCTTTGTGAATACTAGAAAAGATAAATGAAGCCTTCAAGTGCCAAGACATGCGGCACAGTTTGATTCAAGCTCCAGAGAATAAATAGAAATTATAACTGGACCCAGTCGTAACCGATGGAGCAGTCCCAATCTCAATCAGAGCTGCAAACGTGTTGTCATTAAATTATTTTTTATCTTTCTTTCCTCAGACCACCACCGCAGAGCAGCTGCTGGAGTTCTTTAAGCAGGTGGGAGATGTGAAGTTTGTGCGAATGGCTGGAGACGAGACTCAGCCGACGCGTTTCGCCTTCGTAGAGTTTGTCGAGCAGGATTCTGTCGCCAGAGCACTGACCTTCAATGGAGTCATGTTCGGAGACAGACCCTTGAAGTATGTATTCTTTGTTAATTCGACAATTTATTTAGGCTTAAACATGCTCCTTTTCATGATTCTTGTCATTTTGAGCACATAATACCTTCTTATTTTATGTCTTTCAGGGTTAATCATTCCAACAACGCCATTGTAAAACCTCCAGAGCTTACGCCGCAGGCTGCTGCGAAGGAGCTAGAAAGTGTGATGAAGAGGGTGAGGGAAGCCCAGTCTACCATTGCAGCTGCCATAGAGCCAGGTACGTTTTGATTTGACGCATACATCAAAGTTTCAGTCATAAAACAATGACGCTGTGTTCTGATGCTGAGACTGCTTCTCTTAACTCTAGCGGACATAAAGAAGCGTTCCTCCAGTCGGTCCAGAAGGGGACGGCGGTCTCGCTCGAGGTCACGCTCCCGTTCGCACTCAAAGCCCCGCAGGAAAAGATCCCGTTCGAAACACAGGTGCCCAATTAATATACATGGCTATTGCATCTCACTTGCTTGATGCTGCGATCGTTCAAATGTCCAATCTGTGACATTTTTTTCCCCTTTTTATTGGAGCAGGCCGCCACAGAGGTTATGGCCGAGAGGTGACTCCCACAGTTCCCGAGGCGGCCACAAGAGGCGCTCTCGCTCCAGAGACAGAAGGCACAGTCGAAGCCGTTCAAGGTGTGTTGCGAACAAACAACACATTTAAGATATTACAGACTTGGAATAATCCATAAAATGTCATTGTCATTCTTATCATCAAAACTAAATCTGATCTACTGTAGTGCCACCCTGCTGTCCCAGGAGGGCTCACCAGGTACTTAGGAGTCTGTGAGCTGCCCGAATTTGGCTCCTGTTGCATTAATCTAGCACCGCAGGGGGGAAATAAATTAAATAGCTTTTAATTCATCTTTTTTTTTTAGCTCATGTTGTCTCTAAAAATATGCCTAATCCAGATAATGTGTTGTAATCAGGGGCCACAAGAGGAGGAGTAAGGATCGGTCCAGGAGCCCTCGGAGGAAAGCCAGATCACCCTCACCGAAAAGGTAAATTCACCGCATCTCATCCTCCCAGAGAGATGTTTCTAAGTCTCCAATGTCTTTTCTTATGTTTTCTAGGTGGATTTCTAATTATTTATGCACACTTTATATCGGTTATTTTGAATATGCAAGGTTGTGATTGTCTGCTTCTTCTGCTGTCAGAGGTAAGAAAGACAAGAAGAGGGAACGCAGCAGGGACAGACGGGACCGCTCCACGTCCAGAAAGAGGAGCCGCAAGGACGAGGACAGGATAAAGAGCAAGGCCAAGCCAATGAAGGTAATAAAGCGTCAACTCCTGACTGAAATAAGGCTCCCCTGCGCAGATACATGCCGGTACCAGAATCTGCTGATCAATTTTTCCTGGTTGAGCAGGCAAATAAAGCTGTCGCACTGCTGATAATTTAATGAGCTGAGCTTTGTCCCCCTAAAAGACCCGTCAGACGGAGGGGGAAATGAGTTTTCTGTCAGTGATGAAAAAGAGTATAAGGAGCTCACTCCAGCAGTTTTTTCCTCCCCACGTTGATAGGAGGAAGACATTATTAGTGACCTTGTTTTCCCCTTAGCTCTTTATGGCTGGCAGAAGTGCCCAATGAACACCTGCCAACCTACAGGGAGGCATTTTGTAAGCCATTTCCGTATTACATTTTTTCCGACAATTCACCCCTCGCTTCCTCAATCCCTTCATGGACCTGGACTTCCCATACTGCCAATAGTCTGATGCTGTGGTGCTTTTCAGATTCAGAGTCGTGACTGAACAAAGCTTTCCAAATCCCCCAAAGAAATGTTGGAAAATCTTGGAAAATATTTAAATCCGTAATTTTTTTAAGGCGTCATGATTGTCTGTCTGCTATGGAGTCAAAGGAGTGCCACAAAGAAAAATAAATCTGTAAAAGAATAAGAAAATAAATGTGGGAATATAAAGACAATTGACAGATTCATTTTTTTTGCATATTATTTTCCTTATTTTTATTGTTTTGTTTTTGTTTATTGATTTGTTTTGTCCGAAAGCGAAATAAAAAAAGCAAAACCTAGGATTAAAGAAAAGGATTTTATTTTAAAATGAAATGTAAACATAAACAAAGGAATAATTAATTGATTATGCTGTTGTCAATGTGGTCCTGTAAAAACAAAACATTTGGAGATCTGTCACTGTTCCATCTATAATATATGTTTTAAGTGTAGGAGGTTAAATTGTATGCAAGCCTCTGATTTCCGGTCCCGAAACGACCTTCCCAGTTACCTTCTTATCTTTGATGAGCTTGTTTTGACTCGAGCTTCCGACTCGAGTATTGTATCACGTGATAACCTACTTTTCAAAGTTCAAACGAAGCCGATAGCCGAGAGATAAAAGGTGACACATTTTATCGCACTCCATCTACGCTGTCGATAACAATCAATGTTTGTACATCAGAAGCTGAACGAATGTTCTCAGAAACCACTGCAGTCTTACAAAGTGCTGCACTGCACAATCTTGTCATGTACTTTAGTTCACAGCTCTCTGAAGTGATGCTCAACACCCAAAATTACAACCAAAGCAAACACTCCCTGCAGACTTCAGGGCTGATTCAGTATCCATCTCTGTACAGGGATCGTACAAAGTCTTGAAAGTTAGGAAAATGTTTATTTAATGAGAAAAAACACACAACCAAAGTTAATTTATAGTAACAATTTAGATGTGCTTGAGAAGTGTTTGAATCAGCTGAACTGACTTGTTACTCATTCGAATTTTCAGGTGGAAAGGGACTATGACCGAGAAGAGAAGGACGACTTTGAAAGCGACAGAGAAGACTCGGTCACACACAGCGACGACATGACGTCATCACCCTGTGCCCAGCACAACGGCAGCTACAAGACTCACAACGAGGAGGACACATCTATGGGTGCAGATGGCACCAAGTGACTATGACAACACTGCAGAAAAAACTAATCTCGCTCCATCGAGTGATCTCAACGCCTATCGTGTGCGTATACATCCACGAACATCAGATAACCACTTAAAACAGCGTCTTTTCTCCATCATCGTCTCCTGTTGTACAATCTGATTTTACTGTACATTCTTGGCAAATGCATGGATCCTGTAATTCAGTTACAGTCGACCGAAAGGCCAAGTGAGCACTCATTACAGCAGAACCTTTCCTGTTAAGCTGCATGTTAGGGCTGTAACTTACAATTATTTTCAATATTGATTACGCTGCCCGATATTTTCACAATTAATTGCTTGTAAAAATGTCAAAAAATTGTGAAAAATGCTCATCACAATTTCAACGAACAGTCCAAAACCCAAAGACTCTTCATTTACTATCACAAATGGCAAAGAAAAGCAGAAAATCATGACATTTAATAAGCTGGAACCTGCAAATGATGTACATTTTTGCTTGAAAAATTGCTGAAACTAATACTTGTTTATCGACAAAATTGTTGCAGAGGGTGCACATGATATAACAGTTCTACACTAAATACTACAGGCTCACAAACTAGTACACAATTGAGTCAGAAGTTCAACAATAACTGGAAAATAGAAGCTGCAAAACACACTGTTGCAAGTCAGACATTTTTTCATAATATTATACAGGTGATATTGTGTCCACCTCCTGTGATGCTTTAAGAACTCAGTTCCTGTTATTCTTTCCATAGAGATACTCAAACTGTCGTCACCTTACCTAGCAGACTATGAAAAGTGTGCAGGCCTGAAGCAGCTGCAGAGCTTTTGAGTTTCTCCAGCGATTTAAATGCAGTTTTTAATTGATGAAAAAACCTAATCTTTTTCTCCATTCCTTCAGCGTCATCTTGACCAAACACTTCAAAAGTCTAAAAAAAAAACTTTTATGCCTCTAAGATTACCACTATGTGTGTCATACTGTAGTATGTCTGACATTTCCTTGTCTAAATATTGCAGACAGTAATATGCAGAAACAATCTGCGACAAAACAAACTGCAATAACTGTAAAAAAAAAAAAAAAAAAATGCTTTGTGTATTCCTGAGATTTAGGCCCGGACACCAAACCGACCTCAAAGAACTAGTGCAGTTGAAGGTCACTTGTTAGGTCGCCTGTATCTGAGCCAAAATGCTGCGCTTGAGTACTCTGCAAAGAGAAAATACAACAGCCATCAGCCGACTAGCTTGTGCGTTTTGTGCCCGTGTGAGAGGAAATCACTCTCCAAACCACCAGGTGGCAGTAGTCTAATCATCATTCAAAAAGGGAAACTAGAACACTCAAGGACTGCGGATACAGTTAGGATAAACAGTGTTTATTCACACCACTCTAGCTAATACAGCCACTTATAATTGAGAATACGTCTGATGATAAGAAGGCAAAAAAACAAAGACAAGTAGAAACAGCGCTTTATGTGTGAAATCATGGATACTACAACAACAGGCTCTTTTTCTGTTTCTCTTCTCGTGCACCGACTTGCTCAGCTGAACAGCCAATCAGAAGAAGGCAAGCCGCTTCATGCAGAAAAGTGCGAAAATGTAATCTGCTTTATATGTGCACAAAAGCAGGCATTCAAAGGCAATAAAAAAATCTCCCAAAAAAACTGGCAGCTACTCTGGATTCCAACGCATTAAGCTTGGCGCACTTCCTCAAGTAGCATTTCATACAAAATACTGTAATTCTAGGAAAAATGACTGCAGTAAATCCTGATAATTTTGCATGTGGTTCTGTGTGGTTGTTCAGTTTTAGTGATAACTGAACTGAGCAGACTTTGTCTTTAGGGATGTTTTACATTCTGAATATTACACTTTTCTGAGAGGCCCCAGTTGAATCTTCAGTTTTTCCTCTTATGGCTTTTAATTTATCATAGAGCCACTTGTGTTTCTAGAACAATGTGCTGGTTAAAACTGTATTTTTCATCAGTTGCATTTCGTCAATACACGAATACTATAGTTGTAGTATAATCCAGGGAGGGCGTTATCATGTAAGCTTTCGGCGTACAGAAACTAAGGGAGTATCCATCAAAACAAGATTTCTACCAGCTGTTATTAGCCAGCTGAAATGTTCTTGTTGGGACATATCAACACGTCTTGAGGTAAAAATAAACTGGCCTCTGTGACGGAGGTCTCTCGGGGTGTAGCTGTTTTTATTCTGCTGCTCTGGCCTTGGTGTGACAGCAACTTCCCATATTCTGTTTGGTACAGTGGTACATTACAGTTTTAAAACATACTCCTCAAAGAGGTATAAGAAAACCCCTCTCACTGTATGAATGAAAGAAAAACAATTAAAAAACAGGTTTTCTGCTGATGCTAAAATGCTCATTTGTCCTTTTGTGTGTGGTGTTTAAGGACAGTTTGATCTAGCGGGTCTGTGAAGTGTCCTTTTTGTTTCCTGTTTTGCACCATTTCTCCAAGAGTGTTCTGCAAAATGTTGATTTTATGACTTGTGCTGTATTATGATGCAGAATCATGTTCTACTGTTTCTGTGAACCTGTTGCTAATATATTTCAGTAAAAAAGAAAGATACATTTCTCATTTGGTCGACATGAATATGTTGTTTTTACTTCCTGTTTTTGTTTCATGGGTGTAAGTTTACTCGCCTTTTTATATTTCTTAGTCGCAACAAGATCTCAGTGTATCACGTTCCTTTTCCTGTTATTGTTGTAATGCTGTGAGATAAAACTATAAACTTTTATAGATACAATACAGGCTTATACTGTAAAGGAAAAAAACAAAAACATAATGACGGTCGTGTGCAAAATGTCTGTCGGCTCATATTGCTCAAGAGAAGCGAAGCAAACACAGCTCACAGGTCAACAAACTGCTTGCAAGCACAGAAGGGTCAAAAAGTGCCTAGACTAAGATTGTACAGAATATTCTAATAAAATATGGAGACTTATTGACAGATGCAACCTGAATTTATTGTTAATTAATGATGTTTAATAGCTTAAACTAATGAGATGTTATATTAAAGTATTGTCAGTTGTCTTTAGTGATTAATAGCAGAGTAGAATGAACATTGATGGGACTTTTGTGGATTTGTTTATTTTTAATATTTTGTTTTCCTGTCTTATTTTTGATGTTGCAGTTTGCAGTATTGTGATTGTGTCAAAAATGTATGTTCATTTTTGTGCAAACTGGCCCCAGGTTGAGTTTTTATAAAAAGCTTGTAACATTTTAAAAGGTTTACTTTCGAAAAGAGGACTTAAAGACTTTATGACTGTCTTTGCCAAATTCCACTGAAATGGCTTTAACAAACCTAATTTGATTGTATTTTGTTTTGTTTTTGTTTTTTCTTTTGCTGCTTTTTTACATACACAAGGCTTCAGTATGAAGTGAACTCGTGATACAGTTTAGTAAAAAGTATTTCCAACACAACTGACAGTATGAAGAATTTTATTTTTTATACCCACTATGTCTGGAATATACTGTAGTAAAGATTCACGGTTTGATCGGGGGGGATTGGGCACTTGATGTAAAGGTTTGGTGACACTGTTTTTGAAGAGCTTGGGTGTACGTCCTCAGTTTGAATCTAACGATACATCTGATCTATTGCCAGGAACACTCAATAAAGAGACATTTCATTCAGGTATTTTTGTTTTATTGCCCTTGTTATACCACCAAGTATGAGTACTAGTGACTCTCAGTCAGCCTCTGTTTTCTGACTTTGGGAGTTAAAGGATAAGTTCACCAAAACGTGACAATTCAGTCATTATCTACTCTACTAAATAGCTCAAGTAGCTAGGGACCTGTTTTAAAATGTAAAAAAATAACTGGAAAAAAAACATAAAATGACTCCATACAGCTTAATATCCAAATTTGATTTGACAAGATGTTTTTTACACTCTTTTCTAAAGCCAAAATCTTCACTGTAGCTGCTAAGCTAAAAGCATTAGCACGAACCACGTCTGAAGTGGGTGCAAGAGCTTGAATGCGTGTTGTGGGTGAAAATAACATCTTTTGGGTTATTTGAAGACTTTGATTACACCGAACGGCCTGTAAGGAGCCATTTTATGATTTTATTTTCAGTTTTTCATGAGGACATGTCGTGGTAGCTGCACGGCAATCACAATTATCGTCTATTTTACCGAACTGGGACTTTGTTGAAGACAACTTAAAACTAGTGATTGAGTCCTTAAAAACATTACGAAACTGTTTACTGAGGTAATAAAACAGGTGAGAAGTAGGGACATTTTCTCCTAAGTTTCTATTTGAAACCAGTGGAGTTGCCCCCTGCTGGCCAGTAGAAAGAATGTAGGTTTAAGGCACCTGCATCCATATTTCCTACAGTCAATGCTACAGACATTCGTGTCCCTCATGATCCCCTGAGTTTGCATCTAGCGCCACCCTGAGGTCAATATATACTTTGGTTTATGAAGGAATATCTGTAAAATGAATTATTTTCCTGTCGGTGCCTCGCCTGTGCTTTAATTTTTATTGCAAGCATGTTAGCACGCTGGCGTTAGCATCGAGCAAAAGCATTACTGTGCTCAAGCATGACTGTAGACTCTTGTTAATATGATAATAATTGTGAGTATGATCAATAACACAAAATGACTGAGATCTGTTGATTCAGTGGCCAGTTATGATCTGTAAATGGGCACTTTCAGTTGTGTTTTCATGAGGTATTCAGATGTACAGGTAGAAAATAAATACTGTGAGTTCTGGACTGTCTATCAAGTAATGTACAATTACAGTATGGAATGAGCAGAGATGATGTTCATGGTGATGGGAGATTGTTCAAGTAGTGCATATATATACAGAGGTATAGTAGAGAGGTAGGAAGAGAGACAAACCGTCTGAGAAACTTGCGGTACGTCCGAGGTGCGTCCAACTTTCTGGGCTTTCCAGTTTAAATTCTGACCTTGCACCGTTGAACTGGACTTCTGTCTTTAGAGATATACTGTATTTTTTACCTTGTTTACGCAATGGTAATTTTGGCAGCTGACATAAACATAGAGCTAAATACTGTACTAGTAATGCTCTTGAT
The DNA here is from genome assembly GCF_040436345.1 of Pagrus major. Taxonomy (NCBI): domain Eukaryota; kingdom Metazoa; phylum Chordata; class Actinopteri; order Spariformes; family Sparidae; genus Pagrus; species Pagrus major. The sequence goes on from NC_133226.1 coordinate 21,991,752, forward strand.
TATTTAAGACACGCTGTTGAACCTCTGGCCCCTGAGGACTGCCATCGAGAACTTATTTGAGTCAAACATTCATGGAAGATAGTTGTTCTGATGTGTGTGTTCCTGGCTCTTCATGCTCTGCGGGCCTGTTCCAAACTGTTTTCATAAAATCGTGGACACCTCCTCGCTGTCCAAGATCGGACTGGTGCTAAATTGCCTCACATAGTCCAAACTTGATTTCACTGCGGTCAAGTCCACCTCCTCTGGATTGCTTTCTTGAGTATCTGGCGTACTCACTGGCTGAGGCGCCCCCTGCTGAAACATTTCCATCGTTGTGTATCCCGTTGGAAAGGCCTGAGTTGAGGTCTGGAGGTTTGTCCGTTGGATGTCTGCGCATGATTCTGTAGTATCGTCAGGGAGGATGTCGTCAGACGGATCCTCGCTGTCTCTTTGGAACCACTCACAAGTCATGTCTTCAGAGTCTTCCTCATCCTCTGAGGGATGGAGAAGCGGTAGTATTGATGTTAACGCGCTAGCAGGGATCACATCTTCTTTCTCAACGATCTGAAGACTGTTTGTATCCCATTCTTCCACCTTCAGGGTGTTGAGGGACTCTAGTAGTTCCTGAGAAGTAAAGACAGTAAAGGTTTGCAGTCTATTGTGTTGGAGGTTTTGTTTGTTTAATGCTGGTGGGTTTTTTGAAGGTAAAAACAGACACTCACCAGTTCACAGGCTCCTTCTATTTTCTGCATTGCATTGCTGTTTCCAGGGTTGGGTATGCTTGGCCACAAAATGACTTTTGCTCTGGATCAAGTAGAGTAGATAAAGGAAAGTTTACCCAAAAGTTAAAATCCAACTTATTATCTACTACCCTCTCGCCAATGGAAAGTCAGGTGAAATCTCGTAGTCCACAAAACATTTCTGGAGCCTCACAGTAAAACAGCGTTGTAGCGTAACTGGGAACTTGTTTTAAAAACGTTAAAAAAAACAACCCCCCAAAACTATAAAATGACTCTATACAGCTCCTCCAGCATAATACAAGTCTCCAGAAGCCCTTTCAAATTGATTTGAAAAGACATTGTTTATACACTTTGTTGGCTGAAATCTTCACTGTAGCTGCTAAGCTAAAAGCGTTAGCACGCACCCTGTCTGAAGTGGGTGCAAGAGTTCAACTGATGTCTTTTCAAACCAATTTTCAGGCTTCCGGGGAGACTTGGATGACGCCGCACAAGCTGTATGAGAGATTTTATCTTTTAAAACAAGTCCCCAATCGCTTCAGTTGTTCAGGAGAATTCTGTAACACTGTTTTGCTGCAAAGCTCCAGAAATGTTTTGTGTACTATGAAACTTTTTTCGACTTTCCATCGGCATAGGGGTGAGGAGATAATGACTGAATTTTTACTTTTGGGTGGGCTGTTCCTTTAAGAGGGCAATAGAGTAAAGTACACATAAAGTAGATCGATATTCATCCATGTTAAAATTAGTGACAGCTTGTTCAACATACATGTAAGACACTGCTGTACCTTTTTATTATCGGTGGTCCGACTCCGCATATCAGCACAATGGCCAAGACTGTAAAGACTGTGATGAAAACGAGATGAGAATCTGCAATCAAAAGAAAAATACACAAAAGGTATGGATGTTTCTTTGGAATTAATTCAAAAATAAGTATCGGAGTTCAATTTTCTGAATGATTAATGGTTAAAAGTTGTTGGGTTCAACCTTGAGAGGTTGTTTTGAAGAGGCTTTCTTTGCTTCGTACTCCTGCTCCTGCCTGGGTGAAGCCTGCTATCCGGACTTCGTATGCTGTGCCACTTTTGAGATCCGACAATTCGTAGCTGTTTAACGCTGGATCCACTGTAATATCTGCAATCAGAGAGTGACAGGTTTCTAAAGGATCATTTACACTTGGCAAAACAGTTGTTAGCCATGCTTGCAGCGTGGCTCGAGTGATGGCAACTATAATCGGTTGGTCCAGACTAAAATATCTCAACAACTTTTGGCCATAAATGATTGTATTGTATATGCATAATGAATTATTTGTATTTATGGATAAAATAATTAGTTAAAGTTGGATTATGCTTACTTCTCGCTGTTGTTGCCCCCAAATTTTGAAACTCAGTGTAGTGGATTATGTAACCCAATAGAAAACCTTGGATGTCTTCCTCTGGGATGGATGACCACTGCAGCAGCACAGAGTTCAGCGTCACATTGTGGTTGCTGATGTTTGGGGCACTGACAGGAGCTGTGGAAACACAATATCATGAAGTCAGACTGTTCTGTTATGGAGATGATAAGAAGAAACCAGCAGTATTGATCCATTAGATATTTTCCTTAAGAACTTATAGATTAATTGCCATGGAATTTTGTACAGACATTCATAGTCCTCAGAAGGAAAACCCTAATGAATTTGTTGAAGTCTTGACTTCCTCTAGAACCACCGGCAGGTCAAAATGATCATTTACACACTGAAATATCTCAAAATCTACAAGATCAATTACCACAATATTTTAGTACAGGCATTCATGGTCCCAAGAGGATAAACCCCAATTACTTTGGTGATCTCCTGACTTTTCTTTTTGAGACACTAGCAGGTCAAAGTTTATTTCTGTTTTCTTCACAATGAGCATTGCCACCTAGCAGAGCAGCTAGCATTGTAACAGATAGCAGCATTATACAGTTAAACAAAGACCTATTGAAAAGGTTACAGGCCTGTAACTTACATCCTTCAATGAAATAGAACTGTGTGCTGCCATAGGTGCTTTCGCTGTTGTTGATGTGCTTCATGTTGCAGGTGTCCTTGTTTGGTCTGGTGTGCAGAGTGATACTGTATCTCGCATAAGGCTCCAGAGGCTCTGGGTATTTAAAAAAATAACCACGTGGATTATTATTGAAGCAGGAAACTAAATGTAATTTGTCACTAAATCAACTCGTATTATGTTTACATACTGCTAATTTGTGTCAGAAAATATGTTTCGTAAACAACATGTAACACCTAATCTGTGAATAGAATTTCTAGAGGACAACCAACATTTGTGAATATTTACGCACCTGGTAGAGGAGATAAGGTCCTATAGTTTTTTTCATTCTGAAAAAAGGGCATGTACACTGCTTTATGTCCCATCTTCATCCACTCTGCGGAGTAGCAGATATACTTTCTGATGAGATTGTCTTTCCAGTAGATTGTAAAAGATGTGTTGCTGTGGACTGTCACGTTCAGCTTCCCAGCTCCCACACCTGTGAGGACAAATTTAGAATACGTTTTGAAAATCTAATCTTGTCATTCTGTGGGCTCAATATGAAGAGTTCATTACCAAAAAAAGATAAAACAACACCAGATGGATTGATATTGCCTAGTTTAGTGAGACTGTGGTGGGTGGACCTTTGACCCGCTGTGGGCATCCGGGGACATAATCACCCAGAAATATTTTAAAAAAAAAACATTTTTAAAATGATTCTGGGAGCAAAAGCAAGAAGGTGTAGGTACAAAGAACGTTGTGCTAAAGTGAACAATTGAATCATAAACACATTTGTTTTATAGATATGAATAGCAATGACATGACAACCCGCAACTTAGAGTGCGGTGGCCTGCTACAGTCTAGGTAATTAATAGGAGAGATTGTATAGGAGATATCTGTTTTTGCAAATAAACCCTTCATACGGACAAATTTATAATCAAATGTGGCCAGTTTTTAAAAACAAAAAAAAGTTAAATGACAAGTGATGTTTGATGTCATTGACAGGGAAACACAACAGGTGAAAACATTGTTTTTTCAGGCATTGGTCATTTTTTTGATTTTGCGCTCATGTGTCTTTCATAAAATTGCTTATTTTAGACTTATGGAACGAAAATGTCCAAAATACACATTTAGGTTTTATTTTAGATCAAATTTCTGTCCAGGTCTTTATCTAGTTTAACACTGTTTTAGTTATTTTATTAGATAACTACTCATTAGTATATTTAAACATAAAATATGAGAAAACTATTTTTTTTTTTTAAATTTATGTCTGTTGACAGTATTTTCTGATTTTTGGAGTGATATAAAAGAAATATCCAAAATTCCCTCTGTGAAAACCTTTGACTCAAGATTTTTGAACCTATAGATTCAGCCTATAGCTTTATCAAGTGCAAATTAGCAGATATGTATTATAAATCATGATAATAAACTTTGTTTATATAACACCTTTAAAAACAGAGTTTCACAAACAAGTGCTTTGACAATCAAGCAAAAGCAGGAAACTCAAAATTATATAACAGAACAAACACTCAACAGTCGAACCAAGCCGAGTTATAAGTGAGTTAAAACAAGAAGGCGGAACAGAAAATGGAAAAACACAAAAAATCAATATGAGTCATTACAAATAAAAGACATAAAAGTGATAAAGCAAAATATCAGAAAACTTGTAATACAAAAAATAATTGTCTTAATGTAAGTAATCATGGTTGTGGTGATCTACAGTATTTTTCACCTGTGTTGTCTCCTGTGAGCAGTTTTCTAGTGAGAACTCACCGGGCTTGTCTTCTCTCTGTGGTATGATGTGGTTCACGCCTGGAGAGGTGCTGGCGTTGTTGATGGCGCTGATGTTGACATGATAAGCTGAATAGGAGAGAATCAGTTTGATCTCAGGCTGTGTGGTGTTGATCCGCTCATGCAGGGCCTCTCCTGATACTTTCCCAACGGTCACGCAGTACCCATCATGCAGCTCTTTGGCAGAAAACTAACAAACAGACACATTTTAGTATCATAACAACGTCAGGGAAGATATACTACACATAATATTTGAGGAAGTACATTTTAAACATTTACCCTCCAGGTTAAAGTGATTTGCCGGCGGCCTTCTCTCCCTGCGTCGTCAGTATCTTCAAGGTTGACAATGACAGGCTGCGTCGTCAGTTCTGAAAGGAGACATTTATTTATAGGGAAATAAGAAACAGCATTTCAGCTCCACCTTTAAAACACTTTGTTTTTACAACATTTTGTTTTTAATTACACAACTACTGTGATTATTTATCTCATCACAATTAACACAATGAATAGAAGATTAACGCTGAAGTTATTTTAAACCAAAAGAGAGGAAAGCAAGCTGACCTGGTGGGACGGTGTAGGTGTCACTCCATAAACACTGTGAGCATCTATCTGTAGTGACGCACTTTATCTGTACAGTGTAGACCAGCGAGGTGTTTAGATTCTCCACTGTACATTTCTCTCTGTTTTGGGATCGTGACTGTGAACAACATAGAAGTGAGTGAATCTCAGGAGTTATCCAAAACATTCATTCATATTTTTTTTGCATGCAATAGATAATTAAAGGGCAACTCCACCAATTTTACACATTAAAGTGTGTTTACGGGTCTCGGGGAGTGCTACTGCATGTGTGTAAAAAGTAGTTTGAAGCCTTTTGTGGCTCCAGAGGAAGCTGCATGTAATCTGATAAATTGCCTCCAGTGATGTCACTCAGTGGCTAAGTTGCATTGTGGGAAAACTCCTGTAACACTGTTGGACTAATAGACAGTTTAAAAACAAATGGTCAAAATCGATAGAGCACAACCAGAGTTATCACCGTCTCTATCTTTCTTATCTTTTCAATCTTTCTATATTTTTATTCCTTTCACTGCTCTTAGTCTATGTATCTGTTTTTTATTCCTCTCATGTGATGTCTTTTTCTTACTGTCCTTTACTGCTTCTCTTTGTTTATTTTTTATCTATTTATTATCCTTTACTTTTTTTACTGCTCTTAATCTTTTTATCTGTTCTTAATTTCTCTGATGTGATGTTGTCTTCTTATCGTCCTTTATTGATTTTATTCTTTTATCTCTTTATTTGCATTGCTTTTTTTTCTTTTTTGCCTGTTTTATCGCTTTTATTCCTTTTATTTGTCATGACTCATTGACTTTTCATGTTTTTCCATTTTCTAGTCTGAAATATTGTCATCCTGAGCATCCTGCTTTTGCTTGTTTGTCAAAGCACTTTGTAAACTCTGTTTTTATATTATTATATAAGTATATTTTACTGCAATACTTGGGTACATTTACTCAAGCAGAATTTCAAAAGCAGGATTTTTACTGTGAGTATTTCTTCCATCACTAAAATTATTTCACATGAAGTGAATGAAAAGGGAGACTGCTATCGATCTAAATTCCCTAATATTTAAGCCTTCAATTTCAGTAATCATGCTCATGTAATATTAAAATCAGTTAATACTGACCTCGCTCCACATTAGGCTGTCCAGTGCTTTATATCTAATATCGTAATAGTCAATGTACTTGTCCACCTTTGGCCAGCTCACATTCACAGCTAGTCTTCCAGAGTGGCGGCTGAAGGACACAGTGTATGGAGGACCACATCGCCCTGAAATATAACAACAATTATTCAGATCTGTCAGAGATTCATCAATGAAGAAACTTGCTGATAAAAAAAAATATATATATTTGTGGACTTACACAACATCTTTGGTGAACCTCGGAAAATTGCTTTTGTGCAATTTGCTGACTTGCTGTCTTCATAAACCTCCGCAGTCATGTTGTATCTTGCAAATAAGACGACCTCCTTCGAGACACTGGTGATGTTGGTGTGAGCTTTGCAAAGTTTTTTGCTTGTGGAAGGAGAAATGATTTTCAGAATTACACATTTATCATCAAGAAATCATTACAAGTGTCCTTTTTTTTAGGATGTTCAGGGGAGACTACAGAAGCCCTGAGGGGCAAGTGAGAATATTCTTTTCTGGTGCTCCGTTTTCTAAGTTTTTTTCTTTTTAGAAAAGATTTTCTTTTAAATATCTTGAATGTTGAAAAGGTCAAAGTCTGCACCAACAGAAGCTCCTCTCTCCCACAGAAAACACTGCTCCTGAAACGCCCCGTCAGTAGCCCCGCCTTTATCTCCGTGACTTCTTGACATCACACTACGTCACCGTGTCACACATTTGCATAATTTATACCTAGCAGTTAGTTTGGCATGTAAGAATTGATCTAGCACAGCTGCCCTGTTGTTGTTAGTGGTGCTAGGTCAGGTGTGTGTGAGCTGACCAATCAGAGCAGACTGATTGCTGTACTGGACAGTTTGTGAAAACTGATGTGTTTTATGAGCATTAAAGCATGTAAACCTATTCTAGTAGTAACCCAAAATAAAATCATGAACCTGAAAATGAGCATAATATGTCATCTTTAAAGGCTCTTTTATCCCTAAAAACATGGCAGAAATTGTTCTATGACAGATTTTCTGATTTATGGAGTGATTAAAAGAGATATCCAAAATTCCCTCTGTGAAAACCTTTGACTGTAATATATCAACAAAATGAAACAAGAATTTAGATCCTGGATTTATCCAATGTTCAGACAGCTAGGTGATGCTTAATTTGCATATTTAAACACCTGTAATACAAAAAATAATTGCCTTAATGTCAGTCATATTTGGGGAAGTTTCATGGTAACATCCATTACTACATTTTTTTTACCCTTTTCACCCTTAAACAACATGTATGAATGTAAAATTCAGTTCTACTTACTGTTGTTGTATGATGAGCGTGTATGTCTTTTGTGATGCGCGGTTTCCAGGTTTCCACTCACAGGTTTTCGTACCTGGTGTTTTATGTTTACCAAAACAATCTAAATCATGGACTCCATCTGAAACAGAGGCAGTCCACAGTCACAATTTCAGTGAGAAAAATAAAAATAAATTTGTCTGTTAAGTGATTTTACAGCTGATGATTCACTTCAGATGACTCAAATGCTTTTTTTCATTACCTGGTTGAACCCCACAGTGCTGATATTTGAGTGAAACGCTCGTTGAATTGCAATTCACTGGAACAAAATATGAATAAGTGGTGTGAAACTAGATTACGATCATCTTGTGGAAAAACACACCTCTAAATTTTATCTTATGAAAGGAAATGACTTTAATGATATTTGTAACTGATTGAACAATATCTCAAATGTTATTAATAGAGGAAAACTATTTATTAGACACAATATAAAGAAATCAGCAAGAATGCAAAAAAGCACCCAAAAGTCATATTTGAGTAAAAGTAAAAAATATTGTGTTAAAACATTACTTTAGAAAAGTCTTAAAGTATCTGATATTAAATTTACTTAAATGTCAAAAGGTATTTTTGTGGCAATACATGTATTTAAGCATCTAAAGTACAATAGTATATTTACATGTAAGTATATACAAAATACTATGGGTCGGCTGATTTGGAGGCAAATATTGTACTTTTTTCTCCTCTATATTTGATAACTTTAGTTACTTGTTAATTTGCAGATTACATTCCTGTGTCAGAGCCAAAGTAGAACATTTAAAATTTAATTTAAATTAATTTATTTTATGACAATCTGATTTTAAAAACAAACCCTAAACCCTCTAATAATCAGAAAAATGCTGAATATCGGATCCAATAACATGTTGACCCATAGGATAAATACATACATGTAAATATATGTATTATTTATTTGTACTTGTGCTTTTGAATCTTAGGTAAATTTATTGCCAGAAAATTAATTTTGATACATAAGTACGGTTAATATCACATACTAATATCTCAACACGATATGTTTACTTTTACTCAAGTATGACTTTTCAATACTAACTATTAGTTATTTATTTGTTAACAAACAAAGAAATGTTATATAAATCATTTATTAGGCAATTGTTATGGTAAAGTTACAACTGATGTCTCGCTTTATAATTGCTTTGCAACAGTTCACGTCAGTAAAATAACTATTAACTAAAGTTCAATTAACTATAAATCAACCTTTTATCAATGATGGTTATTATAAAGTGATACCAAAGTACAGTAGTTGCAGAAAATGACAATATTGTAAGTAGTGTAAGTACCTCAAAACTGCTCTAAAAGGAAAAGCTCACCCAAAAATGAAAATTCAGTCATTATCCACTCACCCTCATGCTGATGGAGATGATGGAAATTTCGCCATCCACAAAACATTTCTGGAGCTTCACAGCAAAACAGGGTTGAGGCATTCTCCTGAACAACTGAAGTAGGTGACTTTTTCTTTTTGTTTTTTCTTTTTTTGTTAGTCCCCATCTGTTGTTTCTGAGAATGCAGCAACGTGATTCCCTCCAAAGCTCCAGAAATGTTTTGCGAACTACAAAACTTCACCCGACTTTCTACCCCTGTTCGGTCGTGTAGAAAATGACTGTTTCAGATAATGACTTTTGGTTGACCTTTTCCTTTAAGTACAGTACTTGAGTAATTGTGGTTACATTGCATCAGTGGAAATCACTAATATGTGAGCAGCAATATGATGATTAATATGATGAGATGTTGTGACAAAAAGTGAGTCAGCCCACCGGAAGATGCTCGGACATGAGAGGAGAACATGTTGTGGGAAACGAGGATCAGACCTACGATATGAACAATAGCAGAAGGCAACTTTGGTTGAAATCAGCCATGAAATACAAGTTGTTTGACTGATTTATAATAGAGCAATACAAACCCTAACCTCTCAGTGGATTTACTTCATTACAAAGAAGAAAACACATGGCCATGATTCACTTTTCTCCTCCAAATATCTTAAAATTATTCTTGAACAGTAACAGAAAATCAAGACAACAAAAGCAAATATCAAAGATCACTTACCAAGGAGGAAAACATGCGAGGAACATTTTGAGTCTGAAAAATCAAACGGAAATCCACAGCCAACCATGTCGCCCGGGGCTGAATGAAAGACTGAAACCAAGAAAAGAGATAAAGTGAGTTTGAGGCGATCTCACACCCACATTCTGCTGCCATTCACCCCGGGTGGCTGACAACTGAGAGCTCTTTGAACTGAATGATGAGAAGGAAATATTTTTGGGGAGTTATAGCTCAGTGAGGAGGGGCGGGGACATGTTTGTGTCACAGCTCAGAGGATTCATAGACTGACAGTAACATAATGATATACTGTAGGTCCCCTGGAGTTTGCAGAAAAACTGTCACCTTCTTTGTAACTTCTTCTTTCCTCAAATAGATCTGCTCAACATCAAATGAGAAAAAAACACTGTGATGTGTAGGAGGTGCGTCACAAACCAACCAGACATGACTGTGAAGCAACTGTGCATGTATGAATTTCTCTTTTTCTCTGAGCACTTTACTGAAAACAAACTCTCAGGGCTCACTGTGACTCAAAGCATGCAGACAAATAACTTTTGGTTCCCTGATTTCAGTAAACTCTTTTACTTTCAAAGAACTGGAAGTCATTTTCATGCGAAAGTCTCAAAATTGCGCTAAACTGTCACACACGTTTTGCAAATGGTTCATTTTGAGTCAGAGGAGGACTGATGTGAGTGTTTTAAGAGAAAATACCTGCTGCCACCAGTTTCTGTGACTGAATGGTTTTAGGAAACGGTAGTAGAATGTAAATATAGTGAGAGCGCACGCTGTCGAGTTTTTCCTCACTCACAGTTCTGTTAACTTAATAATCTGATTCACTGCGGCCACAAAAATACTGAAGTAAAACCTGCAACACATGGACGATCAGTAGCTTTTGCTCTGCTAATTGCTTTTGTGTGATTCTATTTGTTTCAAGACATTCGGCTTTACTCTCCTTTATCTGTTTTAGTTTTAAGCTTTGTGTTTTATTTGGCTCCGTTTTTATTGTAAAGCACTGTTAACTGGGTTTGAATTTGATTTGAGTGTTTTGTACCTAATATTTGACTCCATTTTTCATCATATTATGTCAAAAAAGAAGGAGTAAAGTGCAAATGTTAAAGAGGCTTTTTGTTTTGCTTTGTTCCGATGGATTTATGCTCTTATCAGATTTATTTAAAACAGATCATGTCTCAAGTAGCTCATACATTTTATTTTATTGTTTTAACTTAAAGATCCCCAAAAAATATTTGGCTTTTAATGATAATCTGTGTCTGATTTTGGTTCAATGTCCTTTGTTAAAATCAATTCTTAAAATGACATCCAATTCTTCTCGCTCACTGAAAAATATCTGAAAAATGTTTTCAATCTCAAAGTGGAGCAGCGGCCAGCTAAATACAGGTTTTAGTGGAGGGTAAATTTAAATTAGTTATATGCTTCTGAATGAATTAAGATTTCTATGTAACAATCATCACATATAGGTAATGTGCACAGTATGTGCCAACTGTGTGAGGCTGTTCTTGAGTCACGTAGTCACTGAGTTAATCACAGTGAGAAATTAATCAACGGTGAACTTGACCACTGAAACATCCCAAAATAGTCAGTTTACTTCCTGTATGTTGGCTGCCACTGATGCTGGTTCTTTATTCTACCCATACTATTTTCTTTCCTGTGTTACCTTTGTTCTCATGTTTAGGCCTGTGTTTTAAATTTTGTCTTTCAATGTAAAGTACATTGACTTTACTGTACGTGAAGTCATAAAACGTGCAATATCGATAAAACTGCTGTTACTTCTTCAGATGTCCAGGATGCAACTTTACGTGTGATGTGAAAACGTCAAACCTCCACTGCACTGAGACACTTCACTTTTTGTGTAAGAACCATAATTGTCTGATAATTGCATATCTGACACAATTGTTTGCAATTGTTCTGGAATTGTTTTGTTCTATTCTAAAAACTACTGACGTAAACAAATATTTTTTTATATTCCTTCATTTTATTTTTAAATGTTCAATTTTGTAGGCCTTTACCAGACACAGAAACAACAGACTAGAACATAAACTAAAAAACCTGCCGGACATATTTACAATATTGCTTAGATGTAAACAAATCTTTGACCGCATTCGAAAACATTTATAACTCGCACTGAAAGTAAAAAGAAAAAGTATACGATTTGGAGTGCACCAAAGGTTACATCTTTTGTCCACAGGGGGCGACAGAACAAACAAAAAAAGGTCTTTGTAGCAGCTTTAATGTCTTAAAATTTACCAGCTTAAAAATGGCAAATTAAATCAACTTGTTCTTCTTTTCTCTAAGGATAAAAAAACCTCAGCTATAAATATCTTATACATATTGTCGTTGTCTGGTTAGTTCCTCTATTTAGGGGTGATCGTAAGTTCCCTGTTTTACATTAAACTCCACATCATGATCTTGAATTCAAGAGATGTTTCTTCTAGGAAACCGACTTCCCACAATCACTGTTTTTATAATTCATATGCCTCGCTTAACTCAGCTCTTCAAGAGCTGCAGTATAGCAGGAGGATAAAATTAGGCTGCACCTGTGCAGGTGGGGTTCAAGGACACAAACCACAGCAACCGCAACATGTATGCAGAAGTGCATTTATGTGTTGACATACATGAGTTTTAAGATGGCGAAACAGAGAAACATGTGCTTTTTGCTGCATGTTCCTCCCTCTGTGAAACAGGAAGTTCAGTTCTCACCTCACTGACTTCAGTTAGCAGGAGGCCTGCAGAACATCATTAATGCTGTTTATCATGATCTTGATCTTAACACTTCACCTGAGCACTTAACCAGCTGTGGAGGAAAGTTCATCTTTGTAAGCCCGCTGCTCATGGTTGAGCTCGGTTGAAATAAGGTCAACTGTAGAAGAAAAGTTTTTTTGCTGACGACAAATCTCCTTCATGCATGTTTTGAAGGAGGTGTTCACAGTGTAGAGATTAAGGGAACTGATGCTGCCAAAGGGACAACATGTTTTTTAATTAAAAGCAGCCATTATAATCAGCAAAGGGCATTTCAAGGGAAATTAATTTCCACTAAATGCGTAAATGCCTGCCTACTCATGTTTTCAGTACGTGTATTTCCCCCACCTTTACTTTTATCATCCCAGAGATCAGCGAGGTGCTGTAACACACTTGAGGGCTCGGAGACTTGAAAGATCATGTGGGTTCCTCTCATGTTGTTTTGCTTTGATCAGGATCACTTTAGTGTCATCCTAGTTTTGAGTGCCCGACCAGAGAACCGGGGTTTAGTAATCATTTCTACAAACTGGCATTCATCATTTCTTCTGTACTTACTGTAACATAGTGATGTATTATTCTGCTTTGGAAATACATCATAATGCATCTGCAACATAAAATTCTACATTTTATAACCCTGATAAAGTTCAAAGGAAGCTATCTTTAGAGTAATTAAGTGTAATTTTGCAATAAATTATGTTTATTTCTCCAGTTTTCAGAGCACATAAACAATAAAGTCATGACATACACCACTTTTATACACTGGGTTTTTGTTGAATACTTTCTTGGTTTTTGGTTTTGAAGGACAAAATGAAGACTGCATAAATGATCACAAATAAAATGTATTTGCACTCTTTGATGAAAATGTTATCTCAAGTGACTTCCTGATAGTTTATACTGCGTCAAAGTGGCATCAATGTTTGCAACCAATTCTCTTTAAAGAGATGTAATCAGGATTGACGTATAACATGGTACTGATAATTAAAATAGCAGATATTGCAAAGAGTCCCCTTTCATCAGAAATGCTTGCTAAGGAAGTTTCTGGAAAACCACAGATAAGTTCAAACTGTTTTCGTGTCTTTATGTCTCAACTTTCCGTATGTTGAGATTGAATTTTCTGTTTCTCTCTTGTGACAGTGCTGTGGTTATGCTCGGGTTAGATTTAACCACTTGGTTTGGCTTACAATACCTGTTTTGCCATGCTCATGGATGGAGATGGTCTGACAGTAGCCAGTTTTGATTGCCAGAAGAAACGCTGGAAATGTCCATTACTCCTTATATTACACCTGGTTTTGTCGCCACAAAAACGGATGGAAATGTCTCCAACTGTCCTTAGAAATATCAAGTGGTGTGTTTCAAACTCCGCCCATTTGGCAGCCTTGTTGGCTTGTAATAACACCCCACCACCCGTCCTTCCTTCTTCTGCAACATGTGGTTAATAAGCATAAAATGTGAACTCCATATGCAACCACATATGCACATGACAACCTTGGATGCTACTGAGGTTTGCAGAAACGTTAACTGCTAACAATCCGAATGAAGTGGTTCAAGAACAACAACCATTTTATTTTTTTAAGTCATCATCAGGCTTCCATACAAAAAACCAGGGTACTTGTTGGTGTTAATATGAACAGCTGAGGTACATGTTTTGTTTTCATGGCAACAACCAGATCACATTATGAGGAGAGCATGAGGTCAGCTGCTGCCTGTAACCTCTTCTCATCAACATCAGTAAACAGTACCCTCCTGTGGAGAGAGTGTGTGTAAGACTAAGCTGCAGGAAACATGATGCTGCATGTTAATGCACAAAGATCATTTCTATCTCTGTATATTTCAAGTTAAGCATTCAAAGACGTGTATAACTTTTGGTAAGAAGCATTTTCATGAATGAATGAATCTTAAAGCAACACAGCCATACTAACAACAACAGATCATATCTGAAAGTGTTGTTCTTTCATGTGTGTTTTCTTGGAAACTGCTTTGTGACTAATAGTTTCAGTCGAGAAGGAATGTTTAGGTTATTAGGAAGGGAGATGATACGTAAAACTGAAAAATAATGGTGTAAAATGAAAATCTGTTACGGGATATTTCAAGTTTGATGTCAAGAAACGTTTGGTTTTGAATTTAGGATTTATTTTGAAATCCTAGCAGGCCTGTGATGATGCACAGAGCTCAATGCTAATGTCACAGCAGGCATAATGTTTACCATGTTCACTGGGGCTTGGTTGGAAGAAGTTAGACATTTAAAGTTTTGACCTGATGATGGCGCCAGATGAAAAGTCTGAGGATCATCACAGTTATGAAGTCTGGGTTTAAGGCATTTTTGCCTTTCCTAGTATCTCCTGTGTTTGGTCTTTTTGTGTCATGTGTGATAAGAATACACATGTTTGATTTGCCATTTCAAAAGGACGTCTTTTGTACCCAAGAGAGAGAAAGGCAGGGGTGACCCTCGGGCATCACACTGGCCAGATGACATTTGCACAAAGCAAAGTCACCGTTACCACTGCAATATTTTACTCTGTAAAACATCGACCGCGAGTGGAGCAGACTGATCTGTGCACTGTGAGGAGGTGTTGCTTCCGTATTTAACATTTTTAAAGAGTGATGAGCTGTCAAACCTATCAAGCAGGTGTTACAGATTTCAATAGAAATGTGTCATTTAACTACCAGGGAGCCTCCAATTTATTCCAGAATATTCAAGTGGATAAATGAGGTCAAAATGAACTTAAAAACGTGACTCAAAGATCAACGACAGCTCAGTGAGATGTTTAATTTTACCATGTGCAGGGAGGGTTTGTGTTGGTGTTTCAGTGAAAAAGAAAACACTTGTCAGTCATTCAGTTATTATAAGTAATTATAAGTAATTATGTTGTCCGCTCGAAGCAAATACCTACTGAGCCTTGCCAGACAGCAATAAAATAAAATTTCTAACATGCGGATGTTTAGCAAGCATCATTTTTTACCGTGTTCACCATCTTGGTTTATCGTTTAACATTCACTAACTGGCATTAAACAGAAAACAGCTGAAGCTGATGGGAATGCCATTAGTTTTGCAGGTATTCAGTCATAAACAGAAGTATTGGACAAATAAGAATTACGACAAATTAAAATCAGACTCCGATGAGGTCAAAAAAGTTGGGATGCTGTAGTTTTTCTCACTTTGTGAATTGCAGGCATCAACATGTTTGTGTATAATTACAAAAAACATAGTATTCAGTTGAATAGAGATCAAAAATAGATTTAATACAGCGTCCTTTATAATGCCACAATTTCAGCTACCATCGTTAAATCTCAGTCTGCTCCAATAGTCTCATTTGTGTGTTCAGAAACAGAAAGCCTTGATGCAGAGGTTGTCAGGGACAATATGACATGCGGTGATTCTGACAGCAGTGTTGACTATTGGGAATGGTGAGCAATGTCAACACTTTCTTAGCTGTTGACACGTCAGCGAGTCAACACTAGATGAAGAGCTGGCTGCTTATAATGGCTCAACACTCAGTAGTCTGTTAACTCTGTGGAGCTCAGTGTACCATGACTTAATGTGGCAGATAAGGATTGTAAAGAGGAAGCTTTTTGAGGTTGACTGCATGTGGAGATCAGATCATTTTTAATGTTAATAAGCATCGTATAAAGACTTATAAGGGCCTTATCACCTATTAACTAATGCTTAATACTGGGACACTAACAGAAAACATTACCCAACAACCTCCGCTAGTGACGTACTTTAGGGCCAGACATGTGACTCAAGTCATTTGGGCCAAGCCTCAAACAAGTCCTAAGTCATGTTGTCTTGGCCAAGTCAAGTCAAGTCAAGTTAAGTCACAGGCGAGTCAAGTAAGTTCAGGCAGGTTAACTCCCAAGTAAACATTAACAATGTTGAACATTTCTTACATTTTAAAACATAAAATCAACACAGACAGACATTTGAGTCATCATGTCTCAAGCCAAGCCAAGAGTCTTTAACTCCCAAGTAATCTCAAGTCATTTATTTTCTGTCAAATCAAGTTGCAAGTTATCAAAACAGCGACTCGAGTCCACATCTCTGGGTAGGGCAACCTGTGTGAAGTCAGTGTCGAACTCACTGTTGCTCATAAAGCTTTCCCTCATGGGAATTATGCCCTTGCATGTAAACACAAATCTATCAGCTGAATGAAATGATTCATGTGGTGAGAAGTCTTGAGCAAATATTGGCAACCAAAAAGATGAACTCATTATACATGGGTGTGGTACTGTACCAGTGAGTGTGTGTGGAGCCCTGGGATCCTCCATGACGAAAACTCAAACTGCAAATTTGTTTCCAATTTAGTTTAATGAAGATGATTGAAGGGATGAAAAGCTACGACCAATATTATTCTCTTGCTAATTCCTCCTGCATGTTGCATTTGACTGTGTTTACGACCTCAGAGACAACAAATCAATCCACCATAAATAATGATCTATGCAGCGAAGCACTCCCTCTTGGTTATGTTCTCTCTGATCCTCTTTCTTCATAAGCCATGACTAAATGTTCAGCTATCTATGTTTACCATCAGGACTCTGCAGACTGAGCGCATGTTTGATATAACAGGAAAATTCCCATCATGAAAGTAATATCCTTTTGTGATTTACAGTCCTTGCAGACATTTGTGAAAGAGGGCCCTCTAGTGGTCCCTCTGTATGCTGAGCTCCTGATCTGCCGCTACATGTGGGACGATAATACTATGGTACAGCTGGTATGCAGTATGCACAGGGATGGAGTGGCTTAGCTGGGAAGTACAACCAAGTGAAGACAAATACTTACTTAGAAGATAAAACTGTGTAATCTGTGTAACCAGCAATCACTATTCTAGGAAATGTTGCAGTTTTCTTGGGCAGAGGGATGAGAGACATTTCTGAGAAACAAAGCCATAGATAGTGAATATATGTGAATAAAGAGATGTTGTTCATGAAGACAAACAACACAAACATCTCACATTACAACAATGAAAGAAGGCTGATATATCTTTGCCTATCAGACATTTTATTTGTTGTTTCAGCACCAGCGGACAGTTTTCTGCCTCACATTCATGCAATTCTACACATTCACTCCAGGAAGTTACCCGTGAGACCTGTGCTTCGTCCATGGAGCTGTATCTTGGGAGCTGTCAGGGCTTGACTGACTCGCTCACTGGCACCTCAGTCGCTTAGAAAGAAAAGACTTAAATTTTCTGCCAGTTTGAGGAATTTTTAGAAGAGTAAATGATCATAAAAGCTATCTCTTTATACCTATTTTCAAGGTCATTGGAAGCTTCTAAATGAGTAAAATCTAAGTATTTTTTGTAAGAAAAAGTTGAATAAAAAGGCTCATTTTACAATTTGTTCGACTCCGGATCTTGATACTTAAAGTATCAAAGAATATCAAAGTTAAAGTATTCATAATGCAGGATGGACTCTTACAGAGTGTTAAATTACTGAGCTCACAAAGTTTAGGACTTTGAATTTGGGCATAAATTATTATCCTGTGCCACAAATAGTTTATCAGTGTCAAAAAATTTTTAAGCAGTTTATGAAATTGTGCCTCTTTTTCTAAATCCAAACAATGACGGAAGCCAGAAATGGCATATGTACTTGCTAAATCTTTTGTTGAACATATACTCATATACATATATGTATAATGTATATTTCATATACATTTAATTATATACACATATATGTTAAATATATAGAAGGACTAATTGAGTAAAATGGACGAATAAGAATAGTAAGTGAGTCAGATAAATGTAGTGGATTGAAAAGTACAATATTTGCCTCTGAGATGTAGTGGAGTAGAAGTATAAAGTTGCATAAAATAGAAATACCCAGGTAGAGTACAACAGTATTTGAGTAAATTTACTTTGTTACATTCCATCACTGGTAGATAAAGCTCTCAGCTACATGCATTGGAGAAAAAATGTACAATATTTTCCTCTGAAAATGTAGAAGTATAAATTTGCAGAAAATTGAAATAGTCAAGTAAATTATAACAGTACTTGAGTAAACGTACTTAATTACACCCCATCGCTAGTAACTAAAGCTGCCAGATAAATGCAGTAGAGTAAAAAGTACAATATTTGCTCTGAGATGTATTGTTGGAGTAGAACTATAAAGCTGCATAAAATGGAAATACTCAAGTAAAGTACAACAGTACTTGAGTAAATGTACATAGTTACATTTCATCACTGGTAACTTTAGCTGTCAGATAAAAGCAGAGGAGTAAAAAGTACAATATTTGCCTCTGAGATGTAGTGGAGTAGGAGTGTAAAGTTGCATAAAGTGGAAACACTCAAGTAAAGTACACCAGTACTTGAGTTTATGTACTTAGTTACACCCTATCACTGGTAACTTTAGCTGTCAGATAGAAGCAGAGGAGTAAAAAGTACAATATTTGCCTCTGAGATGTAGTGAAATAGAAGTATAAAGTTGCATAAAATGGAAATACACAGTACTTGAGTAAATGTACCTAGTTACATTTCATCACTGGTAACTTTAGCTGTCAGATAGAAGCAGAGGAGTAAAAAGTCTCATATTTGCCTCGGAGATGTAGTGGAGTAGAACTATAAAGTTGCATAAAATAGAAATACTCAAGTAAGGTACAACAGTACTTGAGTTTATGTACTTAGTTACACCCTATCACTGGTAACTTTAGCTGTCAGATAGAAGCAGAGGAGTAAAAAGTACAATATTTGCCTCTGAGATGTAGTGGAGTAGGAGTATAAAGTTGCATAAAATGGAAACACTCAAGTAAAGTACACCACTACTTGAGTTTATGTACTTAGTTACACCCCATCACTGGTAACTTTAGCTGTCAGATAGAAGCAGAGGAGTAAAAAGTACAATATTTGCCTCTGAGATGTAGTGGAATAGAAGTATAAAGTTGCATAAAATGGAAATACACAGTACTTGAGTAAATGTACCTAGTTACATTTCATCACTGGTAACTTTAGCTGTCAGATAGAAGCAGAGGAGTAAAAAGTCTCATATTTGCCTCGGAGATGTAGTGGAGTGGAACTATAAAGTTGCATAAAATAGAAATACTCAAGTAAAGTGCAACAGCACTTGAGTAAATGTACCTAGTTACATTTCATCACTGGTAACTTTAGCTGTCAGATAGAAGCAGAGGAGTAAAAAGTACAATATTTGCCTCTGTGATGTAGTGGACTAGAAGTATGAAGTTGCATAAAATGGAAATACTCAAGTAAAGTGCAACAGCACTTGAGTAAATGTACCTAGTTACATTTCATCACTGGTAACTTTAGCTGTCAGATAGAAGCAGAGGAGTAAAAAGTACAATATTTGCCTCTGAGATGTAGTGGACTAGAAGTATAAAGTTGCATAAAATGGAAATACACAGTACTTGAGTAAATGTACCTAGTTACATTTCATCACTGGTAACTTTAGCTGTCAGATAGAAGCAGAGGAGTAAAAAGTCTCATATTTGCCTCTGAGATGTAGTGGAGTAGGAGTATAAAGTTGCACAGAATGGAAATACTCAAGTAAGGTACACCACTACTTGAGTAGATGTACTTAGTTACATTCCACCTCATGTGCAGTGCATATGAACGTCCCCTCGAGGCCTCACACACCTGGATGGGGCTCAGTAATGGCCGCCCCCCTCCCCCCCTCCCCCCCCCCTCCCCCCCCCCCCCCCCCGACATGACCTCAACATGTAAACCTGATTAAAACTGCCTCTGTTTGGTTTGGCACGAGCAGCGATCCGATTGGCCCTCCCCGACACGTTGTGGGCGGGGCTTATTTTGGGTCCGCTCGCGGCTCCAGTCGCTCGTTATGAAGTCAGTGGCAGCAGCAGCAGCAGCAGCAGCAGGATGGACTCACGCTGCGTGAGAGGTACTGAGCGACTAAACCCAAACACAGGCAACTTTTAACAGAAGAGGACACCTTCAACTAACGAGCACCTCGATACTGAAGAGTTTCGGTGAATATTTCCAACATCACGCAGACTTTTTTGAGCCAGCGTCGTGACTTTGTTTGTAGCTACTCGGTCGTATCCTTTTACGGGCTAGCGGCTGATAACGGACATGAACTCGCTGGACAGGTGCGTTGACAGGTTAATTAATAGCTTCGTGTTGTTTTGACGTCTGACTTGCTGAGAAATATTATATTAAACGCTAAAAAACAAAACAAAAAAAACAATGGAGGACAGCAGTTACTTGGACAGTCGGTCGTCTTCGTCGTCAGGTTCGCGCACCTTGTCCGAAGGAGAAGAAGAAGAAGAAGAAGAAGTGACCTCCGTGCTGAGAATCAGAGTTTCCGCCGATGGAGATGATGGTCACAACTCTGACTTTGAGAGCATCAACGAGGAGGACGAGGATAGAAACACACCAGGAGGGGGTGAAAGTGAAGACGAAGACGAAGATGAAAAGGTAAACACACACAACTCGCTGACAACAAACAAACAAACAAACAAACAAACAGGCTCTGCTGGTTAAAAACAGTGCAGAATTAGTCCTTACAGTAATCCCCTCTGATACCAGCAGTCAGCCAAACACATCTGAAGACAGTATGCTCATTAACTTTCCTCTTGCTGTCATAATATTTGCAAACAAACACCTGCATGAGCTCATGTTTAGTTGGGTGCACTTCATCATTGTTTGACTTCATCCACTCCCTTTACAGCTCACACTCATCATGCAGTCTCTCAGAGCTGCACTGCTTTCTGTTTTCAGTCCTAAGTCATTCAGTCAAAGTCTAGTGGGTGTTGGTTTTATGATCTAACGATTATTTTCATTATCGGCTGATCTGCAGGTTATATTTGAGATTATTTGTTTAGTCAAGTGTCAAAAAATTGTAGAATTTTCTTCTTCTTTTGTCCAACCAACAGTCAAAAACCCAAAGACTCTTCATTTACTGTCATAAATGACAAAGAAATGCAGAAAATGTTTGACACTTTTGCCTGAAAAATGGCTTAATCGATTGTCAAACTACTTGCCAATTAATTTTCCATTAATCGACTCAAAGTTGCAGCTCTGTTTTATGTATGACTCTTTCATTGAAATCACAGAACTGAGCATTTGATTCTCTGAAAAATATTTACATGGAAATCCTTGAGAAAACCCACAAGTTTTTTTTTACATCTCAGCCACTTCTACCCGTCATTGATTTAAAAAAAAAAAAAAAAATCTGCTGCATGGAAAACAACATTTTTTCCAAGTTCTTCCTCTTTTTCCTCATCCAAACAACGCTCTTAGCTGCACATGACTATGTGTTGTTATTCAACTTGAACAACACAAACAATCTTTAAAACCTTGCTTCAAATAATGCAGTCTAATACAACAGTCATTCAATACATTCTCCCTTCCTGAAGGTTTTGATGTTGAGTGGTTGTTGAAATTTTTCCAGAGGTGGTGACTCAACTCGGCAAATTCAATTTTGTGCAGCCCATTTAGGCTGTATCAGTTAAGGTAGAGCTGCATCGCTTAATCAATGAGTTCTCAATTATTAACTTGATTGCCAACTATTTTTATAATCGATTTGAGTAATTAATGAAAAAAGTCATAATTCTCTCATTTCCTTTTGAACATGTTTGGGTTGTGGACAAAACAAGACATTTGAGGATGGCATCTTGGTCTTTTGGCATCACTGATTGACATTTTTCACCTTTTTCTGACATTTTAATAGATAAAACAACTAATTGAAGAAAATAATCAACAGATTAAGCAACCATGCAAATAATAATTATAAATAAATCAATAAATAAAAGTATATAACTACAGAATTCAGTAGAACCACAAACTGCAGCCTCCAAACTAAGCACAAACTTTGATCAACACCTCTCTGAAACAAGTCCAAACAAATCTGAACATTACAACCTCTCTGAGGACAGGATGTGTTACCGAGCTGTTGCATTAGCCTGCATTACTTTAAGATACCTAATAAACTGTCAATTAGGAAATATGTGATTTTTTTGCTACCTGGATTAGAAAATACAGTCCATCTTGAGAAACATGTTGTAAATCTTTTTTATTGTGAAACAAACAGAAGATTTTTTTTATTCAGATTGTTGAAATAATCTCAAAGGTTGTTGGAAGTACCGTCACACCAGCGGTAGGTGTTGTTAAGTGGCCTTCTGGGTTTTTTTCAACAGTTGTTTATTTTTCAGAAAATTTGGATGACGGTCATTGTAAAGAGGCACAAACTGAGGCTAGCCAAGCTCTTACTTATTGTGGTGTTTATTCAGGAAACAGATGTGGAAAATGAGGAAGACAAAATTCATGTCTCAGCCTTTAAGTTAACACTTGACATGGAAGCTTATGCAGACTGGTTGGACTGGATCATTCAGATCTGTGACAGGGTGTGTTGAATAATTCAAGCTCCTGCCTGACCCATAAACCTTTTCTAAATCTTTATACCATGCAACATGACTTCAGGCTGTAGGTGCGGCTGACTGTCATCCCTTACAAAGTCTAATCCAAACAGTGGGATAATACAGAAAATTGAGCAACATTATCCATCTGCTTCTCCACACCATCGACCTCAGAATTCCCAGTCCCAATGAGGTACAACAGTAGGCGGCTCATGTGTGCTTTTGACGTGACACATGTTTTGTCATGGATGTTGGAAATGCACAGACCTGCACAGAGGGTCCAAATTGCATTTCCTGTAATGGATGTTAACTTGTTTCCCCATGTTATGCCTGTTGAATCACTATCTGTAAGCATATCAGACTCACCCCTAGAACATCCCCCCGGGGTGGTGTCATGTTTGCTAACACCAGTGCCTAACTAATTTGGTTTTGTTGAGTAACAGTTTGACAGTCCATTAATGTAATAGAGCTGAGATATCACAGATGAAGGGGCTGGGCTCTTATTTCATTTGCTCTCACAGTAAACTCTACACCATTAAATTACATACTGTATATTTGACTGTAAAACAATGTTTTTCCTCCTTCTGGACTTCAAATTAAACCTTTATATAATCAGGTTAGTCCTATTGAGACTGAGATCTTTATTTCAGGAGGAGAGGCATGAGAGTCAAAACCAAAACTTTAAAAAAAAAAAGTTTAATATTAATCATAGTTATTGAAATAATCTAATAATAGTAGGGTGATATGGCCTTAAAATAATTTTGTAATATTTTTAGGTAAATGTCACCATATTTCTGACCAAAATAGTAAGACAATGAGATTGTTGATAAACTAGTGCAGTGCCCATTCAAAACATGCAGTTCAGCACAGATTATCAGGTAATGTGAGGGTTAACAGATCCAGTCTTAAGCCTCCTGAACTGCTTACAGAGTCATTGAACATTTTTTATATCTACGATTTAAAACCTGGATGATTACATCATTACTCTCCGAGCCGGACCAGAACAGCAAAAGAGAGAGGCAGCTGAAGGTGCTACCTAGTAATGGTAAACATTCTAGCCCTTGAGGCTAACATTAGCTAGCAGATTAATGTTGACAGAAACTAAAAATCTCACCTCTAGTTCTCGCCGAAGAATAGATAACCTGTGTTGACCACATCTC
Organism: Pagrus major; assembly: GCF_040436345.1. Classification (NCBI taxonomy): domain Eukaryota; kingdom Metazoa; phylum Chordata; class Actinopteri; order Spariformes; family Sparidae; genus Pagrus; species Pagrus major. The sequence goes on from NC_133226.1 coordinate 22,015,547, forward strand.
CCCACTCATCCAGACTCAATTAACCTTCTGCTTTGTTTTTTTCTCACTGCGACGCGTTACAACACCAAGCTTATCTCTATTTCGTTTATGTCTGCGTCCCCATGAGATGAGGTGTGAGCCCAGCTTCAGTCTGCAGAGCCATGAAGCCAGAGCACTTCATGCACAGCTCAATTCAGTCAGGGTTTTGACTATTGATCTGTTGGAACCAGAGTGTGAAGTACACTGCAGTCTACTCCAGATCAGTGTTAATTCTAGGAACCTGCAGCACCAGTTGTTGATGTGTTCCAACTCTCCAGCCAGTGAATGATGTTAAAAATAAGGGTACTTTTTGGAGAAGCCCTTTTATAAAATGATTAATTACATTGACATTATATTCCAAAAATAGTTGTACTAAAATTAAACTGAATTGAAACTGACTTCTAAAGCAAGACAGCATGTATTGGATTAACCCTGTGCCCTTCTCTCCTGATCTCTTTGAAATGTCAGTTTGATGTTAATTTAAAACCAGTGGCTTCTCTTACACCGGTCACAGAAGAGGAGATGTAATCTGACCTGTTATACTAAATAGACGTTACTGGCCTAAACACCACAAAGCAGGTCAGATGATCCAGTTGTAATGCTATAGGGTTAATCAGGGAACCTGACCCTTGACCTTTGTCTTGCTACTGTAGTTAAAGACGGAAAGTCTTCCGAGAACTCACATGACGTCACACTTCCAGACTTAGCTCCGTGCAGTGTTACGAGCAGTGAGATACTTACTATGCTGGTGCTTCAAGCAGTCTTCTCCAATGTTTATTTGATGCTTATATTCACAATAACTCAGTGGATCTTATACTGTCCCAGATATCTTGATCAGTCCAGTGTCGTGGGCAGAGATGGAGAACATTCTCTACAGTCAGGATGAGATTATCCCACACATCAGTCTTTCTTACATGCACTAGATAAAATAACAGAAATGGATCCAAATGGGTTTTATACAGTCCAGATTTATCAACAGATTTTGGTCAAAAAACACTGGATGTTAACTTCTACTGTCAATAATACTGCGATTAGTGTCAATGTTGAAATATGACGATATTTATATATTAAATTTAAGGAAACAGTTAATTGAATAATTGATTAATCATTTAAGGATTTTTTTTTTTACCAGGTACCAGGTTTTAGACAATAAAGTTTATTGTTAAATTGTAAAATATCCTGACTTCATTACATCTTTGTCACAGGTGTTTGATAACACCTTTTGCGGGATAATTGCAAAAAATCAATGTTAGATTTTTTAAAAATTTCCCATCACTTCGATTAGAGCTGCAATTAACAATCATTGTTATTATTGATTATTCTGACATTTATTTTCATGATTAATTGAGAAATTAATTGATTGTCCTTTTATGATGACAGATATTTGGCATTTTTGACTGAAAATGTTTTATTTATTGTTTCTCTTATTTTTCAAAATAGTTGAAAATCAAGTTTTTGTCAGTCGACTAATGGATTAATCAACTAATTGTTGTCGCTCTAGTCTAATGTTTACCAGAAAAAGATTTAATCTTGAGATTTCAGATGATACTTCTGTCTAACAAACACTGAGCCTCACACACTGCTTGTCAACGTACCCAATCTGTCAGCATGTTAATCATTGTATTCCTTATTTATATATATCCTGCTGCTTTTATAGCCCCTCATACCCATAAATCCTGTTTTCTATACTTTCTCATCTCCACCTCTCATGTTGTGTAAACAGAGTATGGGAATTGCTGGTTGTGTTATGTTTAATCCCACTATTTCCTCTTTGGGTTAGGGTAGGACTTTTGTTGTTTTTCTATTTATGCTGCTGCAACAACAGAAGCATTTCTCACAGCAGATCACCTGTCTTATCCCACATATTTCAGCCTTAAATCTCACTGAAATGAATGCTCCCACTACTTTTATGATAAGTACTAAAAACTTTACGTGGGTAGGTCATTTTGGCACAGATACAGGCAGATTATTCTCAAGAGAACACCTTCTCCCATTCTTCCCACATACCAGGTTTACCCCTTCAGTTTTGATAATGACTGCAGATGTTTTTGCAGTAGTTACTTGATAATTAGCTGGATTATCTTCCACACACAGTGAGCAACAACATAAACTGAATGGCTTCCTCAGTGGTGGGGTTAGATGGAAAATTTGTTGCATCATGCACAGCTCATGCCAAAGCAATTAAAGAACACAGTTATAGTTACGTTTTTTTTATTATACTGATCTTGAAGCAGCTATACTCTATATCAGGGCTTATCAAAGTCAATCCAGTCTCAGACTGCACCTTGTTTCATGAAGGTTACAATACGTCATTGTGATGAATGTGGTTTCAATGTGGCTTATTTCCCGGTTGTTGACATCTTGACGATGTTAACTGCTGGAATGTTGTATGATGTTGCTGCCGAGCTAATTTATTAATGTTAAGCCGGAGAATTTACTTTCAGCTCCTAAATCGCAGACACACAATGTGCCCTGTTTCCTCTACCACTCACACACAGTTTCTACTACTGGTACAAATGTAGTTGACAGAATATGTCTGAGTCAGAGTCCAAATGCTGGCATATTTTCTGTTTTGGCGAGTAAATCTTGTAAGGCTCTCTGGCTGGTAAATGTTTGTACTGAAATATTCTCCTCATAAAAAAACCTCTGCTGAGAGTCTCAGATATAACTCTTCTTCTGTCCTCTGCTGTCTTGTGTTGGAGTTTGACTCACACAGGGGTGGACTGGGGACTTCATGTTGCATTCAGGTGCAGGTCACAAACTCGTAAAATCTACATCACTTTGAACAGCGTGAGTCTGTGGATGTTGACAGGGATGTCATGGTGAATTCAAGTGTGCTTCGTAAACTTGAAGGTTGTTTAAAATGGAAAAGTTAAGATTTTTTTGGTTTGAAAGAAATAGCCACATGTTGTTGTTATTAGTTTCTTGTTTTTTTCCAACAACACTTTAAAAAATTAGATGCTAAAATAAATGTACACCATTTATACATGGGCAGATTTAAAAAACAAAACAAAAACGTATATCTTTTGTAATGGGTAGGTATGGAGATCTGTTTATGTTTATGTAAGAATATACGTTTACAAGTAGTTATATCTCTCTCGTTGTATTGGTTAGCCCTCTTAAAAGTGCACTATGTAGTTTTGGAAAAGAAATTCAAATTCAGAAGGTTATAGGTTATATTTACAATAGTATAAGCTAAGAAATATTATTTGATGAATATATTTCCATAACTGAATAAAAAACTGTCCTCAGATGGGAATTAGGCCCGCAGAACAGTGTTTGAAGCTAGAAAGCTGGCTACTTAGAAGGGTCCTGCAAATATTTAAAAATATATACAGTAAAACAGTATGACATTGTGTTGTCCTTTGACGACAGTATGTTTATTCAGCCATTAAAATCAATCAATGAAGACTTTTCTCTTCCGATTTAAATTTTCTTCCCCAAAACTACATGGTGTCCCTTTAAAGGACATAAGCCCTACACTGCTCTCATAGCCTTGTTTTTTGGCCACAGCAGGCAGCTGTTTTCAGTAAAAAAGCTCTAAAAACCACCTGTACACTACCCACTGAGCAGCAGACGGTAGACGGACACAGTTAGAGATTAGCAGGTAAACATCGTGGAGCATTAAGCAGATAAAGAGCCAGATATTTCCCTCCGGAGTTGGTGGAGACCAGAAACGGAGCTAAAAGGGGGAGTATTGGACTAACGTTTATCAGGTGACCAAAAACACAACTCCAAATCAATGAAAATGTTGCTCTTTGTCGTCTGGATGTTTAAGTAAGCAGTTTTTCTAACAAGCTTCTAACGATCATTTTGCAGTGTTGTGTTCACAACTTGTTTGTTGTGCCTTAAAAATGTATCACACATCTGTTCATGTGTGAACCAACAGGCAGCTGCTGTCGACTGATAGATTCAACCCTATGTTTGTCCATGCGTGTGAATTGCACTGAATGACGCACTGTATGGAGCAGTCAGATCATTTACAACAGGAGTGCACCAGCCAAATAACAAATTACTTCTCTAAAAGCCAGCTCAATAGTGTTAGAAGGCTGTAAAAACAAGCAATCAACCCACGTACAGAGATACAAAAACCAAACAGAAAATGACTCTGATGAAATGAAATCTCTTTCTCAGCACTTCCCTCGTGAGCAGTTTGTTTTGAACAAACTGGCACAGTTCTCTGCTGTGAGTAATGAGTTTGTTCAAATGGGAACCAACCATGTGTGACACTTGGCACTCAGCAAACTGCATTAACTGGAGGATTAAAACAACCAGAAAGGTTTGTTGAATTGGTGCAGCTCTGTTTAGGTTAGCAGGACACTCATTTGTCACATGAAAGATGTGTTCATTTGCTCTGGCGGTGTTAAGCACACAGGAACAGCTCCTGGAGAGAGTTGTTTGTTTAAAAACGTCTGTATGATGAAGATAAATTGTATTTTATTTAAATAAATGGAGGCTGATAGAAGTACAGCCAAGCATGGACTAGACCAGTTAGATTCACACTTTACAATACCGCCATACCCACCAATACCACAACCCGCCACCTATTAAAATTGTTTGCAAATTTGAGCCTAAAAGCCCTTTTTAAGAATTAAAATGTAAGATAAACACATTTATTGAATCTATTCATCCATTTTTATCAAATGAAATGAAAGTATAATGAGGGTATTACAAAGTTTGGGAATTATTAGACATTATAGTCACAAAATGTCAAACCAGATAACTTTCCAGACCTCCATGGCAAAAAGCAAAAAAGCAACAAAAAGTTTTAAAAATCTTAAAGCCCTCTGCCATTCTGCCTTCTGACAGACAGCTAATGTCATCTGGGATTAAAAAAAGCAATCTTAAGCTATTTTATGGGGCGTTTTATTGTGACAAATTATAAGACAGGATGTCTTATATATAAACAATGGTGAAATGTTAGCAAGTCTTGCTTAAAATGTGTTTAAAATGTGCTTTTCGGTCAGTTTATATAGTAAAATCAAGTGCCATTTGGGACAATGCCAGTATTTGATGACCTGAGAATTAGACAATTAATTAATTTAACTCTTCGAGACCCAATGATTAATCTACAACCCTAACAACTCTGTTTATGAACTAAACTCCCTATACCTGTCAAGCTCTCCTGCACAAGCTTTGAATAATATATACACAGCCTGTGAAGTGATAATAGTATGTAGGAGATCAGCAGTTTGAGCATCACAGGCCAGAGCCAAACCACCAAATCCTAATATGTGTCATTGTTGGAAGGAATCTGGCAGGCTGAAGCAAAGTGATTCTTGCAAGAATTGTTTTCAAGGCAGCAGCTGGCCAACGGTTGAATCACCATGACCGAGGTATCCAACATCCACTTGGTCTTTCACACTTTAAGTGGAGGATGCTATGTAGTGTATTGATGGATTAGATTATGGAAAGTGTGGCACATTTAGGGCTTGGCTTACACTAGGGGCTAAAAGTGAGTATGTTTCAGCCTCTGCTGCTTTAATTTTGACCATTCATTTTAAAACGTACTTATTCCAAGTCCCCTAATTCATATAGAAGTGCAGTACTGAATTGCTTGAGTAACCTTTTAGGATAAGATCAGTTTTACACTGTACCAGAGTATCCCACTGAACATTTTGAGCAGTTTCAGGGTTAGATGTGATCACTGATCTTGGCTGTGTTTGCTCATCTTATGCAACGGATTGCTGTGCCAGATGCAGAAAGAAGTTCATGGTTTTATTGATATAGAAGAGTGTTTGAATGTCAAGAAATGGACATTGATCAGTTTAAAAATCTTGACTATGACTACTATTGTTTGAGCTGTGTTGATGATGTTCAGATGTTTATGCTGCATTTAAACTAAGGACAGAGTATTTTAGGAACAAGAATAGACAAGTCATTTTAACACCTAAAGCAAACTACTGAAGGTGAGCTGTGGTTGCAGCTAGGTGGAGCAGTGTTGTGCTTAATTTAAGAAAACAATGACTCAGGTTGCACACAATGATGCCAATGCTCATTTTATCTTTATTGGAGAAAAACGATGGGAACTTGGTGATTCGACTAAGATTATTGAGTAATTTCTCAATTTAATCCCTTATTTGAATTAGTCAAGTCAAGCCTTTCTATCGTCTGTCCAAATCTGATGTAATCCTTTGGTTTATTCTATGAGCGCCTGTTCCCTGAAGTTGGAGGGGCAACTCTCGCATATTGCATCAGTGCTTACTTGTGTATAAATATTTGCTTCTGTTTGACAATGTTTAACTCGGTGTCTGTGCAGCGGTTTTGTTCCTGTGGCGTGCCACTAAATAAGCAGCCAGTTATTTAAGCAGGCAGCCAGTCAGGGTGATTAGAGGGATGTCCAGTGTCACTGTATGCTTTGTGGCTAAGAGGATTAACACAATCTGGTTTAGACTCTTTTCACTCCTGTGTTGGAGGGACTCTTTCCAGGATCCATCTTTGCTTTTTGACTCTTCTTTCCTGTCCTTTGTATGCGTGCACGTCTGGGTTTAATCAGCACTGTCTGTGATGACTGTGCGGTCGAGGTGATACAGGAGCTTAAATTTGTTGTTACTAAAACAAAATGTCTCTCGGTCGGAATTTACCTGTCGGCCACCGCACATCTTCGGAGGGGCGCAAGGTAAGAGAGTCCAACAGTTGCTGATTAGATTAAGAAGAAGGGTTCATTTAAACTTTCTGTAATGTATTTTATTTCATCTTAGTTTGTATGTAAAGTGATATTGAGTTGCTTTTTGTGTTTTATTCCTTCTGAATGAACATTGATAGATATACGTCACCATAAATTCTGTCATATTTTTAAATTTGGTCGTGCTGTGAGTACATTTATATCCTAATTTGGAGTGTGTAAAGGAGACAAAAAGAGAAAATATTTTATGGTTAACTCTAATTAATCTTAAAGGCACCGATCCATACTTAAGTGGTTTCAACCTAATCAATATGAGATAAAATATTTTTTACCATTACCATTATAATGTAGTTGTAAGCAGTTATAAGCTTTTATTAATGTTTGTCAGCAACGACATTTCCTCCTGCGGGCACCCATAAGTGGAGGCTGATGACGATACAGTAAAACACAAGTTGACATGAAATTCAGACTGCAACTAAGGATTATTTTCATTGATGATCAATCTGTTGCACTTGAAATTGTGCCTATTTTCAATATTCTTATAGCGCTTAATTTAATGTTAAATAGTGGGCTTTAAAGTTAAGTGTAGATCTACAGGGTTAGCACTGTGTGGGTATGTTAAAACTTCAAGCTGTAATTAAAATACAGCCTGCAGTATGGAAGTGGTAAGAAGCTGATGTGCCAAATCAAAAGCACAGCACAGCTCAGCCCCGGCGGTCACAGAGAAACAATCTTCCTTTTCTTTGTGGCAGAAAACAAACATGTTTCAGCTCGAAGTCATAATCAACGCAATCAAAATAGCTGAAATAGCATTTCATACATACAGGGGAAGTCCAAACATCAATCGGCAAAGAGCAAACACAATTGCATAACCGGATCCATCCGTGAGTGAACCACCCAGAAATGGCCTCTCCTAATAAAGAAAGTTTGAGCACAATAATCAGAAACAACATTGGCAAGTGTCACAAACTGAAAGGTAATGAACACTTTAAACTAAATGCCCAAGACCAGAAACATATAGAGCTATACAATACAAGTTAATAGATAAAGATGCAATAAATCAAATGTATTTACTGACTTCCAGCCACACATTGTTTCAGGTTCAGGTTCAAGTTACTTTATTTGTACCAGTGGATTTGCTTTGTAGTAGAAGACGAGGCATCCACCTTGGTACACATTTGAAAACAACACTGACAATAGATAAAGACAATAAAACATGATGAAAGCACCCGTTTCTCCACTAATCAGGACTGAAGAGAGAATTAACAATAACAAAACACGAAAATAAAAAGCCACTAAAATAAATAAAGTAAAATTCTGTTGAAAAAGTAACTCGGTAAACTTGGCTTCTAAAGCACCTGTGGAAATGTTGCTATGACTTATTCATCTAAGCGATAGCCACTGGAACAAAACAATTTTAATACACATTCACTCTTTCCTTAAAAAATATTCCTGTTACAGATGTTGCTGAAATATCTCTCTCTAACTTTCTTATTGCAAAACAGCTGTTTACACTAGTTAGGCTCAAATCTGATTGCTGTTATAAAAAAGTGTTTGTCTCATTATCATTACTGAGTCAGACACAGAACAACCCTAGTGGCCATGCAGCCTCATAGCTCTTAAGGGACTGTCTTTGGTCATTTTATTACTTGAATTCTTCTTGTATTTTTCATGGCGGAAAACCCAGATGCTCATCATGATCAGAATGTAATCAGTTGTTCTTGCCTGAGGACTATCAGTACAGCAGATTTCATGGAATGCATACATTAAGTCTCTAAGGCACACTGCTAAATTGCAGGAAAAGATGATTTACTTCAAGATATAGTACATGATTTAATTCTTGACATGCTGAAGATAATGAATCTTAACATGGTCAATCACATGAAATTGGAGAAGGAAAGAGCTGCTGTATTTTCTTGACTTTAGCTCATGTCAACACAGGAAACTGAATTCCCATGAGACAGCAGAAGAATTCAAATACCGAACGCCAAAGATTTTATTTAGCTAATAAATGGACTATGTTAGTGTAAGAGAAAATCAAGTGTCCATCGCCTGACTGAAATGTGGAGTACCCTGTGGAGAGTTTTGATCACATAAAGTTGTTTGGATTTGACCTGAGAGACTTTAAAGTGTTCTGGTTTCCTCACAAGTAAACATTAAGATCCTCAGTTCAGAGAGCAAGGGAAGAGAAATTCAGGCCTGACTGGAATTCGGGGAAAGTTGAAGAAGACAGATGTTGGGTGGCAAGGTCGGCCAGAACATAGTTTGCTTTACTGCAGTTGACCCTGAGAAAAACAGTGATCAACATGTTCCCTATCTTACAGAGATGAAAGCATTGCATGTAAGGACCATCACATTATATAATCACACCATGGGTTTGTTTGAGGGGTCATGTAGGCTACTAAAGAGGAAATGTCACGGTTTTCAGTGTTTACAGGAACCGCAACAACAGTCCCGCTCCATATACATTTCTTCAATCGACTGACCGGTTGCTAAACAGTGATTGTCCAATCATAGCTTAGCAAACAACTAGGCACGGCAGGCCTGTCAAGCTTAGGCTTTCCAAAACCAAAAACACAAGAACAAAAGTGTAAATTGATTAAAAAGTGTGTTTGTTTGTCTGCTCTAATGTTAGCTACAATTGTTACAATGTCCAGCCAACCTACTTACTACCTGGAGAGTATTATGTCCAAGGCCAAGGAGCAAATCATGAGCTAACTGCATTAGTTTGTGTTGTATCACTGCGTGGAAGCCAGTCATGGATGCACCTAAACTCTAGTAGCGCTGATAGTTATTGGATTTGGTGAGCTTCACACTACATCAAATTGAGCCAAACTCATTACTTGGGTAATCGTTACATTTGCCAAAAACACTGATTAGTCCTCCTAAAAGCCTTTTTTGTTGTAACAGTGAAAACGTAATGTTTGTAAATACAAACAAGTATGTTAGCTATGCTGCCAAACAAGGTTATGTTGGTACAAAATATATAGTCTGATCTTAAATCTTTTCTCATCATACTTAACAATACTAGGGCCATCTCACTCTACTCTGCAACACAAGAACAATACTGTTATTTCCATGTCCTCAACATAACTATCAACTGGTGAAGATGCTTTTTTATTTGCTGGTTACATGTAGCTTTTACCACCAAGTGCAGCAATTAGTCATGTACTCAATTGAAAGAAAATGGATCAAAAGAAGATTAATTGCCAGTTGTTATCTTTTAAGCAATGATGTCAAACATTTTCTTCTTTCAGCTTCTTAAATGTGAGGATTTGCTGCTTCTCTTGGTCATGCATGATGGTATATGAAGTGTCTTTTTGTTTTAGACTGTTAGTTGGACAAAAGAAGCAATCTGAAGACTTCACTTTAAATCTGGGAAATTGTGATAAGCATTTTTTTTTTTTTTTTTAGTTTCTTTTCACATTTTATAGAGTAAACAGATGAATCAATTAATAATGATAAAATGAAATAACCATTAGCCACAGCCCTATATTAAATTTATTTGGCTGTCCGACAAGCAATTCTGACAAAGTGTACTTAATGGGGAATGGGTAGCTTTTCTGAATAGTCTGGTTTATCTTTATTATCGTTAGTCCCTTTATTCTTGTGCAAACTTGACATCATTTGACAACAACTGCATTTATATTTCTGTACATATGGCTTGAAGTTTATCTTTATCTTCAGAAAAGAGCAATATTGGACAAACTAAAATGGGGAAAAATAACAACTTAGGTTGAATTGCCTGGTTGCTTGATGACATTTCACTGTGTTAGATGGCAGAATAACAAACATGATGTAGTGAGATCCATAAACCCTTGTTTGTTTCTCGATGAAAACCAAACCTAACTGATAGAAGAGGGGAAATTCTTGAAGCTGTTTTAAACAATGCAGTGTGTGTGAATTTGTGTGTGTGAAAAGCATGACTTCATTATTACCCAACATGTTATTCTAGTCAAAAAGGATATGATATAGAAACAATGGCAGGGAGAGCGATGACTGGAAAGAGGTAAGGTGCAATGCTTCTTGATGTATGGGATCTCTCTTCCTTTTTAACTGTAAACGCATACTCCTTGTGTCTTAGCAACCACTGAAAGACACTAACAACATTGTGTTCCCTCTTGTTAAAGCTTCCTTTCATCCATCTGAGTGAAATGATAAACGGCACTTCCCCACAGATCCTTCAAAGAGAATTGATATCCTGAGGTGTGAATACATTTGCTAATTTTCTCTTTGTACAACTGCTTTAGGTTTGTTTTTATAATGTGGAAATCATGACTCAACGCTCTGCACCCTTTGTAATGCAGAAACATGCTTGTTAGTGAAGTGTACCATCAGGTGTTGTAATTATTGCTGACAAAAGTAGCAGGAAAAACATTGAGATTGGTGTTGATGTTCTTGCACTTTTGTTGTTTTCACAGCCAAGCCTAGTGGTCTGGTAGCGTAGACCACATGTGAACACTACAGAGTTTTCCTTGGCTTGGACTATCAGAGTATTTATCACTCGACCTTGGGGACAATGTCCCTGTGTGCTGCCTTGCATTTTTTGGCCCTTTCATCCTTGCATTTGCCTGTGGAGGATATATTCAACTCTTCCTGCTGCTCTGTCCTTTTGTTTGTCAGCTTGTTTGGGTAGCTGTGTATGTTTGTGTATGTACCGGTGTAGTAAAGCATCTCCTCTCTGTAGCCGAGTGTCTTTCCTCTGCCTCCAGTGTATTTAGTCTTTGTAGTCTTGGCTGGTAAAGGTCGACAGTAGGAGTAAAACCCCTGAGTGTTTGCTCTCGGTCTTATCCACAGTCTGCTGGAACTGTTCCCTCTGGGCAATGATGGTGTGGTGACTCTCTGCATTTACTCAGCCCAGTCGCCAGGATGTAATGTTAGCAGTTATTCTGCAGCACCTATTCTGTAAACCACTGAGATTGTTATCTCTAACTAAGCTGTGTTCAGCCTCAGAAGCTTAAGACAAAGTAAGCCAGCTAGCTATACTGAGAAAGCTAAGTTAAGAAAATGAAAATGAAAATAACAGTGGCATAATTGAAAAACAAAAACCACAGCGACCAGCAGAGCAGAAACATTGCCACCACCAATGCAACAGAGTATCTTGTGTTTTCTTAACTGTTCCAGTTTAATAAGAAAATGACTGATATATACAATAAACTGTCTTGATACTATCGTGAACAATATGATATTGACCCGTTCATACCTCATACTCCTCTTGCACATTATCTGATTCCCTTTTTTCTGTTCCTGGCTTTTTCCTTTTTCTTATTTCCTTTGATTCTTTAATAACAGCCTTGTATTGCAACATTTGGTGGTTCACTGACAGCCTGAAGTTATCTTATTAATGTCACTATAATCAATTCTGCAGCTCCCCTTGGCTTTTACAGAGCTTCATAGTGAGTTTCAGCTGATTGTTTTTCTGTCAGGCTGCACCTTTACAGTTTTGGTTCACATTCACCACTCTTATAGTGTTGTTTATGACCACAGCAGGCAAATGTGTTGAGCGAAAAAGCTCTAAACACCTACTGTACACTACCTGCTCATCACCAAACAGCAGACAGACAATGATAGAGAAAAGCTGGTGAACATAGTAGAGCATTTTGCAGCTACAGAGACAGACAGACAGACTTCCCTCACTAGTTGGTAAAGAGTGTGAACATTGGACTTACATAAAAGGTGCCCAGAGACATGACTCCAAATGCTAATGTTGCCCCGTAACTGCTGGATGTTTAAATAGGTTACTGTTTGCACACTATTTTGGCATCACCTTTAATGTATTTTAAGGTAGAGTATTAGTGATGAGTAAAATGCTTTATTTTTAAGCATTTTGGAGAGACAGGAAATATTAAAAGGCGGTGGTATGGTGTCAAATGTCAAGCTAAACAGATACTGTGGTTAACATTGTGTTGTAGACCACAGGGGGATCAGGATGCCACATTGTGCAATCTTATGTAAAATCAAAGTTAAAGAGTGCTCTTGTAAACATTAGACTCAGTAGTCTCAATAGTAAGGGGGATGCGGTAATGGCAAATAAACAAAAAAAACACTAACAGAAATAAAGTCTGTCTGTGACACATTTCATTCAGTCTAAGTTTGCCTCATCCCTCAGTTGGTAAACACAACTGACTGTGTGTTGTGCAGCCGACCTCCTTTGTTTCACTTGTTTGCCGTCTGTTCTTTGCTTTGACAACAAAGGCTTGTTGGTACTGTCCACTGTGTGTGAGGCTCAGGGTGGAAAAGAGGATGGAGGAAGGAGGGGCAGGTCAGGTTTGATCTTGCTCTCAGGAGCTGTGCGTGGCTCTCGGCTGCAGGGAGAGAGGAATGGTAGGTGAAAGGGCGCTGGCTGCTGCCAAAACTGCAACGTGCGTGCTACCCGCTGTGTGCACACAGTGAGCAAACTGAAATTGGCTTACTGCTGCGCTCTACATGTAATCAAATAGGCATTTAAAGGGCTGACACCCACTCTTAAAACCACTGCAGATGTTTTGGACCAGCAGAAATTTGACTTATATCCTCTCATAACTGAACTTGCTGTCAGCTTATAAGTTGCTTAAATTCAGATATGCATGAACAGGAAATATGGGTTTACTGATTTCCAGGCTGATCATTTATAATTGGCTGATAAGCTCAGCCAACCAAATATCAAATGAAACTCTAGCCAGCTCTGGCAGCCCTCCACAGTTGGCTCAAATTTCTGTTTTTGTTGCATCGACCGAGAAGGATGAAGGCAAAAGGTTCCAAGGATTACAAGGCTGTTGTGTGTCGGGTTTATTATTGTCAGATTGTTCTATATAAACAGGCAGTAAGGATATGCCCAATTGTCTCTGCCAGTGGTTAAAAAAAACTTTTTCTGTATCACATACTGCTCCTCAGGTCGCCCTGTTTTTCAGTTTTTAAAATATTGATTAATTGATATTTCATGTTTGCATAGTCAAGTGAAAAGCAAATGTCAGACTATAAAATGTTGCACGCCTAAACTTCAGACTTTGACCGAGCGCACAGATAGCACGATAGCTGATTATCTTACTTCCTTTTTATGAGTTGAAAGTCGTCTGATGGTGATAGTTAACACGATCTTATCTGCCTGTAAAACAACCAACAAAACATAAACATTACTTCTCCTTGTGTACGTCAATGGTACAGGTATTCAAAAGGCCTCAAATGAAAACACTGCAGATAATGTCTCTGAAAATGTCTTGAAGGAAAGATGATGAAAGGCAACGGAAGCTGAAATATATGAAGAAATACTTTTATGAAATGAGTCTGTAACTTCCTTATGTAGTGTTGAAATGTGACAGTCATTTAATAGATCTACACAACTCCTTGTCATGGTCCACAGTGTTGACGCGTTAAGGTCATCATAGCCTGTCCTGAGGCTTCTGGCTCTAAACAATGCGATTTGATGATGCCACAGTTTACCACTGATTGATTCACAGTGTAACTCTAAGCTGCTTATAAAGGCATTGCTTGGTTGTTATTGGTTTGCTTTAAAATTACATAACAATCTGTCCATTCCTTATTTCATTTGGATTCATCTGAATATATTTGCCTTTAAACACCTTGAGAGAGTTGCAACAGCTGTTTGAGAGTTCAAACTTCACGCCAGTTGTAATTGTTGCTTAGCTAACTGAACTTACTCACAAGACAAGTCATTAAACTTTTATAGGTGTGTAGTTAAGATCAAAACGAAGGTCGAGTTTGAAGAAGGATGTGGTCCAACCCATGAGTAATGAGTACTCAAGTACTAATGTAGTAATAGTAGTCATGAGTTAGAATGTGAACCTATTGACAGGTGTTGTGGCATTTTTGCTTAAAAAATCCTGTTTCCAGCTTGCCAAATGTAAATATTTGCTGATTTTCTTGGTCCTCTCCACATTACTTTGGATTTTGGAGTCATGGTCAGAGAAACAAGACATTTGAATATGTCGGCATATGTCAGCAGATAATGAAAATACATAGCATAATAATGCAGATTTTCCCATACATTCTTAACTTCATTCATACTAAAACATTTCTCTGTGCATATATAAATAAGTACAGCATAGTTTAAGTTTTATATATCTTTTAACTCCAAAACTCATTTTTGATGGATAGCGCGACAGATATTTCCTAATAACCAGTTTACACATTATTGGTTTAACTTGCTAAATTCTTAAGTTTTAATTGTGCAACCTAATTCAATAAATCAGTTGTTTTATGATTGCACTTTCTGAAAACATCTGAAAAAGGACATACAACCAATAGTCAATGTAGTAATGACTGGTGCAACACACAATCCTGATATGTCTCTGCTGTTGTTTTTTTGTTATTGGGACAGCATTAAAAGAGGAACTCAGTGGTTGCACAACAGATCAGCTACAAGCTTTTGCACAATTTCCTAGTCATTGAATTCCATATGAATACAATACAATGAACTGCATGACTAAATGGAAAATTGCTAATTTTCTACTGTACTGAATATTCACATTAGGGCATACAGTTGCACCTCTGGTTGAAAGATGATGGAGTTGGTTCCTGTCAAGGCAGCTTGTTGAGTTATGATTAAATTAACAAATAATAATTACTGAAAACTGCAATTTAACAAAAATGATTTGAAACAAAAGTGCAAATGAACATTTGCATATCGCAGCTCTTGCTCTCATCCTCAACTGTGATTATTGGCTAAATATTAGGTGGTGGGTGTGTGACTCAGTTTGTTTTTATTAAGCATAAGCATGTTAGCTGCAAGAAAGGCTGAATTGTGCCCAGACAATGAATTCCTTGAAATGAAATACAGTTTTAACAAATTCAGTTGAAGGGGCCTCTTGTAATGTTGCACAAAGTGCTCTGTTTAAAAGTTACTACTGAGGAAATGACTGGTATTAGTTCACTTCCTTCTCACTTTGAACATTTTTCTGGTTGGGCTGTCTTACACTGTTCAGAACAGATGGAAAATTCCCATTCTGCCTTCTTTTTTATTGTACTCTCACCACAGAACGAGGTTATATAATAAAACAAATGTCTTCCGTGAACACATACAGTACATTCAGACGGTCTGTTCTACATGACACGGGGCCATGTATATGCCACCTCAATATAAATAGAGTTGATGTCTGTGTTTAGACATTGCTGAGAGATATTGCATGCTCCACCAGACTCCGTTTCTTGTCCTCTCTTCATGTGTGTTTCTCAGTACCACTGCTACAGTTCAGAGGATTGAAGATATGCACAGTGGTATCTCTTCCTCTAGTTAATGGTATTGTAAGTCTCACGCAAATAGTGAATAACACTTATGCGAAGCTGCAGCATATCAGCATCAAGAGCTCTTTTGTAACAGAATCATTTGCCCCATGACTTTAAGAACTCAAGTTATTATTTTTAGAACTAATGACTGAAGATCAAATTCATTGCATAAAATTCTGTATTGCTGCAGAAACATTTAGAAAAGCATTGCTTTCATTTATTGCACAAGGGTTGCAGAACTCTGTTTTTCGTATTCAAGGTGGAAACTGTATTTATCATGACATATGTACTTATAGTAGAGATATTTTATAGTAGCATAAGCAAAACCCTTTTAACAGAACTGAAAAATAAGTATTGTAGTTGTAGCAGTAGTTGAGTTGAACATTTATTTGCAGAGACCTGATATTTCAGTGACATTTACCTCAAACAACTTTGAACAATCTTAACTTACAATTTCTATTTTGAGATTGTGGAAAATTTCCAAAATTCCTGCACTTGACTTTCCTCTGAAAACGTACATACTGTTTGTCCTCATTCTGTGCTGTATCACTCTTGTGCTACATTTCTGCATTCATTGAGAGGTCAGGTCACCCTCCAAAGAATTGGTCTTAGTTGGCCTTTATAGTCGTGGGGGTCATGAATCATCCCATAGAGAAGCAGAGGGTATTTCCTTCCACAGAATGCTCTGAGCCTTGTGTATCCTTGTATTCTCAGGGAGGGCCCCTTCCTCACCGCCGGGCATTGTTATGCGGTCAGAGATTCTTGCTAGGTCATTATCTCCTGAAAATAGTGTGGGGCAGCCGGTTGTGCTGTGTAATGTAGTATTCTTGTATCTAACCATCCATATTCCTCGATGTAGACAGTTGTGTACTTACTTTTCATAGGATTGTACAAACAATTTATCTTTTCTACTGCTCTATCCGTCTCTATTATAATATTCTGAGTACTGTCATGAAAGTTTGGAGTACTGGCCCGTTGATAAGACTGTGCTGTTTCTCACTGAAAAGCCAAAACAGACATGGGTGTGGTCTATGTAAAAGTATTAAGAATCTGATTCATAAATTGGATTTTGTGCTCAGCCATGAGCTGAACATTTGGTGAAACACCCTGGGAATCCCCCTCCTAGATCATTTGAGTCCTCCCTTGAGGTTTATGCATCTGCAGCTTTATTTCTCATAGTTCTGTACATCATATCCCCTTCCTGAAAAGCCCTTGTGAATTAATGCTTGCTGAGATTTTCACTTTGGAGATTGACTTTGATTATCGATATTAAAACGTTGAAGCCAACTACTTTCTTACGGTTTCAAGTTACATCACTGTCACCTTTTTAGATGTAGATTATGATTAGGATTTCATTCATTTGACGTCTTGATCGTATTTTATCAGAGAAACAAGCTGAGCTAACGTTAGTGGCAGCTCTACTTTGCTTTATTCAGTGTTCTTGCCCGTTTTTGGATTACCGCATCTGTTTATTTTGGAGAAGAGGAGCCTAGCCCTCTGTGATAATTTGGTTCAGTGAAGGAATCCTGACCTAAAAACAATCAAAGCTCCTAGAAACAAGCTGAGCTAGCCAACGTTAGTGGCAGCTCGGCTCGCAGCCCCTCCTGACATCCTGTATCTGCCAAAGAGCATTGGAGAAACACAGATTTTTAACTTGAAACTTATTGAGTCCATTTAGTAACTTCTTTACTTAAAATAGAAAGAAAATACAGCTTTAAAAATGTGTGATGACAACTTTAGCGCACATTGTTGAGCAGCAGCAGATAGACGGTTAATTTAATCTGTTGCACAGATTAGATTAAGCTCAAGTAGGATAACTTCAATGTGAATTCTGGGCAAAATAAGACCTTTCTCAAACCAAATAACATCAAACCACTCGGCTTTCTTCTCTCCATCAGAAAATGTAAGAATCTAATGACTGCCACTCTGGCACGGTTTGAGTTTTTTTTCCACTTGATTGCGTGCCACACAGCAAGGTATAGTTGTTTACATTGATAACTTGGAGGTGTGCTAGTCATGAAAAACAGAAAAAATACCTGAAGCCCTTTCCACCTCCCTGTAGCTGTTTCAGTGTGTACTATTCCTCTCTGCACCATTTAAAACATATCCACTGACCAAATAACACAGACTAAGTCCATATCTTGTCGATTTAGACCTGGTTTATGTAAGTATAGCATGGTTAATGAAGCTGCATCAGCTCTTGGAAAAACACGGTGCATTTCCTGCAGAAAGTACAAGCAGGAACCACTCTCCTCCTCTCTAGTCATCTTTATGAAACCAGCTTCCTTTGTGTTTGTCATTCATGCAATTACTGACATGAGATTCATTTGAATTTCCAGAAAAGAGTGAGCAAGTGTGTCATTTCCTCACTGTAATAACATTGTCTGTCTGAGAAGGCGGAAAATATCCAGAGAAAACACCTCCTTAAGTGTTTACTGTATGTAGTGAACAGTTTGCCAACTGGCTTCCTAATAAATACAAAATGTTTTGTATTTATTAGGAAACCAGTTGGCAAACTGGCTCAACCAGTCACTACTTGGTACTACTTAGTCACAACCAAAATGTAGCTCACTTTCATATTTATGCAGTGTTTGTCAGTTTTGTTATAGCTTTGTGCTGATCATGTATTATTTAAAAGCTGAAATTTTTGCTTTCTTGTCGTCTTTCTTTTGAACCAAACAACGGACAAGTTATGCTCTTCCTTATATGGTTACAACAACAACCTCTTGTAACATTAAATGTATTTTTTAACCAATTGTTTTCTGTCTTTTCCTCTAGTTGGACAACATCCTCTACCCTCCCTCCACATCCCTCAGGAAGTCCAGTAACCCCGATTTGACTCATGGATTAAGTCCTGCTCTCAAATTTAGACGACATCTCTCTGATGATGGAAAACATGTTCGAAGGAGGAGTCTGGGGGGCGGTCTCACAGGTAATTAATGTGTGGTCTTCCTATTTTAGGTTCTCACAAGTATTTATGATGTTTTAGACCGCCAGATGAATGCATGCATGGGAAAACAGCACCATATTTGTGTGTTTTCCTTTGGGGTTTGGAGAGTTGTTACGATAACAGTTGCCTTCTTCATGATTTATGTGTTCTTAATTTCCCATGCAATGGTAAATCATAGTCTCCAGGCTTGGCACACCCATGATAAAGATATCATAATGTATAAAAGAAGAGCTTCAGTGTACTCTCTATGGTCTTAATTGGCCGGTTTGAGTAGATTAAAGCAGCCTAGAAATTTACAGTGTAATCTCACTGTAGGTAACTATACATTATTACAGTAACAAGTAACAAAACACACAAGTCCCTCATCAGATCACTTAACCACTCTCCCCTCTTTCACCCAAACTCACTCACCTTCACAAGTTGTTTCCCTCATTTGCAACAGCTACAAGATTTATTTGCAGTTGTTGACAGCTGAGGGAGAAGAATGGTTTATGTTAATCCTTATCACATTAATGGCCACAAACCGATGACCATTTATCACTTTAACAATACAGGGATGCTACTTAATGTTCAAGGTTTCTTTATTAGTACCCAAGGGTAAATTTGTTGTGCAGACAGGAGATGTAGCATTTCAAAGTTTTAAACCTCACAACGATATGGATTCATAGAACAAAAGTATCAAAGAATACAAACGCCTATGAAGATCACGACAAAGTGCTCCTACTCTCACCCACTCATTCCAAAGTTTAAAGGGTCATACATGAGTGAAGTACATCATCTTGATCGAGCTTTGTTCAGTAAGGCATTGGCTGCAGGTACAAAAGCATTTCTCTACATTAATTATTTACCAATGGAAAATGTATACCCCTTAAAGGTCTAGTATGTTGGTTTTAGGAAGATCTATTGGCAAGAATGGAATATAATACTCATAATTATGCTTTCATTAGTGTATAAGCACCTGAAAATTAAGAACTGTGTTTGTTACCTTAGAACAATCCTTTTATATCTACAGAGGGAGCGGGTCATCTTCCACTGAGTCCGCCATGTTGCACCGCCATGTTTCTACAGCAGCACAGAACGGAGAAACCAAACACTGGTTGTAGAAAGTTTTTTAGTTTTTCAATCTGTAACCAAACCACTATATGACACTAAATCCTACACACTGGTCCTTTAATGACCCTAAAGAGTAATGTAAGCCAAATCAAAAGCACGTTTTACTTCTTGACTTCAAGAAGTAAAACATCCAAGTCTCCAGCAAACCCTTTTTTGCAAGTTTTCTTTTTAAGCTTTTTAGATGTGGTTTATTCATTATGTGCTCTAGCTTTTCAAACTTTTTATAAACAGATATAGTAAAAAATAATTGCTCAAAGTCTTCCACAAACCTAGAGAAAACATCTGAGTTCAAAGCAATGAAAAATGACTTGAAAAAAAGTTATATTCAGAAGGATTATCATGATGTTTGTGAGTAACCAAGGATGAAATAGTTCTCAAGGACATGTTTTGAAGTAAAAAACTCTTACAATCCAAATGTATGACTGGTTTCAGTTGCAGCAAGTAGAGATAAACACACACCAGCTGTCGCTTAAACTGGTTCTGAGAAGAGGAATTCTCAAGGAGTGCAACAATGACAGTGTCACACTTGGCCGGACACCATTCATAAGTGCATCAGAGAGAAGTTTGATAGGATTACATCATCATCTGCCAACAGCAGGGATATGACCCAAATGTCACCAAACTCAATTGCCTCCAGAACTGTAAAGCATCAAGGTATCAATTCAATATGAGATTTTTGCCAACCGACATTTTCTATTTACTCAAAGGCCTTGAAAACATATTTTCCTAATCCGCTTCTCTCTGTGAAAGATGGCATACTACAGGAATACAGTTTTCTGCCAAACAGTTGGATCAGCTTTGATTATTTCACTGGAGAGATTTCTCATCTTCTCATGCTGTTTGTTTAGTGCTCCTCTCACTGGTTTGAAGGAGGCGAGAAGGTGATGTAATTTCAGCATCGAAGCTGTTGTGTAGTAGTTTTGTGGATTAAACTCTTATTCGGTAGAAGCTGAAGACTGAAGACATAGCTTATTACACCTGCCCTTTTGACATTATTTAATACAGATCCCTTTAGATATATACACTGAAAAGATTTATGTATTTTTATACATGTATACATGTCCAAAAGTCCCAAACAAAAATCAGTTCATACCTCAGTTTTATATTTGTTAATCATCTTATTTAAAGTGGAAACGGACAACTACCGGGCCCAGTGTTTTTAATATAGGTGATGCTGTCGCAAAGAAAAAAGGATTGCTTTCCATTTTCCTCAGAGTAGCAACTACCAACAACACCGGAGTTTATACATTAATGTAGTCTATAATGGAGAATGGAAAGCAGATTGTTGTGCAGTTTTGAAATCCAATAAACTCTACATTTGAGACTATATGTGTCTAAAAATAATAAAAGTAATTGTAAGTAAGTAATGAGTTAATACTATTTTAGTAAAAAAAACAAAAATACTGCTGAAAACAGCAACTGCACAGTCCACATTGTTGTAAGTATTTACCTCTTGGCATAACTGACCGGTAACTGCACATGCATCACTAATACCTGTCAGGCCTGGCCCCAAGTATTCTCGGCTTTTCACAGTTGTCCATACAATAATGGCTGAAGAATGGACTGTGGTTGAAAATGTTACTTAGGTTTTAAATTTCTACAGCCACACATTACCATTAGAAAAGAGGAAGAATACATGCGATAACAAGCTCATTACTTAGTTGGTTTTACTGTCACTAGGACTGCATTTTGGGTGTGCTCCCATATTTAAAAAAAAAAACTGTGTTCTTGTTATGGGGAATGTGTAAAGTCAGCAGAGAGTGATCCCCTTGGAATTGTGAAATGCATTGTGTGAGGATTTTGTGATTTAAGTTTGTAGGTCGGTAGCAAATCCTGCAGTGAAGACTTGGAGAATACAAACTACCAGAGCAGGTTTAAAATTTTTTGTGCGTCCAAGTTACACCCAGTTTTTATCCAGTTTCCAGTAACAAGGGATCTCTAACAGCTGGACAAATTAGGAAAGAGGAGAGCCTTGCTGATTTGAAAATAAAACGGTTAAGTATATTGTTTCATTCTGCCTGTAGATAGAGGAGTGGGTGTCTGGATCACATGAGCACAGATGAATTCCTCTCTCTGGACATTGACAGATATACACCTCCTCTATTGTGACTGCAGCTTTGCTTGCTTCAATTCAGAAAACTGTAAGACCTCAGACTGATTGACTGTTTTACGCTTTAAACAGCTAATTTTCACCCCCCTGATTAAAATGTTGACTTTTTCACCTTCAATGGACTATCGTGTTATCAGGTGCTGCTTTGAATGAGTGCACTACCCTTTACTAATTATTCTACGTAAAAAGAAGTTGGATAAACAAGCCTGATTGTGCTGTTAAAGTCATTTGTTGTTACAGTGCAGCTAGTTTGTTCTTGCAGAGTACCCGAGGGCACAGAGTGCATTGAATGCTTTGAACTTGTTTTACGTTGTAAATTACCAGCAATAATTAATTATCAAAAGATCTTCACTTTAAGGATCCTTATAAATTCGATAATGCACTGATTCATATCTTACAGTAAGTAAGTACAAACAAATATTCATGTTGGAATCGAGAAAACTTGACTTTTAATATATACAAGAAGCTTGTGTTTTTATTCCCTCTGAATAAGGAGTGTTTTTTCTCTCTGAGAGGGTATGATAATGTGACAAAATGTGTTTTTAATGGTTTACACCTCTCAGTTAGCAGAACTTGTTTCACCTTTGGTCTGACAGGATGAGCAAGTCTAAATGACCTAGGCCGAGATACTTTTATATCAAATATCCATTTTGAATGAAACCCAGTAGAGCGGTGCAGTGTGTGTAGAGATTTTTGATGTATCCCTTTATCTTTCACATCATGATTCATGCAGCAGAGGTGTGTCTGAAACGGGGGCATCTGCACAAGGTTTGGAACAGAGTGACCTTGCTAATACCTGCGGCGAATGTAAAAAGATAAAAATTTAACCCCTCTACCCATTTATAAAGTGTTGACTAGTGCCTGAAGAGACATTTCCTTTTTGCCGGGATGTGATGGGCTCTAGTGAGGAAAGCTTTTGCCGGTAAGGAAGGAAGGACCTCAATTTTCCCTCCTTATCCTGTCTGGCCTCACTTTTCCTTAGTTCTCTTGATTTTACGACAGTGATCACAATGCAGCTGTGAGGTTAACTCCAGCCTTATAATTTTGTCTGTAGTCGAAAAGAAAATGTCCGTTTTAAGGGTTTTCAGTTATTTTTCGTAAGATTTAAGTGCACATTATTTTGTAATGTGTGTCATCTGCAGGGGAGTGAGAAAGAAGGCACGATTTGTGGCTAAAATTATCAAGGGCAGTACTAACTAGTGCAAAAAGTTGGAAAAGGATCACAGGTCAATGCTATTTTTAACCTTGTATGCAGAATCTTACCATGCAGTATGAAGATGGATCTATCATTGAGGCATGAAACCACATGATAGCATCTTTATTATTCGACAACAATAAAAGTTGACATATACACTGAGAGGGATTTTCTGTTTCGGGCAAGTTTCGGGCAAGTGTCAGGATGAGACATTTAGAGATTTGAAATACAACACAGTCCAAAAGTGTTCGTTCAGTATTTTGTAGTGAATGGGATAGAAACTAGGGATTCTTTTTTTTTTTTCTAGTTCTCACAAGTGTTTGCCTAATTGTTGTACAAAACTCAGAACAGTAACAGATTGTATTGAATAGATCCGCGTCAATGATACCGATCCAGCTATTTGTCAGTGTCAGACCAATGTCCGAAATCAGTACCATCCCTAATAAAAACACATTTTACATACAGTAATTAATTTGATGAATTAGTATTTAAAGTGAGTAAATGTTTGTATTATTGCCCTGCAGAAATGTTTGTAATTTAAGTGGCATTTAATATTTGGCTGATGACGGGCTTCAAGAAATGTTTTTCGCTTCATTCGCAACACATTAGAGCATAATATCTACAGCGTGTGGCCACAGAGCAGTGTTTTATAAAGTCAAACTACTGCAGCTTGAAAGTGTTTATTTTATTTCAGGTCTCCACTTGCATGCCTCTAAAACAGAAAAGTGTTTGAAATCAGTCATGTTCCCGCAGATATTAGCAGGACATGAATATATAAACCTGCCTCCTCCAGTTTATAAAAGCTTAACACGTGATGAAGAGACATACCTGCTTTAGGCCATATGAACTTGAGATACCCCCTTTATGTTCTGAGCACAGCCTACTTATCTCCCCTTCCTTTTCTGTGCCAAGGTTGTTCATCCTCTCCTGTCTCCTCGAGTGTTTACTTGAACAGGAAATGGAAATATACACATGTGGATGAAGGATGACAACACTTCTATGAATTATTTTTGCATGGAGTACAATATGATCTTCCCTTAGAGTAGCTGAGGCTGCTTGTGTTATGTTTTAATCTCTGTCTTGCCTTATGCACTGTGTTTTTAGGATTAAAGAGTGCAGATGAAAGTGGATGTGTGATGGTAAGAAGCAGTTAGTGCCATCTAGCTGCCAGCAGCAGCAGCTGAAAGTGGAGATTGTTTAACAAAGATTATTCTTCCACAGAACTCCTGTTGTTAACAAAACTTGCAGGTGGATCCGTTTACCCATCTTCATCAGACTTCATAGCGTGTTGGTGGTTATGTAATGTTGGGATTGTCAGTGATCTCTTAATGGGCTTTGGTTTAACCCTTTGACATCCTGCCTGGCTGCACTGGGTCAGGGTCTTCAGCTTTATACTGCTAACAAGAGCAGACAGCGAGGGTAATCTTATGTTACTGTTGTGTCATCTGACCTGTGCTCTCTCCCAGTTTACTCCCTCTCATTATGGATCAGGGTCAGTAGTGTGACAAAGCTCGTTGACAACTGCACGGTGGTAAAAACAGTACTCAGATCCTTTTGAGTAAAAGCACCTATAGTTTAATGCAAACACAACTGTAAGGGAAAGTGTTGCTTTCAAAATCATTTTTAAAAAGTATCACAAGTTAAAATACTCATGAGGAAAAAAGGCCTCTTTGACTGATATGACTGATCACATTACTAATTGTAAATACTGATGCATGTGTGTTAACAGCATCATACATTAACTAAACATTGACTTAACATTGCTGTTGTAGCTGCTTGAGGTGGATTTACATTGAAATACTTTATGAACAGCCTGTTTAGTCCGTTGGTTCCCAACCTAGGGGTAAAAGGATTCTTCTGAGGGGTTGTATGATGACAACAACTTTTCAAAGACAGGTTACAAAGACATAAAAACAAGAGCAATTTCACATAAATGATAAATAAAAGTAGAATTGATTAAACAATTCAGGAGAAAGCAATTTTGAACAAATATGTTTTTAAGAGGGATTTCAAAGAACAAACAGAGCTTTGTCTGCTATCCGTTCATGCTCATCGTGGGGCTCGGTCTCCCCTGTTTTTTAGCCTCGAACTATGAATTACTGACAGACCTCTGCCGAAAGAAGTCAGGCTGCATTCAGGCTTGTAAGTGGTTAGTTAGTGATGTAATCAGGAGCCAACCCCAGGTGTGCTTTAAAAGTAATCATTACAATTTTGAAATCTATTCTAAAACGAACAGTTAACTAATGTAGAGATGCTAAAATATGCCTCCTGTGGACTCTTTGGTTGGATTTTGTGAGTTGTCTTGCTGCCAATTCCAGATTCTTGGTGGATAAAAAGTTCCCATTTTCAAAGTATTACAAAGTTGCAGAAAGCATTATCATCAAATATAACACCCAGATTTCTGTGCTGCGTTTTGATGCAACGGAATAGAGAACCTAAGTGAGAAGAAAAGTGCTCTCTGGAGAGGTCTAGACGTTTGATAATGGCTTCTGAGTTTAGCTGAAGAACATTTTGAGAGAGACAGTTTTTAACAATTGTGAGACAGGATTACACTTTTACCAGTGTGTTGTATTGTTGGAATCAAATGAGTGAGAAAAGATGGCAAAAAAAAGTTCTTCTGCATGAAATTGTTACCTTTGTTCATTGTGAGGTAATGGATAATTTTGACATGATTTTTACCTTAAAACATTGTTTGAATTAAACCGTGTGAGAAGTTTAAGGGGGGGAAGAGATCACTCTCTGGAGAAACTGCCATAACCGTGAAACGTGAACTAAACCTCGTCCTGTTGTTGCTCTGCAGGAAAGTATCTTCTGCTGCCCACCAACCCCCAGCAGACACAGACAGCATGGCAGCCATCATCTGAGATCTCCAACCTGGTCCGTATGTGTTCCCTGAACCTTGGAAAGTCAGACCCCTCCCTCAACACCAGCCTGGTGAGTACCTCTACCACAGTATTCTGCATGTCCATCTAGGCAGAACACGAGCATTACCTTGTTGTATGAGCAGAGTTTGGTCAAAAGAAAATGGGGAACATTTCTAAAAGATAAGATAAAATAAACTACAATTTCTGAATAAATAATATTCAACAGTCCGCAGTAATCAAACCTATATCCTTTGAGGATACAGATGACCAAGGGTTAAAATAGTTGCCACAGATATGATTTGTCCTGTAAACAAAATCAAACATCAATGTGAAATAAGACTTAAGATTCCTTTACTGTTGCATCTCATTATACAAGTACAAGAGAGCAAAATCTTTTGGTTTCAGCTCCCTCAACATGTGCAAAAAAAGCAATAAAAACAGTATAAAATATGAAAAGGAATGAGCAATTCAGCAAGCAGCCCTGAGGGGCAGAGGTGTTGGAGCTCATCCTCTCCACCTGGTGTCAACCTGACAGGCATGATAAGTAAATATACTTATGACAATTTGCTCTCTTGATATCTACATACATATATGTATATACAAAGTATATGTAGATATCCCTCTTCACCAATCCCTGCTTAAATCCTTCTTAAAATACACTGTGTACAGAGACACAATGTAAAGTTCTGCAAAAATCTGAAAAAGATATTTATTGTCGGCTACTTATTGGTATCGTTTGTTAAACAACATTGATCATGCTCCAACATTTTCAGCCATCATCACTGATACTCTCTTATCTGAGCCTATAATAAACAGTGAACAAAGATCACACACACCTATCATTTGTTTTTACCTACATACTGTTTTGTGGCTGACGTCTGGTTTAATGAATGACCCGTTTGTTTGTTAATGGCTCTTATTAGTCACCGCTGCAGGTTTATAAAGCACTTTTCTGCTTTGTTTTGGAAAACACAAATACATTTATTTCCATGGATACAAAACATGACAAGCCGCACAACATCAGTGTTTACGTTCATCAAGGATAACTAAATATATTTAGAAAGGCAACCTTTTAGGGGTGTTTCGTGACACATGCTTCAGAAAAAAACTAATAAAACAGAGTAAAACCACAGGTCCAAGAGGTCCAACTGCATCCCTGTAGTTTGAACCGATGAAGTCATGCAGAGAGGTGACCTTCAGCTCTGTCCTTTCAGATGACACTGACAGATACCCTGCTTCTGATTGTATCTCACTGCGGAGACAACGAGATCACGATATCAGCGGCTAATCCAATGCTGTTAAGCTATGAGTCATCCCCAGTGTGTGCTCAGTATCAGTCAGAGAAAAGGTTAATGTAATAAAATGCATCTGTGTGTACATAAATACATGTGTTTGTGCTTGTGTGTGGATACTTTCAGAGTAACTGTGACAGAATATTTTGGTAACTGACACTCTAATTGGTAACTGGCACCATTAGTGATCTGAGTGGGTTGACCCTGAATGGACCTGTAACCTGAACTAGAGGAGGTCTAGCTGTCTCTCAGATGACATCATGGTGACCCTGTTTACGCTTATGTAACACCACTAATAATACAGTGTCATCCTGACGACTGATTCTGAGAATTTATTTTACGGCATTGACGTTACTTAGCTTGAAATACACAAACCTTAAGACTGAAAGCATCTCAGGTGATTTGAGTTATTTCATCTTTGAATCTCTGAACTGATTCTGTACACTGGGGGGCGCTAGTGCATTTTCAGTGTTAAGAAGTAAAACACATGTATCCTTGTGCTTGTAAAAGGCACAAATTACTCCCTTTGGTTATTGTGTCCTGCAGAGTGAATGAAAACATGATTTCCTGGAACTAATTGTCCTCCAGGGGATAAGTCCGTCAGTCGATGTGTGTGGATTCAATTTAAATTTTACTACTTGATGACCTGAAAGAGTCTTTTACATCTTTGACTTTGCCAGTTTTTTAGCATGTTTGTGTTTTAGAGTTATGCTCCACTGATCCCCGTAGACATTTGTGCTGCTCGCCTACGATCACTGGAGGGTTAGAGCATGAGGTCAGCTTCACAGCAACACTCAATGAGCTTGTTTGGATCGAATATCTTGCTCAAGGACACTTCTCCAGCCAAATGCAATTCCTTCACCTAGCCAGGAATACATAAATAAACTATCTGTCTAGACAGCTATGCATAGATCTACTAAGATGTTTCCTGTTGGCTAATATTGAACATAAGGAGTACATGTGTGCACTTGGTGTACTCTGAGCCCTGAGTCAGTTAATGGAGTTAAAGAAAGGCAGAGGACTGTAAGGTCATGGGGACAAATTTTCTCATCAGACTTCATTCAGTAAATGGGACCACAGATAGATGGTTTAATTTGGGCTTTTTTTCGAAGGAAGGGCACTGGGGTGCAGTGTGCAGCCACAGAGCATTATGTTCCCCCTTCCTTTTCGTGCCACGCTGCAGCCCTCCACCTCCAAAAATTAGTTTTCATGGAAAAAGGAAAAACAAATTAGACTGGTTTAGCAGTTAGTGCTTCCACTGCCTTGTGAGAGAATTAATTGAGTATTTAGGAACAACTTCACTGATCAGACTTTCATTATGGCCATTGTTGGGCAAGTTTCTTCCAAAATGCAATGCATTACATATTATTAGTTACTTTAATTTGAAAGTAATGAATTAATTTACATTATTACTGTCAGTGTAGAATAATGCATTAATGATTAAACTACTTTTGTGCCACTTTCACCAAAATAACCGCAGAAGTACGACTAGGCGTTATGAAATGAAAGAGTAATCTTGTGTCGGGGCAGGTAGTCGCAACACAGAAGCTCAAGTTTAAAGTTTAAAGTTCATTACACATCCAGTAGTGGGCGATATTGTTTAGCCTAATGAAGGCTCTCCTCTGGAACGCAGGTGTGACCCATTCATGCATTAACATGCAGAGGTTACCACTGTGTATTAAAATTGCTCATTTGCATGACGATAGTGTGAGTTGGAACAATTAATTAGCCTATTATTCTTGTCCTTTTCTCTGATAAACTAAAGGTAGTGGTAGTATACCCATTTCAAAAATATGACTGAGTCTGTAGTGATTTTAGCATTTCACCAACACGATTCTTCTTCGGCGGATGTTTTTTTTCTGGTGCTGTAGTTTTGATAAATTCATTGAAAAAAGCCATCAATAAACACTTCACTCCTTCACAAAGAAATCCACAGTCCAGCAGCATTAAACAACTTCACCCACAGGCTTGTATAGACAACAGAGCCAGGGTCTCATTTTTCACGTCACATTACAATCTGCTCACATATGGCCAATAAAAAAATGATTAATGCACGTAAATTACTACAAATTGTTACATAGAGCCCCTTTAAATATACTAATTTCTTCAATTAATGCCTGAATTCTGTCAAGTGTTATTTTAAATGATTAATTGATTAATGCTTTTAAGACTAAAGATCTAACAGTTTAGACCAGTAATACGATAATTCGAGGCAAGTCAAATGAGTTTCCTCGGGCAACAGGATTGGTTGAAACAAATAATTGCCAACGCTGGGGCTTTTTTTCAACTGATAGTTTTTATTATATACAGTTTCCTTGCTTTAAAATCTACCCTGCAGTCATTTGAATGCATACAGTATGCAGTAAAATGTATTAGTGAATCATCCTTATGTTTCTGCAGTATGCATCTCAAACGTTGTCTCATCCTTATTCTTATTCTTAACGCTGTTTGCATGCCCCCGATGACTCAGTGGTTGGCACTGTGAGAGAATTAGATGCCGGTGACCGCTGCTCAGATATTGTCATGTGTAGACACAAGCTGAATGGCTGATGTGTTGCTGCATCTTAACGGTATCTTTTGGAGTCGGCTGCACTGACACCGCAGGGCTTCTTCGTACAGCGGCTGTATTATCCCGCCTTCAGAACAAGCTTAGAAAAGATGGTGAATTGGTTGACCTTGAGAGAGGAGCGAAAGAGACAAACTCCTTGGCTTCTAGACTCTGAATGGAAGGTGCTGTTTTTCTTTGGTTTCCTGATGAGATTTTTATTTCTTAGTAGAAAAGTTTGGTAATTGTGAGTCCTCTTTGTCTATGTTCTGCAGGGACTTTTACATAAATGAGGTCCAGACAACATCTTTAAAGTAGCAATGGTTATTCTTGCTGGTTACACAGGCAGAGTAGTTGTTGTCACAATGATGGTTGTGTGACTGGGAAGTCCCTGGCTTTACTGACAATGAATGAATGGAGGACTGCCAGCGTGCACACTTTGTTGCTGCATCTAGTGTGCCGAGCATGAGATTGTTTTCAATCAATCCACAGTCACATTTGGCAGACATACCACATCTGAAGAGATATAATTGGTAACTATTCATTCAGTTTGAAATGGGCAGATTTGAAATGTGGGTGGTTTAAGTTCAAGCTGTAATAGTTTTATTTTACTAGACATACTAGAAATGGCAATATTTTTTAAAGATTCATTTTAAGGGCTTCCAGGAGAATGAGAGTTTAATTTGAGATTTTGTTCTACATTATCAAACTGGGGATAATTCACTTTATATTGCTTCACAGTTCTCCAGAGTCACTAAAGAAGCCAAAGGCTTTATATAGTTAAAATCTGTGTAGAGAAGGTAATGATCCTGATTCAGATAGTTTTAATTCAAAACCTGAATGAGAAGATAGCTGCATAAGCTACAGTACCATGACCATAATTGTTGGTGTCTTCATTTCTTCTTTGTTATGAGTTAATGCATTTCCTAGGGCTGCAACTATAGATTAATTAATTTAGATCCTGTTGAGCTCAACACACAGTACACACGCCTTGTGATATTTAGCTTTAGAAAAAAGTTTTAAGTTTTATGACCTCAATGTGGCACCGATTTTTCCCTGTGGTACTGAACCTGGTGTCAAATAGCTGCAAAGGTCTGAGGGAATCAAGAGGGTCCAACACTAGTCTGTGAAAACTTCTGCAAACTCAGTAATGGCTCTCTGTTTTTACTTTCTATCGTATGATGGTAAAATAACGTTTTTAAGTACAATTGATTGGTTTTCTGCCGATTATCTCCCATCTTAATCAGTTCCTTCGTCTTATCTATAATGTGACAGAAAGTCGTGAATAATCACCATCTCTTATAGGCGGAGGTGCTTGTTTTTTCTCACCAACAGGCCAAAGATCTCAAAATGTTCAATTTATAAACAGTATGTGATGCTGGAAACAGCAAATGTTTTAACTTTTTTGCTTGACAATGACTTTATTGGCCCACGTCTATCAAAATAGTTGCAGTGTGATTTTCTGACTAATCAATGAATTGCCTATTTTTTCAGCTATAGTTGAAGCTTATGAAATCCTAAAGTGTTCATTTAAATGTATGTTATTCGTATTAGAAGGTGCACCTCTTCATATTGTTTAGTAGTTAGCCTATAACCATTGTAAAAAAAACTCCATAATCTAAAACCTAGACAATAGAAATGTGACTTTATCAACCCCCTTGTGTCTGACCTGTGTGTGCCTTCAGTGCAGGTTTAAGACTCCTTTAGTTCAGCCATGCTTTGCCCCCCCTTGCCTCACAGGATTCCTGTTATTGCTTTTTTCCTGCTTTATGCTCTCCCATCTTGCCCCTGGGTGTGCATGGCTCTTTGACAAGCGTGGCACATCTCTCTTGACTGTGATGCTCTTTGGCAGAAAATCAATACTCCACCTCTGGTGTGATATGGAGATAAGACTGTCATAATCCTGATGTTGTGCCTTTGTGGACTCTCATTCTGCCTCATAATTGCAGTCAGTGATGTCCTTCGCTGATAACATTGTTGTTGCAAAGGAAGGAACTGCAGTTTATGTGTACAAACTGAAATTGTCTGGTCAGAAAAACCATAAAGTTTCTAACAAATACTATAGATTTTTCAGTCAACACTAATCAGCCTCTCTGCTTTTTTAATATCAGTCCACTTGATACGATATAAAAATACTATTATCCAGCCTGAGTAGCCACCGAAGAACACAAGAGTGGAATATAAGTTACTCAGATTATTGATCTGTTGTCTGTGGTCTCTCTTTGTTCGGTGGTCCATGTGGTCATTGAGCTTTAGATTGTTTTGTAATGTCTAAATTTTACCCATAATTTGTTTGTGATACAAATTGTTTTATGTGTATTTATACAATATATATTGTGCAGTTGTATCTATATTTTAATTACTTAATCAGCAGATCTCTCCATGGTTTGCAATGTTTTCATAAATGGTGTCTACTACACTGGACAGATATTTTAAAGACATTACTATATAGACTTTTGTTACCCCCAGCGATATTAAATAGTCTTCGGAGGGCGCATTACGTCCATAACAACAACAACAACAACAACAACAACAACAACAAGGCTGGCAAACGGCCACCTGCTGTTCGAGTCACACCAGTGCATATTTGTAAGGACACCTGGAGATATTTCTAGCCATGTTTGTTGTGCCAATGCAGGTGTTTTTTTATGGAAATTTCCAGCTGTTTTTCTGGCGATATTTGAAGCCAAACTATGATCTTTTCCCAACCCTAACCAAGTGGTTTTTGTGCCTTAACCTAAGCAGAGCATAAGCACAGCATTGTGACAAGTCAGAAATGGAACCTAAACAAATAAAGTTGTAAAATAAAGACACATCTGGTTGAAGTTATGTGTGGTTTAGCTGAAACGTTCTTAGCTAACATTTATTCTGGAGATTGGGTTGTTCCACATATTCAGTTGAAAAATATTGTTTCGACCTGTCTGTGTCTGGTTATTGTCATGTTTTTTCACTGAAAAAATAACTTGGTTCTTTAATAACGCATGCATAAAATGGTTAATCTAACCTGCCTCCTGCTTAAAACGTTAATGTATTGCTGTCATTGTAAACCAGTTAAACAAACTAGAAACTAGAGAAAGAAATGATTAAAGCTAAATTAACCCTCTAACTAAATGTATGATAAACCTAATTTTATTTAGAGGTTGTGTGTTTGTATTTCAGCAGCATTGAGGAACAATAACACAACCTTACTGAATAAAAACATTCACTGTCATGTCCATGAGGTATCGTCATCTCTGTTTTTGTTTTCCCTTTTCTTTTCCACAGAATAGCTTTTGAAATAAATTTGCTTCAGGCATCACAAAATTACAAACCATGGGGCGTGTTACGGTAAACATATGGGTGGCATATAAATGAAACTGTCACTCCAGATGAAGTAGTTGCAGTTGAGACATTCAACCCCTGTCATCCGCTCTGTTTGAGATACAATTTTCCCTGTTCTGAAATTCACAAGTGATGGTATTTTCTGCACAGCGTGACACTCAAACTGAGGAAAATGAATTGAGAAGAAAGGCCTATTTTGATTTTTCAAGTGGACTCAAGCTGGCACTGTTTTCATCTTATGAATGCATACATTTACTCGGCTATTCAAATGTATTTAAAAATTGAAAAACCAGAGGGGAATCGAGAGTGATGCATCTTGCATTCTTGGTTACTATCTTTTTGCTGTTTGTCAAGGTTAAAGACTTGCCTCATCCATTGGGAGGTTGGCTCTACAGGGTTTTATCATGGCTGGATATTCTAACTCCTTTGGCTTTGGACAGATGGATTCTTCGCTCTGCTTTTTATGGAGGGAATCGACTCTTTCTTTCCTTACCGCTCTCTTCACAGGCCTGTGTCCCTCCTCTGCTTGCCTTACATCTGCAGGTTGCCTCTTGGTCTGATAAGCTCAGGCAGAGCAGAGGCTGTGGGTCACTCAATCAGCACTCTCTGCATGCTTTCAGTGCCTGCTCTCCCTTTTTTCTCCAAAGGCAGAGGAAACAACCTCAAGCTGCCCACCTGCCAGGAGGAAATGAGTCACAGACAACCCCTAGACTTTTCCCAGAGGCTATTCTGTGGCTGTGCTCCAAGGCCACTGGCAAAAACTGTCTGCCCTCATAACTGCCCTGAAACATGACTCAAAGTAGCTTTACTTTGTGTCATTTCTTTTCTAAAAATGGTCTAGTTAGATTTCAAAGTACAAATTAGACCAAATAGTACAAAATCACAAAAGAATTGTTATTTGTACTATAAATTGTTCCCTTTTATGAAATTTCAGAAAATAATGAAAAACAACCGATATAATTTCGTTATAAAAAATTTTGTTTCGAAATGGCCTTTTTTTTTTTTATCTGATCAATAATCCAAAACAATGAAGAGCAGCAAATCTTCTCATTTGAGAAGCTTAAGCCAACAAATATTTGATATATGTAGCAACGCTAGTGGCATGGCTCCAAGGATGGCAGTGTAAAATTTTATACAAACATTCATGGAACCCAGGTGATGTATTTTAAGGACGTTGGTCGTCTCTGATTCTTCTTTTTGCGCCACCAGAAGGTCAAACTTTTAATTTATTCTGTGTAATATCTCCACATCTACAGAATGAATTGGCACCAAATTTTGTACAGACATTCACAAAAAAATCCCAATGACTTTGGTCAGCGCCTGATGTTTCTTCCAGCTGCTAGCAACAGGTCAAAAAACTTTTTGGCTTATGGCTAAATAATTGCAAAAGTAATGACATTACCATTAACCTCTGCTGTTGTCAAAATATCTCATTACATTTATGTGACATATAGAGACGAGCTTCTAGACAATTTTCACTTATAGTTTTTTCTGTGCTTATTACGAGCAGGAAACATCTTGTATTCATTTTTTTTTTACTAGTTTTTGAAGTGGCATTTTTCCAGTATTTCAGTCAACTAATTTATTAGTTGTTTCAGCACCAGTATAGTGACTGCTGTGCTTGTTACAGCCGCTGTGTACAACAGAGAAATTGGGACTTCCCGTATTAAATAAGACGAATGAGCCGTCCCCTGCGTTCCTTCTCATCTTCATTGTTAGTCCAATGTGGAATTTTCTTAATTGTTCCTTCAAGCCGCCACAGACTGAGCAATGACTTGAGGCCAGTCAGTAGAACAGAGCAGGATTCTTTAATTCCCTAAGGTAATCTGGGGGGCATTGTTCAAGCTGAAAAAGTTGACTACTGTAATCCTCGTCCTCTGAGGTTTTAAGGGGTTTATTCAAAAAACAGTCTGATTACCCGAGAGCGCAGACCTGAGCTTTCTCCTCTCCACTTTCTTATCAGCACAGCAGCACAAATGAGTGTCGCCTCAGCCTTCTGCAACACTCAATCAGCTTTGTGTTGTACAGGTTTCCAAATGGAAAAGTTGATGTAGTGGTCACCTGTCTGACAGTCCCGTGCACCGCCTTCAGTAGTAGCGAGTAGCTGTCATTGCAGGCCGTAGTCTCTAAGAGAAATCATTTGAGCTTGGCTGGAGATGAGGAGAATGGAAGGGGCCCACTTAATATTCACAGAGCAGTAGCACAGTGAATGGAAATGAGTAAGAGAGGGTGAAAAAAGAGAGAGGGAGGGGGCGCAAAGAAAAACACAGACTGAAACAGAATGCGAAATTGCAGGATAGAATTGGCAGCATGGCAGTGGAAACAACTTATTTTCAAATGCTAATAATGAGAATGGTGTGGGGACATCGAGTTAGTGAGGCTGAAGATCTGCGGCCACTTGCTGCCTGCCTCAAAACTCATCTTCATGTAGAGCTGGAGGAAATATACACAGGATATGGAGTTGTATACATAACAGGCTGTGCAGGGAAGTGCGGTTGATTTCAGCATGATAATGATTCAGTATTTGGTTGTTTTGGAAAGAAGGAAGCATCTTTGTACAAATTGGCCCACAGCAGTTTCTGTGACATTTCCACTGCAGGTTTGAAAGCGCTGAAAAGTGTGCCGGGCTATTATTCCCCTCCTCTTTCTACTCCTACTTTTCTTGCTACATTTAATGTTAGCTGTTAGTCTCAGCCGTCATCTTTCCCTCACCGGTCTAAGCTTCATTCAATGCAATAAGACCAGTGAGGTTGGTTAGCCTGCTTGCTGCAGACAGGATGCCAGATTCATTGTTGAGGTTGGAGCAGAACAATGCTGGGAAGGATATCCTCTCATTTTCATGGTCACCTAGGGTGCCCAAAAAGCGTGGCTGCTCGGAGAAATGAGTCTTGGGGCTCCCACTCGTCCCCCTCCACCTCACTCACCCACTCACCCCCGCCCGTCGCTGCGCTAAATTAGAACTGCCCATCTTCCCTCTCTCCCTCTCTCCCTCTCTCCCTCTCTCTCTCGCTCCATCTCTCTCCTTCACTCCTGAAGTTACAGGGGAGAGGAACAAGAGGAGGTGTCAGCTGACTGCCCCCCTCCAATCAGATAAGTTCTGATG
Source organism: Pagrus major (assembly GCF_040436345.1). Taxonomy (NCBI): domain Eukaryota; kingdom Metazoa; phylum Chordata; class Actinopteri; order Spariformes; family Sparidae; genus Pagrus; species Pagrus major. The sequence goes on from NC_133226.1 coordinate 22,051,905, forward strand.
GAAGTGTTTAGCAGCTGCTAAGATCAGATTTAGCCGGAGGGAGGGAGGGAGGGAGGGAGAGAGGGAGAGAGGGAGCAGGAGCCAGGCAGTGCAGCGTGGCTTCATACCGGTAGGGAGGCATGACAAGTCGGGGCTTGGTATCATGGACGAGTCCAGCATTCTGAGGAGACGAGGGCTACAGGTAGGCAAGCAAATGTTAGCTGTGTGTGGAGCTGGAGTCTGTGTGGGTTAGAGCTGCAGGGTGACTTTGTACTGGATGCCTTCGTGGCTCGTGAGGCTCCCATGTTGCTCTTTTGACAGAACACAGTCAGGACTTTGAGACCTTTTTTGTGTTCACACTTGGCAGTACAGAGTGGGCAACGTTCTGGCTCTGCGAGTGCTTGTGTCCTGCATGTGAGAGAATCTCTTGGCAGAACTGTGAAGACATTTTTTAGTAGATGTACTGAAGAGGATCATTAGGATTTTCACCAAGCAAATGTTTTAATTTACACTCCTTGGAAATAATAACAGTAGAGAAAGATTTGTGTCCACAGAGTGCTACTTTTTAAACAGCCTCAAATCATTTGTCACATTTAATTTGCAGGGAGAATGAGAGTATTTATGGAGCTGGATTGATTATGTTGTGTGAACGGCTTTACTTTTGCTTCATTGACTTTTTATGATGATGGAGTGCACATTCAGGCTTTCGACTCTCGGTCAAAAATCATAATTGAGGTGTAAGCTGACAAACAGTCCTAACAAATGATGATCAAATCATTGCTGCCATCACTCTGGGATATAAATGCAGGTGGAAAGGGAGGACAGAGTGTTCTGAAATATGGAATTGCTTATATTTTGCACCACATGTCATGTCATTTGTAATCCAGGACCTTTCAGATATTAATCATTTCCTCCAGACGAGCTCACAAACTGTGCAGTAGGTGTTACATTAAAGCCTAAATTGGACTTGATTTATAATTTTGCTCGCTCCAGTTCGGACCACTTACAGAGTAATTGATAAACATGTTTAAAAGGAAGCCTTTTTTAAATTCAGCTCAAACTGCTGTGTGTGTTTTGAATCACAAATGCCCCACGATCCATTGTATGTGTCATTTGTTTTAATTAGGCAGCACTGTGGCTGATGAATTAAACCAATAAAACTGTGTTTATGCTCCAACGTTTATTTCATGATAAACAAAGGTGAGTTTTGCTTCTTTGTGAGCAAATTTCTCATCTCATAATTTTTTATTTATTTAGTTGTTGAGCATTTTTTTTTACAATGAGGCTGACTTTCATGTTCACAAATTTGGTGTCAATGTGTTCCTCTGTGATTAAGAATCTTTCTGTCAATTAGCTGATATTTAATTTATGCTGTTGGGATTTTTTTTGAAGGTCTTAATGAATTTCTCTGCAGAAACCAATAAAAATTTTTTGTAATTGGATTTATCAAAAAGCTTCCAAACAGTAATTTTGTGCACCCTAATCTCTCTATTCCTTTGATGGACACCTCCTCCTCCTCCCTCGCTCTCTTTCTTCCACACAGGACTCCTTTATTCGCCTGAACACGCACTGCCTACACCAGACACAACGGTTGCTCCTGTGGCTCCGACTTTTGCATTCAAAAGGAAACACGGAAGTTAGTTTGTCAGGCAAATGAATGTAGCGGGCTCAGCTGCACAGTTTCCCATTCATTCTCAGGCAGGGAAGGGATGACATCACTCCAGTCAGACCTTGTTTATGTTGAGTGGATTAAGAACTGGACTATTTACAGTACAGAGGGTGTCTGTGTGTTTTCCTCAGGGGAAACATGTTCACATAGCTCAGCATTGCATACATCTTTAGGCACCTTGTTGCTTCTTTTTTGTTATCATGATATGCAATTGATGTCCTGTAAAAACTGTTTAAAGGGTAACTCCACCAATTTTGCACATCAAAGTGTGTTTACTGGTCTTGGGGTACTCCTGCATATGTTAAAAAAAGAAATTAGTAAAAATCTTTTTGTGGCTCCAGAGGAAGCTGCGTGTAATCTGATAAACTCCCTCCAGTGATGTCACTCAGCGGCCGAGTTGCAAACACCGCAGGACTCATTATGAGCAGTTTGATCAAAATCGATACAGCAGAACCAGAGATATCACCTTATCACAATGCAACTTAGCAACAGAGTGACATCATTGCAGGCAATTTATTAGATTACATGCAGCTTCTTCTGTATGCACTCGTACTGTGTAAAATAAAAGTGTAAAATTGTAGGAGCTATTCTTTAAAATAGGCTAAAAAAGCTTTTTACAGGCTTGGTTAATTAACAACTTCGTCTCAGTCAAACTTGGTGAACTGTTCTGTTCTATTAAAGTCTTAATATTTTTAAGACCTTGATGTTTATTTATTAATTATTAAAAGTTTGACATTTTTGGAAATTATTCGCTTTCTTTCAAAGAGTTAGATATATTGGTAGATATGAAGCCATCAGCAGCAGCTTGTTAGCTTAGCTTAGCATAGAAGCACGAAGCAAGGGGAACGGGTAGCCTGGCTCAGTCCAAAAGTAATAAAATCAGGTATGCAGCTATGTCAGTCAGTGACAAGTTGTGGTTTATGGGTAGTTACACTGCAAGCTGGACTACTTCTTATTGTAGGGGTGACTATTGGTACTTTCACAAAATATTAACACCGTGGGAATTTTTATTGATTTAAGTTCCATTTTGTAATAAGATCCAGTAAAGTTAAGAAGCAACATCTGCAAAAAATATCCAATAGGAGATAAAAACAACATTCAAAATCATCAACAGCTATTATTTTGTACACTGTTGCACATTTACGTAACTGGAAAATGCTTAATGTGGAAAGAATCCTGTAATCTTAAGCGATAAAACGTCAAATCTTCGATCATGATGAACAAGAAGGGAAAGCTTTAGTGTTCATGTTGTTGCCTAATGGATGTGACAGCGTGCAGAATTTATTTTTAGATGTGTTGAAAACAAGCGCAGTCTAACGAACAATGCACAGGAGAATTCTTACCCGTTATTAGAACCATTAATGAGTTCTTTAAATAAAGTTCTCAGCTGTGTGGTTCAGCTCAGTTCAGTATAAATGTTTGTCAGCATTGTGAGGAGCTTGTGTTGGCTTGTCTGGAGACGCATTAAGAAGCATAATGAGATGGAGGTATATGTTTATGATGCATTTCACTTAATTTCCTTTTTATTTTGTAGTTTTGGTAGTTTTATGAATAAGAATAAGTAAAGAATTGGCAGTCGATTTAATGCACTACAGAAATAAAAGTAAAATATATTTTTAAAAGATATATTTTTGTGTGTGTGTGTGTGTGTGTGTGTGTGTGTTAGACTATCAATTCTAAGAAACGTAAATAATTGCCATACTATATTGCTGGAGGGTTTTTTTTTTTAAGATCACCTCATTAATATGTCAGTGTATCTAAAGTATCTGTCATGACAGTTCAACAAGCATCCCTGCTCTGATGATTTCCTCTAGTTTATCTTTTGTGTCTCTCGTCTCACCAGATTTGAGGGTGTACAGCCGACATGTTCCCTCATTACATAAAATTTGTAGGATTTATATAGATTTTAATGATGCCTATAGCAGCCACGCACACCCTTCATCTTAATTAGGCGCAGGCTGTCAGACGCTGCCGCATTGCATTGTGTACTGTACTTTGTGACATAACACTCGTAATAATAGGTAGCCAGCCTGACGAGTGCAGTGACATTGTGAGCCTCTAAAGAGCCATTCATGTGGAGTTGTGAGAGCCTGGCTGATAAAACGTGATGGTAAAGCACAAGACAAGCCATCCACTTGCACGTTTTTGAGCACTTTTTTGAAGCCTGACCCATTAATTCTTACGGGTATCTAACAGCAGGTAAAAAATTGTATTCCCATTGAGTTCTTGTTTTTTGTGCTAATTTGACGAGAGAAGCAATCACTACTGAAGCACCAAAGAAAAGCTCTCATCTGGGAGGGACAAGTGAATAGGCCAGCCTTTCTTTAGTTAAAGGACGTCAGCAGCCTCCCTGCTGAAGTGTCCTTGTGCAACACAGTGAGTTTCTATCAGCTCCAGTGGGTCTTCATTGATGCAGTGAAAGAGGTCAGATTCGAAGATTAAGTTCACCTTGAGGAAGAATAATCACAAAAGATAACCTCCGTCATCACTGGGAAATCAAATTGGATAGATTATAATAACAGATGCTTACAGTTCACTGTTGAGTTGATGTTCGAGTTTCAACGCATTTGTAAAAGAGCAGATGCAAAATTTCAGCATGATTTGCAAGTAATTTAAACAAATAGATGACTGATTTTTACTGCAACAGAAGAGATTCCAGTATAATTAAAAATATTTACATAAAATAAAATGTTGGGTAAACAAAACTGTTGGTAATAGTGTGTAAAATTGTGTCCAATAGCATCCTCTGGTGTGGATCCCAGGAGCTGCTTCATGTTTGCTCCTCCAGCAGATTAAATGTGAATTAAAGACTATTTATTGATCTGGATTGCTGAGGGTGGAATAAACCACTTACATTAAAATAACAGTATCTGTGTGCACATCCTCTTCTCAATCTGTCATTTTTTACCTTCAGCAACAACATTATATTTTCGCCCATGTCCTTTTGCTGGTTAGTTTGTTTGTCAGCAGGATTACACAAAAACTACTGAACAGATTTTCATGAAAGTTGGATGGAGGATGTGTGTCCGCCCAGAACAGAACCCATTAACTTTTGGTGCGGATCCAGTTAAAATTAAAGATCCAGGAGTTTTTTCTCACTTTCTTTAGCATTGTAAGATATGGCATTTTTCTGACATATTCATTCATTTCTGAGGGAAAGATGCATGGATCTTGATGAAAGAACTCTGCCATATTTAGGTTCCCCTGAAAACTTGATGCAGATCCAAGTTAATTTGGTTACCTCATTGAGAAGTTGGGGCTGTGCAGCCTGTCGCCTGCAGCTCTTCATCAAACAGCTCCTTCTTGTTCCTCCAAGGAAACTGGGGAAAACTACCCCCAGACATACTTCAAACTGATCCGCTGTCAGCAAATGCTGAACATGACCGTTGTTTTGCTATGTAGACGGATTTTTGATGAACGATAGGAATAAGTGCTAAACTCACTGAACAATGCATCTCCTGTGACTAGCCTGCTTCAAAATAAATGTCAACTGACATTTCGCCAGTTAAATGCTTTTAATGTCAAGCAGCAGCAGTAGAAAGTTAAGTTTGCATGAGCAGTAAATTAGCACAGCGCTCTACAGCATCTGTTCATACAAGCTTATTAGTCATGGGAAAACTTTGACATTGCGGCAGCCCTAAATGGTAACAAGTGATATCATGATTGGGTATGAAAGAGGTATCCTTGAAAGGCTCAGTCTTTCAAAAACAAGGATGGGGCGAGGTTCACCACTTTGTGAAGCACTTCTTGGACTCAGGAACACTTCATACAACGGTCGATGTTAAACATTTCGTTAGCAAATGATTGAATTCTGTTTTTATTTACATTTTACACAGCGTCCCACCTTCTTTGGTTAGTGCAAGTTCATTTTTAAAATCTTGTCTTTCATTTTGTGTTACAGAAATATTTTATTGCTGTTGTATCAGTTGTTAGAGATTACACAGTTTTACCTTCCACTAGATTTTACATCTCTCTGATGCTCCGTGAGGATACACTACCTTCTGTTCAAGCTGTAGTGACGTCTTCAGTAGTTTGGAGTCCTCTGTCATCTCCAGCTGTTCGTCCCTTCTGTTGTCTGAGTTTGTGCATCACTTCTGTCATTTGCATTTGCTCCTGTTAAACATGAGCAGACACCAGTCCACATTTAACAGCGAGTGAAGACATAAGTACATTGCGAGTGACAGTTGCTAATGTGGCATTTTTACAAACATAATGTCATTAGTTCCAGTGGCAATTATCAAACAACTGTGCAAAATCAACAGTGATGTATCACCAAATAGTAATATTTGTTGTTCAAATCCAACAATATGAGACACATTTAGGCAAAAACAGAATCTCATATGATTAGGCTTATAAACTTTCACCAGCTAAAGCAACTTTAACAAAACATCTAACCTGCAAGCGTCAGGCTACAGCTATAAATACCTTCTTAATCTCTATTTATTTTGACTCTAGGTTCCATTATCGTGGCATTAAAAGATGCTCCTCATTAAAAAACGAGAGATCATCAAATTACGAGACTGTTTTTTTTTTACTGTCGGTCTTGAAATTAATTGTTTCCCTCGTACAACATTGGACGAGGCACAGGATTAAGTATTTATGACACTTAACATCCTGCTACAAGGAGAAATGTGAGGATGCCAACAGATTTAATCAGCCAAGCTTTCTAACAGTGTCTGTGCGCTTTGCTGTTGAATCTCCCCCTGCTGGTAGAGAAATCAATATCTTTCACATTGAGTTGGGCATAATGGTGGAAGATATTACTTCAGACAGTGGGTTTAAGTTTACTGATGTAGCTGTCATGGTTAATTCACATCAGCTGCTTACACATAGTTTCTATATGATCCAAATTTAGGTCATTGACTCTTTATAAATGTCCAGACTGTTTGCTACTTAAAGATCCTTCAGTCAGTTTTGTATTTGTCTACTTTCTGTACTACACATGTGTTGGGAGCAGATAGCCAGCTTCATTGATCTATTTGACCTCTCCTAATCTCCACATACACTTGATGTCTGACTTTGAAGCAACATTCAGGTTAGATGAAAGCAAAGATTTTATTCTGAGTTAAGTCTTTAATTAGGACCCTTTTGTTATTCCCATGGCCGTTCTAAAAAACAGTAGATTCCTTTATTTATCTAAAGCATAAATGTACAAGAAGTCTTATTTCTTAAACCTAACGTCAAGCAGGTCGGTCTCTAGTTGATGATGCATTGCTTTGCATTTGATCTGTTCAGGTTTTGTAGTTTACTACAGCCTCATGTGATCTTACACATAATATGAACAAGATCAACAACAATATATATTATAGTTTCAGCAGATATCCAAATGTAGCTATCAAGTCAGATGGGACCTGAAAAAAAATGGATCGTGCATTTCTTTTCAAGACTACATGTAGCCGAAGGCAGCAGTTTGCTCAGTGCTGGATTAGGGTTGCCAATACTAAATCAGAGAACCCTTAATTACAAGATAGTTAAGTAGATCTGGTCAGCGATCCTCAGTGAACTCTGTGGCACACTTGATAATTACAGACAAACTGGACTAGAATCCAGATGCAACAGGAAAGGTTGGGCGGGGATTTACTCTGATGTCATTTAAGGTGCTGATCTGACGACATTATGACTTCATATGAGAATTGGGATTTTCCTGCCACTCAGCAGCGTACTGCAGTCAAACCAAGTACACTTTTGATCTTGAGATGTAGGAAAATCCAAGATAAATCAAGGGGAATTATTAATGAACCATTACACATAGGCCTTTTTACCAGAGCAGTCCCACAGCTTTGATGTGGTGTCTTGGAGATGAAATGTTGTTGCTAGAAGTCATTAATTGACATTTACCCCGAGGAACAATAAGCTATCTCAGGTCATCTCTCGAACACTGAGAAGATTACTGGATAAACTAATGATTAAATCTACAAGGTTTACTTTTATCACCTGTTTGGCTTCCTGACAGACAACTTTCACAGATGAAAGGTTTTCATGCAATTACTCTCAGTTTGTGTTACCTGTTTGACAGGATTTAACCTCCTTAAGGATCATAACATTTAATGGAAACACTTGTATTTATGTTAAGCCTCATGCTGACTTTGAAAAACACACGTCAAGGCTTTTCATTTGTACACAGAACTCGAGCCTCAAATGTTTGCTTGATCAGTGCAAGGTTTTTATTTTGTTTTAAATTGTTTAGTCAGGATTCTTTCAGAATATGCTGAACCAACAATAAGCCAAGTAAATCATTTAGTTGAAAAGAAAAATGCATCACCTAAAGCTTTAGTAAGCGATGTTTCTCATACATTTGTCCTCAAATTATATGTTTTGTACTACAGAGCATGTATAACTTTCCAAAGAGATTCAAATGACAGTAAAGTGATAAATTCACAGATCAAAATTATAAGTTAAAGTACAAAAGGTATGACATAAAGGTACTACACATATAGGTCCAATAAGAGCGTTTCAGTGAATTGATTTCTCCGGTCTGGCTTTGATGCTTTTGATTTTTAAGCAGTGTGAGTCTGAAACACTGACCGTGACATTGGCACAAAGCTCAGGCTCCACTCTGACTCTGAGTACATTAATAAAAGTGTCTGTAAGGGATAATAAAAGAAAGAGGTGAGGACCACTGGCTGTTAAAGGGAGAAAAGAAAAATGTTTCCATGGTGTCTGCTAATGCTACTGAGGTTAACCCCGAAAGGAAATATCACACCATTAAAATCCTCCATGTTCTTTAACCCCACAGTGCAGCACATTTGTCTCCCCCTTCTGGCAGCTCTTGCAAGCCAGTCATTGCTCGTTGACGTAAAATGCATCACTACAGATTTTACAGATAAAACTGAAATACAGAGAGATCTATCTGGCAGTGACAGGCTTAGTTAACATTGTGTGAACTCATTTGTAGCAGAGTCCCACGCTGCAGGTTAAAGTTAGAATCCTTTAGGTTTCAGAACTGGTTGATTTGGCGACACCTGTGGCCAATGGTGGTAACAGCAAGAATTATTTATTACTACAAGTCCCACAACTTTGTCAGAAATGCAACAGGAGAGCAAATGGTTTCTCATCTGTTTCCAGTGCAGCTGAACTAATTTTTTAATTAAGACGTCAGACAATAGTTGTCATTTTTCCATCATGCTATTAGCCCACAACACGATCTTACACGCGATGCCGTGTAAGATCGTAAGACGATGCCGACTACAGAGCCCCTGCACCATTGTAACATTGTGATTTAAAAGGCGCCCCACCAGAGAGCGCAGAAAGTAGTCCCCTGAAGTTTGTTGCTACTCAATGCACAAATGCTATATCTTCACGTTTCGTTAATTATTTTCTTATTAAACCTGCACAGTTAGGCGAATACAAGATGCTTGCTGAGGAGGACTTGGACATGTGCAGCCTTTCACCTGCAGAAAATTTTCTTGTCTTGTTTTGAAGAAGCATTTTTTATGTAGCATTGCTGTCAGTGCTGACCTTGGATTTATGTTAATTATTTATAATTAATTTAATTTATTTAAGAGAGACGGTGTACAGCTCAAACATAAAGGTCAAGATTCGATGCACCGTACCAGATTATAGCTTCGAGCTAATTCGCATTTGTAGTCCCTTGGTAGCTCAGAGCAGAGACGCAGCACATTCACAAACTGTGCAGAGTAAAACCAGCATACGAGACAAGACAAGACAAGCAGTGCAACCTGACACACAAAAGCACATCACAAATGTATGCTTGTGTAAGCAAGTGAGATGAAACATGAAAATCAGTGAGTGCACAGCTGAGCAGAATTTTGCTCGATTGCATGCATGTGTTGTGTTCTGTTAATTGCCTTGTGCGTGCCGGCCATTTTAATCCCATGCGGGAGTGGCGGACCCTACAATGTAAAGTATTTTTAAAATGTAAATACATTGAGTGGCTGTTGCTGAGAAAATGATGATCATAAATATTCTCAAAAATGGAATGCAACTTTAGTATAGTAGTGGGCTTTAATTTTGCTAACTAGAGTTATCATTCTTTGTGCTTTTTTGGCATTTTTTATTACCTTCTATAAGCTCAGCGTGTTACTCCTGCAAAGCAACACCACAAATAATGGTCTGTTTCAAAAGATCACGCAAAAGTATGAGTGCATTCATTTGGTTCTTTCCAATGTCTATTCCATCCTGCTCCTGCTTTACTTATACTAGAAAGACAAAACCAGACTCTAGTAAGAGGGAGTTTTAGTGTTTGTGTGCGTTTTTGATGTGTCTCACCACTCTATTTCATTAAAACCATATCACACAGTGCACTTTGAATGTGCTCGCTGTCAGTAATGGACCATTTTCTCAACAAAAGCTTTGCTTATTCAGAAAGCTGTAAGTATCAAGCATCAAAAGCATGAATAAGCAACGCAAGACATTTATTTCACTTTATGTAAATATTGTAGTGAGCCGTGAATTGTATTTCACATGAATACATGTTTCTCAGTAAATTGGTTTGTTATCGTCATGTTTTTGCTCTCAAATTGTCTTTGGACTTCACACTGTTATTTGGTGTGTAGTGATTGGTGGATATCCAATCGTTGTAAGTCATTCCCTGCTGGTAATTAGTGTTGTGTGAGCTGTGGCCATGTCTCCCAAGGAAACTCTCTGCCCTTGGTCTTGTGTAGGCAGCAGGGGAAGTCAGACATTAAGCCCTAATTGATAGCAAAGGGAGAGTGGGGCTTTGCGCTTTTTCTGCTGACTGGAGCAGCCAATACACATCAACCTAATGTCCTACACTGTTTGAGACAAAAGACCTCACCCTTATCAGGTAGTTATGAGACAATGAAATGTCTAATGATCAAATCAGTGGGATTTGTAGTCCCAAAACAAAATGGATCCAAAGCCAGGTTATTTATCAGTGCTCTTTTACAGTGAGAGGACAGATTCAGTGGGGAGAGATCTGGAATTATCTGAGCTGGAGAGCTTTGTCTTTGTTTCACACCGCTGAGATAAAAGAGCACAGGGAAATGTTGTGAAAGTGATAAAACAACCCGCTTCTTAACAAGAAACTACTGTGATTAACAAACAGTTGTGTTGAGTCTAAAGGGGATACAGCGATCTGTACACGGTGTGCTCGTCTGTCACTGTAGCTGAGGTTGATTGCTTGGCTTTCCATGTGGCACATCCACGATGCAGCAGCAGCAGCATCGTTTCTGCTCTGATGTATTTCACTTATTCGTCCTAACGGCTGTCAGAGAAATATGGTCTTTGGAATCTTAAATTGTCAGGGTTCATTTTAATTTCCGTGAAGGAGCTGAACAGCATCTTTTGAGGTGTTCAGTTGAGTCCGTACAGCCTCGCAAACACAAATGCTAGGTTCAGTCTCTAGTCTGAAAAAAACTAACTAGTAAATTTACCCAGTGACAGGGGCACAAGTTGAATGGTGTGTTTTTTTTCCTTAAATTGATTTACTCCTAAGTGCGACTCCTTCTTCTCCATAGATTCATTCAATCATAGATTCATACATCTAGGAATTTCTAAAATTGTGTCCAGTCAACCAAACTCATGAGAATGCCAGGTTTAAAGGTCCTATTTGTAAGAAAAGTTGATTGTTGAGACTCAAAAATCAACTTTTCTTACAAATAGGCCCTTTTAAGCAACATCACAGGCAACAAGTTGAGTTTATTTAAGATGTTTAATTTCTCATCCAAGAGGCCTCTTCAGTTTTACCCACCAGATTTAACAGGCATATCTACGTCACGTTATGGCTGCGACACAGTCGTTGGAGCTAATCGCAGCCGTTCTAGACAATGCTTATGTTTCCACTGAGCGCGTGGACCACGGGACAAAACAGCATTGCACATGTGATTTTACAGAGTCGTGCCCACTGGAATCAAGGTGTAACTGACTGGTGGGGAGTCGCAAGCTTTTAACCCTCATATGATAATTAAAACCCTTCCAGAGTCGTCGTGAGTTCTGAGTTTCAGAATCTGTCTGACTGACTGACTGATGTTTAACTAGCACCATGTTGGCGCATGCTGTGTTCATTAGTTTGTTTATGTCAACAGCCTTACTTTCATCTTTTAGAGGCACAAGTTGCTAGTTGAGTCAAGATTTCAATTTTAAATAGAAAATCGATCGAAATGTGTTTATTGTATTCACGTACATCTCAGGTAGAGAATGGAAATGAACAGAGACATTTAGTCAGAGTCAGTTAATGACTCCATGGACTTTGCAATATTGCAAATGTTTGCCAGCAGTTTTTATCCCTTAAGTAAGAAGCCTGTGAGGAAGCATAATCCTCAAGCAATCAATGAGGGCATTGTCGGTGCTATTAAAGCCTGACCTCGTGTAACTCTGCCTTCTGTGGTAAGCTTCAGCATCATATATACCGTCCAGTCTTTATGTAATTGAATAAAATAAGATAAACATACATAAGAGCAGAACAGAATGCAAAAGTATCATGAGAACTTAAATCTCATTTAGACAAGGTAGGAAATTAACTTTACATTTACAGTTATTATCACAAAATCAAGAATTAACCCCCCCACGCTCCAATTTATTGTATTTTTGAGCATTTTGTGCCTATTTGCTATAAAATTTACAGTATATCAATTACAGGAAATGTGTTTGGGAGAGCATCATCCTTTCATGGCCTTCCTGTTCACTTGGCACAGCAGTTATGTGATTTTTAAGTGAACATTTTTAAATCCAGATGCTTTCTTTAAACTTCTTACCAGTTCTCTTGGGATGTTTGAGTTACAGTTTCACACCTGCTCTGTGATCTCTTTCCATATGGTGGCTATTTGTGAGGCTGTAAAGCCACTGCTGCAGCAGCAGAACAGTCTGCTGTCAATGTGGTTTTCAGACCAAATCGAAAATGCCAGTCCTCTGATTCATTTGAGCGTGGGTAGTGTTTTCGGGGATGCCGGAAAAGACTGCAAAGGCATAAATCCGAATCAGCAATCAGACTGTGTGGCCAACAGCATTATTAATAATCCTATTATATTATTATTAAGTTGCAACCGCAATGCACAACACAGCTTCACAATTTTGTTAATATATCAACAATACCACAAGTGGTAACTGTTTGAATATTTAGCTGCTCAGGCAGCAGGATCTAGGAGGAGTATCAGAACCACCAATTAGCCTGAAATAACATAACATATATCCAAAATTCCTCCTCCAGTCTAATGAGGAAACTTTTTCATTTTTAAGAAAGTGTAATAGCCCCATTAGTTGCAAACATCAGAAATGCAAAATAAACTTTACTTTTTAAACATTTTAACTGCAATAGATGCGCTTACACAAATGGGCCATGTAATGAAGCTCCCACACCACCGCACAATTGCCTAGATGCCTGATTTGGTCTGAATAAAATTAACGCATTTGCTTCTTGTTTTAAAAAGAAAACAGAAATACGTGGGTATAATAAAGATTTTGTTCAATGAATCAATGAAAGCGTTGCATAAATGACCAAGTAATCTTTTCAATGTTATAACTTGTGTTTATATGAAAGTTTTAATTTCCTGTACTTACACCTCTTCTCTTTTCATTTGCAGAAAGAGCTGAGTCTTCCCAGAAGAGGCAGTTTGTAAGTACTCCGATATCTGCTACATAAAAGCATCTGCTGTAAACTGGTGGTTTGATAGTTGTTTAACAGGAAACCATGTAATAAACCTCCAGCTGTCACGCTACCTATTACATTGTTAGTGTAGATACTCAAATAAACATTGTATAAAAGTTGATGTTTGAAGTAACAAGTTCAAGCTTTTTTTAAAATTTCATCTGAACTGCATGACAAAACTAATGTGACGGCTGCATGATCCAATTGAAATCAGTATGTTAATATTTTTTACAATCATATAAAATCGGGAAAGAAAAAATGCTATCGGAACATCTTTTTGTTAATTTGTTAATCAGTGCTATTCTTGTAATGGTCCAAGTTGTCATTAGAAAGAGAGGATCTGTACAGTGATGGTCAGATTTCTGTACAGCAGGTTATTAAAGATGATGCTCAGCCATTGATGGCCACAGCTTTTAAGCCAGATGAAGACATAATAGACTGCCTGGACATTGATTTTGGTTTAGTTTGATGGTGCAGGAAAAACATTTACCCTTGACACCTTGCTGCTCTCGGTGGCACCTTACCAGAGGGGGCACCTACTGTAATAGAGGTCAGCCATTACTAACAGGCTGCAGTGAGAGATCACCAACCCGCACCAGTTTATATTTAGAGAGCTGGAGACGCCAGGGACCTTGGTAACCATAGTAATGGTGTTTGAATATGACAAAGTTGATAAAACTGCTTCAAATTCATCAAAACTGCCGTTTGTTTGAAAAGCTGATAGAATTAAATTGGTTAGGACGGATTTGTCGTCTTAGAAATGAGAAAAGTGACCATAATTAACATGTTGGTATGTCTCATATTTTATAAGATTAGTATTATAGCTGTAATCTCTGGCTGCTTTGTCACTCATGCTTGATTTCAGTGTGTTAGACAGGATAAAATGTTGATGTGACAGATGTAAGAGCCGAGAAGGGAATAAGATGAAGCCTGTTACATGTGAGCTGACACTGTTAATGATGCCTAATCTGGGATTGCAGGACTCTAAATCTATGTATCTTTAACTCACCAATAAAAAAAAAAGGCATGAAAAAGGAATTTAACTCTTTAAATGTTGGGAGCACTGAAATCTCACAGAGGTTTTCCTGTGACAGAGAGCCATCTACTGAACATTCGATGCCATTAACAGTCTGGTTGGCATCAACATGCCAGTTAATTACCAAGGTCAGCCCTTTCCCCAAACTCTTTAACTCTTGGCGGGGCATTTACTACTGTAATTCCCTTTCCACCCCCACAACAGTGATGGATTGTATGTTTTTAGATGCTGTCATATGTAGAGTTGATTTCAACATGAGCGATTACTGGAACCTATTTATAGGTTGACCTTAATAACTGGAAGTCTTGTGCTGGGTCCAATTAAATATCTGAAAATCAATCATTTGTAAGTGTTGGCACCTTTAAGGAACACACTATTGGATGAACAAACATTATGTTGGATGCTGTTCAGCACAAAAACAGCCTGTTGTTGTTCTGAAGGACCAAAGCTGTCGTGCTGCCCAGCTCCATCAGCTGCTTTTTCATGCAACAGGATATCAAGGAGGAATTGTTGGCTGTGGATTCTGTTACATGGTCTTTTTGTAGTGATATTGAATTCAACAGATGCTGTCAACAACCATAGTTCATGAACTTGATCACCAGCAGATGAGGTTGTTTTCAGAGGTTAGTCTTTTCATGAGATTTTTTGAGCAGAAGTTTTGTAGTTGCAGCCCTCCTGGAGGGTTTTTTATACACAGTTTTTTAATTTTTTTTCAGTGGTTCTGGCAGCATATGTTTTTGCTGAGGTGATCAGCCACTGAATGATTTCTAGTTCTGCCATTAATTTAATGGTTGGAAATCTAAACCCAAACATCTGTGTGTTGCTTCGGTGGTGAAACGGTTCATCAGCAGAATATCTCTCTTCCTTTAAAAACTGCTTGAATATCTACCTCTCCTGAGAGTACTTGCACACCTAACATGCTCTCTCTCTGATTTAAAAAAGCTTACTTTCCCCCTGCAATGACCTCCTCAATCTAAGGCTTGAATAGTACCTCATTTGTACATAGCCTCCAACAAAAACTGAATGAATAAATATAAATGTTAATTTGTAAAGGTAATACAGAGTAGAATGAAAGTATAAATTGTGGGAGAATATTCTAATTTTCAGTTTAGCAACTGCCTATTGAATATTGGGAATTTCTTTTTTATAAAAAACTGGGGCAAGTAATGTTTTGTGCAGTGAAATCAAAGGCTCAAAAGAAGCAAAAGGCTCAACAGTGTTGAACTCAGCTAGCTGGCACATATTCATGTTTTGCAATGGCTCATTCAGCAGGCTTTTGTACAGTCCTTGTAATTTTCTATAAATAGTTGCATTAAGTTATGGATTTCAATTTTAAAGCTGTACTAATGAATATTTAAAATTAACAATAGAAATAAATCACAATGCTCATTTATTCCCTTAGAGACTCTGCAGTTCCCTTCACTTCCTAGAGGTTGTTAGTGACTAACAACTACTACTACTACTAACTGTAGACAGACGTGGGGAGTAACTGAGTACAAACACTACCTTACTGTACTTAAGACGTGAGAAGACAGAAAAAGACAGAGAGGGACACTGGAATGGGGAGAAAAGTTGTGTTAGTGTCTCGTATCTGCAGAGACCCTGCAGTTCTCTGCCTGGATTTTCTTATTTTCTCACTTTGTTGCTGCTCGGGGCACTTTACCAACCCAAAATGTGGCTATTTGACGTCCTGGGAATGAGACTTAACACTCAGCTATCTTCATGGTGCGTTTAGGAGCAGCTGAGACAAATTCTACTGATTCTACCTTTTAAGTTTAATCGTCTTTGAATTATATTAATATGACGTGAGCTTCAGTTAGCTTTGCACAGAAATGTCCGGTAGAAATGTCTTTTTTGCTTTGATACTCTGAGTACAGAACCTGTACTTTATTACTTTTACTTGAGTAAAGAAGTTGAATCAGTATTTCTACTTTTACCAGAGTCTTTCTTCTTACACAAGTATCTTTACTTTTGGCACCCTTCGCTGTAGAAACATTTAAGCACTAGATGTTTTCCTTCAAATAAATGCTAACATTTCTCCTTATCTGCTGAATGGATTAAAAGGCAACTATTTGCAAGCAAGTTCTCCATGTCATAAGTCAGTGACATTATTTCCCATCACTATCTACTTAAATACTTTGCAACTACTTTAATTATGAGTCTAATGAGAGACGAGGAGAAGAGGGGAGACATTAGCCACTGTCTATTTCATTCTTAACTCCAAAGTCTCAAAAGCCAAATTGAAGAGTGAGTGTACCGACACGTTGACGCACACATTTCATGCAGCTGATTATACTTTTACATCCAAATGTAAACTGTCTGCATTAAACTCCACCAGAGATCTAAGGAGAAATGTGCGAACTCTGCTGAGATGACGAGGCTTCAGCTAAACACAAACATATTTTGCTATTATTCTAAACGTTTTAGAGATACAGTATATCCAGACATATATATCTGCTGCAGTTTTGCACATCAAAGAAGAGTGGATTATTGGCCTTGACGGAGCTCTCCAAGTGCCCTTCTAGTTATAATATACTGTGTGTCTCTTTTTATATCCTCTTCACTGCATATTCCAAGACACATTTTATGGCAGAGGGCATTGCCCCAGCACCCTGAAAAGACTGGAGTTATGTCTCATTGACTTTCAGAAAGAGGGAAAAATCTTCTTCAAGCCACCGGGTCCAGCACCATTTACTGACAGGAAGTCATGGGTCAGAGGTTTCTGCCAAACTGGCTCCAAATACTGTCTGCTTGGATAGCTGGCTTTTCTTTTGTCCTCCAACTTTCAAATATAACAGTCAAAGCTGGAAGATTTATCAGATTAAAAAATGAAAGATAAAAATGCCTGAAAGCACATCAGGCTGTGTATAGTTTCCTGCAAGTTTGTAGCCGACTCTGACCTGCTCTACTCGAGATACAACTCTTCTTCTTCTTCTGCTCCAGTTCCTATCTGCCTCATCTTCTAGTTCTGAGGTTAATGCAGTGTTTGGTGTCGTCTGCAGTGGCTGTTTCTCCTCAAACATGCTCATCGTAATAAAGAATTCATTGGTACACTGGATTGAGTGAGGGAGGCAGCAGCTGAGTGTTGTCTGTCTGAGCTGCTGTCCTTGCCTCTCCCATCAGTCCAGCTTTAACAAACATACAGCTGTTAGCTGACTCATTGTAGACACATTTCTTGTTGTTTTATTTTTTAACAGTGCGTTGTCTTTTGTCATGCAGTAGTTCATCCTCAGACTATTTCCTGCCAGTGAGTCACGGACTCATTTTGACTTATTGGGATCTCGAAGGTTTGGCAATAAAGCATCTGCGACAATGGGTGTGGATAAAATCATGGGTGATTTTCCAAATGATAAGCAGTCGCCTCTGAGGTCTTTTAAATCCCACTAGGACACTCTGGTGCGTCATCATGCTTTATTACTTTGGGTTTACAGGAAAAGCCCCTATCATGATAGTTGCCCTCATATGCAGTATTTTCTCAATATCAAACAGCTTTGAGATTCTTCTCCTGAGAGCAACTACTCTGACTGTATTTTGATTTTTAATTTTAGATTATAAGTGTTATTTGTCACCTGGCTGGCCCCCTTGTTTTTGAATATATAATCTATAATGTATAATAAGGGAACCGGCGACAGGTTTGCTGCACCTAATATTGAAGGCTATTCTCTTATGTTTATGTTTATATCTCTTAAGTCAATCCTTTCACTAAAGTCCTAGTTTAAAAGTCATTTAATATTATTTTGTTATTGAAAAGTGTTGTATGGGTTCCTGTAAAGGGAGCAGTGAAGATGTAGGATATCAACCTCTCAGTCCCTTATTTATTCATACAATTCACACTACTAATCAACATAAGATACAAATAAAAATAATTTAAAAAACGATAACATCGTTAATCGTCATATTTGGGTGGAACAATATCATGATATAAAATTCGGGATGTCACTCAAGCCTACTGTTTTACCATTTTATGTTTTGTTTTTTTTTGTCGTTTTTTCCTAGCTGTTTTTTTACGTTTTAAAACAATTCCCAAGCCACCTCAGTTTAGGAGAACGCCTTGAAGCTCTAGAAATGTTATGTCGACAACAGAACTTGACTTTCCATCAGCTTGAGGGTGAATAGATAATAACTCAATTTTCATTTTTTGGTGAATTTATCCTTTAAGTCTTTGAATGCTACAGTCAGACCCAACACTCGTACTGTACGCCTCTCTTATCTAAGCGCATGCTTCTGTTTGCCTGAGTCGTGATATTCCACTGCAAAATGCATTTTTACTTCCTTCTTATTTTTCTATTTGCATGATTTATTGTATGAAACGGAGTTGAATCCAGGTGTGAGTGCACTCTGTCTTGCTGTACTCTGACTGACGTGGACTGGCAGGTAGTGGTGCATTATGTTTTTCCTTCGGAGATGACATCATCCCTGTGCTTGTGGTGACTTCGCATCCTATAGCCCGTGCCTCGTGTTAGCATCTGTCAAGGTGACTGCCTGTTAGACAAGCAGACAAAATGAAGATTAAATTCATTACATTTATTTCTGCTATGTAGCAAGTCACCAGCTGGTGGGGGAATTGTGGTGCTGGTGGTGCTGGTGGGGGACACAAATGTGCATGTGAAGGAGCAGGGGGCGTGTATTAGGGGAGGGAAGAAGGGGTATTGTCCTGCCTCCAATGCCCTCCGCAGGCGACTGAGGATTTCATTTGACAGCTTCAAGGTGGAACGTGGAGAGACCAAAACAAGAAGACAAGCCCCCCTTTTTTAACCCCCTCCCTTTTTGTGGGGGGAGAGAAAACCAATCCGTCTCATCGCACTGTGGTGGCTGGGTTTGGCTCTTTGTCAGTGCAGGGGGGGCGGGAGGCAGGCAGGCAGGCAGTGTGAATGCATATCATGACCACAATAGAGCAAACGAGCACAGTTCAGCCATGAAAGCCCAGCGGGAGAGGCTGAGAATTCCAGGGCTGACGCTAGAGTGAGTATTTTCCTCCGTTATCCTACCGGGGTGGCAGCTCCTCCGCAGTGTGTGTCTCTGTGTCATATGTGTTGCTGTCTTTCACTGTTGCTTTAAGCTCTGTGCAGCGTTAGCATTAGCAGCAGCAGCATCCGCAGCAGGAAGTCTAATGTCAAATCCTTCACAGCTAGGCAACAGCAGCAGACTTGTGGTTGTGAGTCTGTGTGTGTGTGTGTGTGTGTGTTCTGCATTTGTGTTTTCATGCACGTGTTTGTGTGATGGACAGACAGATAACGTGTCAGGCAAAAGGAGTGCCGCAACTGCACAACATGCTTTATCTGCTGGCGTGACACAGTCACACACAGTGCACACGCAGGAAACACACACACAGTCATAACACACCTATGATGAGGCAGTGTTTTGTTGGATGTGATCAATATGGTGAAAAACAGTGAATCCCTGATGGCTGTGTGTTTACATGGCAGGTTTCCCCTTTTGTGAAAGCCTCAGTCGTTTGTTTGACGTGAGACATTTTTTTGTATTTAGGTCAACAAGGTATTTGTTATGGTTCCCTCCATCTGAGGCTTTAGAACCTGCAGCAGAGAGAGCGTAATTAGACGGATGAATGTTCGCTTTAAAACCATTATTTCTATGCAGATTTTGGGTCACAATGACAAACGCTCCAAAAAAAAGAAAGAAAATGAAGCAATTAATTGATAATTGTGTTGGTATTCATTTACAAACTATAGATATAGAGGTATAACTCACTGCTCTATGTTATCCAACATGTATACAGTTTTTTCTAGTAAGGTTGGCAATTTCTTATATTTTTCTAATTATCAACAATTCCCATGACAAGACCAAAAACGTCCTTGTCCATCTCTCAACACTTACTGACTCATCGAGCTTGTCTGTGGCTCTCGACACCAAGCCCATTCGTTCCAACTGAGCATGAAAATCTCTGAAAGTGGGTCACGAATATATACTTTAATTTTTTAGATGGCTGGGCACTGCAGTTTTCTTTAACATGAGGAAATAGTGTATTTGTCTGGGACTATTTTCATCAGCTTATTAATACACATTTGGTTTGCGAGGGAGTATTTATTGCAGCAGGATCGTGTAAGTTAACCTGACATGCCAAATGGTGTATTTCACAAAACCATGTTGAAAGGAGTAAACAATACTTGGCCAGTGATTGGACGAACTGTCTATTACTGTCTGTCACAGGCTAACTTCAACCAATCATATCAACAGTAGGAGAGCGCTACCACAAGTGGAGACAGTTGGTAAATCAAACTCTTAATGAAGCCAGTCAGGAGAAGACAGAAAAAGTCTTCTCCATTAAGGAAAGCCGTTCTTTCGATGAAATAAAATGTCCAGTTCTAATGCAAGCCCAAGGAAGAGCGCCAGGCTTTGAAGCAAGTTTTTGTAGTGGTTTGTTTTCATACAGTAGCTTTTCTTGCTGGTCATCACACCTAAACCAGGCTTGCAGCAGCCAGTAGTTCCTCAAAGGATGCTGATTGGTTAAACCATTGTGGGTTGGCTACAAGCTTGAATCCTGGAGACATGGATTTGCGAGATCACTTGGTAACTCGTATTGACACACAATAAACTGCAGTGGTCATGTTCATCTTACAAAAGAAACATGTTTGTAGGACACAATGGAGCGCTCTAGTACAGAGGAAGATATATCCGGCTACACAGACAGTACATGTTAGTGGCATCTTTTTGGTCTTTTCATGGGATTTGTTAAAAATACGAATGAATTTGAAAGAAGAAGAAAAAACAGACTTGTCCTTTTAAAAACTGTATTCTAGATTGTCACTGCAGTGAAAGTTATTCACCTCTATATGACCTAATGCTCTGCAGTGCCACTGTTCAGTGTAAACAGGGCTCAATCTATGACATCACATTGGCAAAATGAAAGTCTTTCTGGATATACACGCTAATTGCAACACAAGAAATAAATGAAGAATGTGAAATTAGGTTAATCTGTACCTCATTTTATAATCTGTAGATCTGAAGGCTGCCTGTTTGTCTTTTATTTTAGTCTGAAGTGAAACAGCATCTTCAATGTCAAACAAACCCTGCAGAATCAGACAAATTCCTTGGGAACCTGCTCTTTAAACACGATTTAGGTTCATCTGACAGGGATCATTACTCTTCATGATGCTGCTGTCTTCATGTGGACACGTGTCGGAGCTGTGTGGAGGCGTATAGGGGGGGGTTTCTGTCCTGTGTGTGTAATAAAAGACAAACTATTCACTACACTCCATTTAACTTGCAGCCTCACTCCCCGAAGCTTGAGCCCCACTCCCACTAGCCCCTGCAGTCCGTGCAGCCCGCTGCACGCTTTTCATTTCTGGAGGTAAGCGAGAGCTCTTTAACCGTGACTATTTTGTTTTGAAAAGCCTGTAAGTGCATGTTTGAGTCCTGTCTTCATGCATCACGAGGCTGTGACTGGGAATTCAGTTTGCCTTCCTAAAATCATCTGCCATTGAGATGACATTGAAGGAGGAGGACACAGTGCTTATATAATGTTGATAGTGTCACCCCTTCCCCCATCTTGCCCCTCTCTGTTTGGAGGTTTATGCTCCTCTTTCATGTGCTAAGTAGGATTTGTGGCATTTGCAAAACATCAAAGTGAAGAATGGTCTCAATCTGTCTGAATCCCATCTGGATTGATTCATTTAGGAATGAAGAGCATTCAAAAAGCAAGTTTTAGATTCCTCAGTAATGGGTTCCTATCCAGGCTTATTGCTTATAATCTCAACCAGTTTATGATTCATATTTAATAATCTGTGTGCTGGTCAAGTTTGAGATTTATCAAGACTTTTATCCTCGTGTCACTGAAGAGATTATTTCTTTGGGGGTTAATGTGCATCAGTGATGTTTGAGATAAAATGTCTTCTCCTCAAACATGTTTCGCCCTTCAAAACGAGTCTTTTTGTTCAACGATAAGCCTCATTTGGGGTTTCTCTTTCAAATAGGTCATTAATGTTGAAGACATCTTGTTGTGGCTGTTTCTTAACTAGTGTTTATGTAATCACTGGTTGGTTGAATTAAAAGGTGGCCAAGAACCTGACTAGAAGTCTGATGTGTACAGGTGTCGACATTTCTCGATTCTGAGATGCATTTCGCTGCGGACGTAGAAGATTCAGCATAGACACATCTGAGAATCTGCATCGATATTTGACAGAGTGTAATCGGAAGTTTGTAGCCTACACAAATCATACCCTGCTAAAGTCGTTGATGTATTTTCCAGCCTTGACCAGACAATAAAGTTGTAAAGTCACGTCTCAAGGTTGCTCTCTTGCATTGAATTGTAGGCTAACGTAACATATGTTGGGAGATATCGCAGAGGGATGCAGCGAGTGATAATAAAAAACCCAGAAGGTTTCACTTAAGTTTAGTTTATTGTATTTAATGACAATATCCCCTGGCCAAGGTCTTTTAAAATGCTTCCTAAAAAACAACAAACAAACCAAAGAGAAAAACAAAACAAGCAGAGCAGAACAGAACAGGGCACAAAACAAAGGAGACAAAACAGAATAACAAGGGTTGTGAAGTGCAGAACAATAAAACCAGTAGTGACACACATAATATATAATAATATAATAATATTGCAAAAAGCAGAATAAGAAATAGCGAGTTTAGTGCTGACATTATGTATTAATGAGTCATTGTTTAAATTGTTTAGTTGTCTAATGTGTTGTCTGACTGACTAAAGATACTTTTCTACAACGGAGTAGTGCGATCTCCTCTTATAGGTTCTTCGCTTCTGCAGCAGCTTCACTTAAACACAGTCCATGTATGACTCAACTGTTGAAACCTTAAAGAAAAAAAACAGGATTTCAATGGAAAGCCTCACAGTTAAAGAAATGTCTATGTTTTACTAATAAAAGAGGGAGTCAGTCTATGCTTTCTGTCAGGTTTAGTTGCCTTTATTCGCTGCTTGTGAGGCAGAGCTTGCCAATAGTCGAAATAAAACTTGAATTTTTTTCCCTCGGCTCATTCAAAACTCAAAACACTGAAGAATTTTCTGTATCAATGAATAGCATGAAACACCCACCCATGTCACCTCTGCTCTCCTCTTGTTCTGCTTCGCTTTCATAGACAGTCAAGTGGAGAAGGCATTAAAGTGAGTCAGCCCCATACAAGAACTTACTGTGAGGTTTTTCTTTTTATTTATTGACAATTTCAGTTTTTATTCCTTCATGCAGCAATAGGCTGAGTTTGATGTTGCAGCGCTGTGGGTCATGATTTGGAATAGAGGCGCAATTCTCATGTCAAAGAATGTGGCAGTAACCTGTAATGTGTATGTACAGAGGGCATTATCCTTCACATCTTATAAAGTCAACTTTATTTGTACAGCACATTTCATTTACTGGAGCAAATGAAAGTTCTTTACATCATAATAAAATACAGTAAAGGTAAAAAGATTGACATTAAAAAATGCAAAAGTACAGACAAAGATAACAGATTTAGTTCAAATCAGGTGAAAAAGAGATTAAAGTATGTCAGAATGAAGGCTATAGTCTTCATGTTTTTATTGGAAGTTTGTATGAAAGTTTTTATTTTTGACTTAAAAGGGGTAAGAGTTTAACATACGGCAGTGTAGGACCATCACGCTTTGCACCAACCTAATCTACATATGAGAGACAGGTTGATAGTGAGTGACTGATGTTCGATAAAGTTGGTGGCAAAGTTAGTCTGACGTTGCAGTATTTTACCATCCTAGGGACACTTTGTACAAGCAGGTATTAAAATTAGGTGCACATGTAAACCTCGATGTTTACAGGCGACCATTTGAGGCAGCTTCTCTCCCTTTTGATTTAACTCTACGGTCGGTATTGTATTGTTTTCAGATATTTTTTAATGCATATAAACCCTGATGTGAACATGAAACTGCAGAGGCTGCTTCTTTCTGTTTTGATTTAGCACTATGGTCTGTATTTGCTGTGACTGCGTTATGTTTTCAGGTTTTGTTTAATGCTTGTGCATAAAGGAAATTGTGTATTTAAAGCTGCACATTGAGACATGAAATACGATCAAGGAAGAGTCAGAACTCTGCACAGCGGTTTATGATACTCTGACATGTGAATTCCTGGAAAGCTATCACAGTGACAATCATTTTATATTTCATCTTGAGGATCGCAATGCAAACAGTCAAAAAAATGTGTTTACATTACTCAGTAATCTACAAGGAATGTGTGCTTGCATGTCTCCGATTGGCCAGTGCAGAAGCGTGCCAGATGATGTTGCGTTGCGGCAGGCTAAACATTTTTTCCTGGACAATCCTGCGTTCCAGAGCCTCCTGCATCAATCCTGCTGTGTTGATAAACTGCCCGCATTGAAATTCATAAGCAAAATTTATGTTTTTTAGACAAGGCTAAAATGAGCAGCAATTTTGTCTTTTAAGCAGTTGATTATGTTTCCTAATGCAGCTGCTTTGAGGGACATGTAGTATTTACATATATAGTATATATATATATAATGTATATACATATATACTGCCCATAAAGCAAAGAGAAGTCCAGGAAAAGCCTCCAACTGTAAGACAGTCCATAAACCGTATCACTCATCAGAGTACACACAAAACACCCTGACCTTTCCCAGGATTTATGAATGATAACAGATTGGTGCTTGTGCTAATCACTTTGCTGCAAAGAATTACATTTTATCCCCTGTGTGTCATTATGGTCTATGGAAGCGCTAACAGTTATCTAGATTGCTAATCTTCATCTTTGCACATAAAAATACTGTATCTTACTAAAGCCAAACCAATGTCATGTATTTTCGAGAAAAGCCAGAAACCAGTCAGTAGAAGGACGGTAACCTAAATGTTGTGCTTGTAATGTGAATGTTTCCGGTGACCTCCCAGCTCATGCTGCTCTATGCAAGTTTGACTTTGAACCGTCTGAACCATCGTTTCTAATGTGGAACGCAGAAACAGAGCAGAGCCATAATTAGAGTGAAGGCTGTCACACCGGCCTGTAGGGAGATGGACTGAGCCACTCTGAAGGAACGCATACACACCGACAAAAATGGCTTTTGATAACACTTTATTACAGAAGAGGCACATGTAAGTAGACCCGGTGGTGATGTGCCAGTCATGGTAGTGTTCCCCCTTTGTCGGTTTCTCTCTCCGTCTCTCCTCCTGAGCTTTTGAATCCCTTCCAGGCAATGCACTTGGCAAATGATTGGACTAATCTTCAGCATCCTGATGGTCCTCAGGTCTGACTGTGCACTTCCTTAGAGAATCTCTCAGCCAGTCTGTGAAACACTTCTGTTTCTCTCCTGCTCACTGTTGGTGTTATAACAGGACAGGATCTGATAACACTGTTGGTGTTAGACGTTCATGTGGTCTGTTTGTCTTTATTCCTGCTCGGGTTGCAGTGGTATGAGGGTTTCCCGGTATCGTGGTATACGGTATCAAACAGTTATTAATATTTATAACAGTTACAGTAACCCTGAAATGAAAGTACAGGGGTTATTTTGGTTGAACAAACGCTTTACAATAATTAAACAACATGTACTGTCCTGACAGACATAAAACTTGAAGTATATATATTTTTTAACAACACTAATACAGTAGAATTCAATACCATATATAAACAAATGTACACAGTATGATAACCATCAATTCTTTATAGTTCTGTATACCTTAAAGGTGCACTATGTAGTTTTTGGGAAGAAATTTTAATCCGAAGACAACGATGTTCATTGACTGATTTTAAACTAAATAAACAAACTTTCTCAACTTTCATGACTGAATAAACAAACTGACCTTGAAGTTCAACACAATTACATACTGTTTTACTTTTTTTTTTATATATGACGGACCCTGCCACCTTTCTAGCTTCAAATAAAATACAATTCTGAGTTTGAATTTATTCTAAAAAACTACATAGTGAAACTGTTTATTGAGGTAATAAATCAGGTGAGAAGTAGGGTCATTTTCTCATAAGCTTATATACAAGTTCTTTTTGATACCAGTTGAGTCTCCCCCTGCTGGTCATTGGGAAGACCGCAGGTTTATGGCTTCACTGTTCAAACTGGAAAGCCCCGTCCATATTTTATACAGTCAGTGGTTGATACCAGTGTTTATTAACCAGAGGAGCATTTGTGTTGAGAGCAGAGCTGCAAATACCTCTTATTATTGATTACTCTTACAATTTCTTACTCAATTATTCAGTTAAACATTTGGTTTTGGTGTAAATAATGTCAGAAAATGGTGACAAATGTCCATCACAGTCTCTCAAAGTCCAAGTTATATTTGTATTATAACAGCTCGTTTTGTCTGACCAACAGTCCAAAAACGAAAGGTATTTAGTCTATGATTACAGAAAACAAAACAAAAACAAGAACACATTTTTTTGTATTTTACATTCCAAATCAAAAGTGTTGTTAATATTAAATATTAGACCTTATTGTCAAGTAAGAGTTGCATTTCTCTTTCTTTTTACTTGCTTACATGAGCTTGATGGCTGTTTCTGTTGGCTTAAAGCTCGATAAGAAAAGATTAATGTCCTGAAGCTGGATTGTGAAAGTAAAACCTATACCTTACTCCATCAATCATGTGATTTCAGTGACCTCAGACTCAGCGCGCACACACACACCCACACACACACTCACACTCACACACACCAACAGAGGCGCTAACAGAGGCGCTTTGTTTGCACGGCTGAACTTTGCTCTCTGCTGTGGAGAATAGTCATTGGATAAAAGTAATCAATGGCTTGGTCCCAAGGTTAGTCTCTTAGTGATAGGCTCCCAATGGTTCATATGATCTTGGAATATTATTTTGTTCGTAGCCCTGACAGCTGCTTCACAGCATTTGGCTCGTCACAGGTGGTTGCGATGAGCTGACCCTGAATTCTTGCACATATATGCAGGACTCAACAGTCAAATTCATCACTGGACTGACAAAACTTGAGTTTTTATGTGTTATGCTTGGATGTGCATGAGTGCGTGCTTCCAATCAAGTTTTCTGAAAGGTCAGTTGTAACACAGAGTAAAAAACTATTTGTTAATCGATATTTGGATATTGTAAACCTTCTGAGTGTTTTTCAGTCGTCTGTGTTCAGCTGCTTATCAGCAAAGATCAAAGGTGAGGAAGTTAAGGTGAGGCTCTCATCAAATGAATGACGTCGTCTGTCTACACAGGGAACAGCTGAGGGAAGAGTGCATGCAGCAGCAGAAAAAATAATCCATGCAAAAACACAGCATTTCCATTTCAAATAGGCCCTGCTTAATACACTGACCGACCGAACTTTTGGAGGGGTGCCAGTTTGTGAAAGCAGTGAGTGCACAGCAGCATCTGCTGATGATGCAGCACCCCTCTGTCTCACAACCCCCCCTTCACAGGATGTGAAGTGGTAGATGCCTGTTACATGATATGAAGCATGTTGAGCGAAGGGAGCAGGGTGAGTGTTTGGGATACAGAGCACAGTCGCAGTGAGACGGTAAAAACAAAAAAGTCAGCTGGTATTAGGTGTCACATCCCTGCAACAGTGGAGGCTGTCAACACCTGACCTGGATCACACATTCTGTGTGCCTCTCAGGATCCTCCCTGGATTACTTTTTTATTTGAGGACAGAGGAGGACAACGTGTCCTCTGCCGGTGTGTTTATGCCGCAGCTGGCTGCAGATGTGCCTGTACAGAGGAAGTTTGGACCTAAGGAGAGCTGTTGTAGGAGTACTTGTCAGGACTGCTCCGGAGGTCGCATCCTCCAGAACCCTGAGAGGCGTCGCTTCTCCTCACTCGGTCTTCAGAAGCCGCCTTTACATCTTCCTCTCTGGCATGACTTGGACACAATGTCAGATTCTAGTCTGTGGACAGTTCTGTCCAACTTTAACATGCCGCATTTCTTCAGTGGAGCCCGTCTGCGCCGCTCCAAAAGGTAAAGTTAAAACGGTTGGAAATATTTCCTTTTCTGCAATAGGGTTTGTTGCTTCAAACGACGTGTTTCTTTATAAATTGCAAGGTCTTTCTTGGGTACAAATCGTATTTTTCTACCAAAACGGTGACGTGACATATATTGTTTGTGACCAGTGTTTGGAGGGAGGGATGTTTTTCTTTGTATTTACAGTAGGTCAGTTTTTATGAGGCCAGCCTGAATAAGAAGCTGGGTGTTCCCTTCTTGCCTATTGTGTATTATTTGCTTTGTGAGTCAAATGGTAATTTAATGTTTATTGTTCGAGGCAGTCTCATGTTCCTCACACAGGATGCGTACCTTCCTATATGCTGTCCCCAGTAATTAACAGCTGGAGGGTGGAAATGCTGATTGTTTTTTATGTTCCTGTTACTGATTGTTGTTGTTGTCCATAATTTCTGTGTTTATTTCAACAAAGTACTGCTTTTGAGAACATGTTGCGGTTTAATACCATACTATATATTTAATTTGACTTTTTAACATTCCTTAACATTCATAACATCTCTGAATTGAAAACATGTCATTGGTTTATGTGATTCAGAGTATGTCGACACTGGTTTACAGCTAAGCCACTTGATCCCAGTTTTTGTATATGGTTTGTTGAAGCCCATATAACCGATATTTATTTTTAATCCCTGTCCTGACCCATTTTATAGTGCAGAACAGCTTAACATGAAATACTGGCTTTTTTGTGGACATCTTACAGCACTGCATAAATATTTTTCTCCCATTTGAAAATCAGATTTAGTGGATATTGAAAACTGGAAAGAAAGATCAAAGATCACAGCCATGTTTTTCAGCTATATGTTTGTGAAAACATTGGTTATTAGCTGTAAATATGACCTCATAATTTATATATTTTATACAGATGTTGACAACAGATGATTAGTTTCATTACAGATGGTAAAAAAAATCATTCTGATTATTTCGGTTGATATTGTAATAGCGATATGATTCACGATTAATGGAAATGATCTTTTTTTCATTTCATTTTCATTTTTACTGAAAAAAACAATTTAAAACATGATGATGTGACATTTGTTGACATTTCTTATATAGCTGTTTTGTCCCACATTTTACCTTATTAAAGAAATGCAGCTTATTGGATATTGCACCAAATTTCAATTAATTTTGCAGCAGAATGAGCAGTGATTGATGTCTGTTATCATTTTAAGTGCTTTGCCTGTAGACCACTTTCCCCCCATTTCGTTTAGTCATTTTTCACACTCCTGCTTTAATTATGATCAGAATATTTTGATTTAAGTTGATGATATTTGGCACAACTGTTACCTTAAACGAGGCAATGTAAATTCAGTGATAAGGCAGGAGACAAAATAGGAAAAAAAGATGCAGAAAACTGTATTCTGTTATAATTTGTGAACATTCAAGGAGCTGCAAGGTGACATAACTTTGCTCTAACTGTTAACCATATTACCTCTAAGTTAAATATATCATGCACTTTGATTCACTGCACTTAAATAAGAGATTTGTCACAGCTGAGTCTCTGAAAATCTATGTAATACTGTAAATCTTCAGATGTAGAAAATGACTGTGTCTCTCCAGTGGCTACATCGCTTTTACCCGAGCAGCAAGTTTTTAACTACTATTAATAGAGCTGTGTGTGTCATATGTCTGACTTTGAATTTGGGTTTGTCAGCGAGGAGCAGCAATTTATGTGGCATTGCGCTTTGTCAGCTTACCTGACAGCTCTGACAAGGAAGCAAAACTCACGAGTAAAAAAGATTAATCATGGCTTTTTGTTGCTGTGGGTCAGGATCAGACGTTTCAGATTTATCTGGATTCAGAGTTTTGCAAATCAAAAGCTTTTATAATCTATTTTTGCCTCTTCCGTAGCCCAAAATAAGTTAGCAAGCTGAAATCTAAGAGTTTTTGACAGATTCAGATTACTTTGTAATAATAAAGAGTTACAGTAATGTAGGTCAGTGTTGAACGTGAAATAAATGTAAAATTTTAAGTAAAAGTAAAATGGTCATTTATAAAGTATTTTTAACCTTGAAAGAGTATTTTTAGGCATTTAAAAAGAGATCTGTAGCTACGCTTGTGGAGATTTCATGTGTAATACAACAATGGTTTGGTGAGGTTGAGGGTTTTGCATATAACCGAGTCTGGTAAATCTCATATGGATCCGTTTCAGGAAATCTCACACATCTGCAGTACAGCATACAACACTGGCCTACTTTCTTCCTATCATCTTCGCCCAGGGCTTCTTTATCCCTCCTTTAAAGCTCCACTATACAGACATGTTTTTTTTTTTTTTTTTACCCCTCAGTCAGCCTTTCTGGCCACAGAGGTGTCTCTACTAAAGCTCAGCTTAGCATCAAATGAGATGAAGATGGCCCATGTGTCATTGTAACCTGTGGCAGTTTATTTGAAAGTAGTCCAGAAGCAGTCATTTTAACGTCCCTATGAGTGGCACTCAGCTCTCTAATAGGGGTTGTAATGGTGCAAACACTGTGATGGGTAGTGAGAGGGTGAAGCAACAAGAGGCTTGATTGGGCAGCAGCGTGGCATTCTCTTGGCCTAATCCACAGTGAGAGGGTATAAATAGATCTCGTTAAATCTGATCCTCTTTGACTGAGCACCTGTGTACCAGATATTATACACTCCCTCCCGTTCATGATAAATGATTCATGGCATGTGTCCACACTCTTGATGGTACGGGTTAGCCCTAGAAACCACTTGAGTAAAACGGATGAACAGGATTTCGTACCAAAAAAAAGGGTTTCCCCCATCTGATTTAGGGGGATGAATTTAGATTTTAGTGCAACGATGGGGCAGCAACCGGACTACTGAGAACTACAAGCAGCCTGGAATACTTATGTCAGTCATTGAGCCTCAATGTCGCATTTCCATCCTAAATTTCCAACTTTTTTCTGTGAGTCTTTCAAGTCTGTGGAAGCAAATGAGGTTCATGAATATTTGATGGGAAATTTGTGCGTGTGTCTCTTAGACTTGTGAAATATCACTCAAAATATTCCTGCACAAATGTTGATTACACATCAGAAAATATTTCTACATATGTGCAAATTAATCTTTTTCACACTGCAGAAAATAATTCTACAGCTACAAGACCTTTTTATGCATTCACAAGCTTGAATTTGTAAGAATTTCCTTTTAAATATGAATTTGCACATTTAGATATGTACGTGCATTTTTCTCAACATACACACAAAATGTGATGTTCAACCACAATGAAACTGCCCTGTTTGTAGGCAACTTTCATTTGCAAAACTTTTCTCTGCAACATTGAGCATTATCAAAAGTTTGCATCCGGCAGTATTTACTCAAAAGTCATAGCAACCACTAATCTGAACATTTGTTTGTCATCTATTGATCATCTCATTAGATTGTAGTAGTACGTGGCTAATTGCTCAGACACTGAGCAGGAGCGGGGCTTCTTCTTCTGTCCACTCATATTTCTGGTGTCACTGATAAATCGATGCATCAGACTTGTGAGAAATTCCCTGTAAGTAATCAACACTAATATGAGCACAAGTCAATCATGGGACACTTCTATATCACTCTTTTGCAGTGATCCTTCCGAACACTAGAAAACACTAGCAGCATTGTTGTCTTTGCACAGCAATATCTAGCCTCTAGCCAGGTGTTGTTAGAGCATTTGGAAATCATAATATTTGGAAATCACCTGATTGGTGCAGCAGATCTTGCAGAGTCAGAATTTTGTCATTTCTTTTGTATCCATCAAGGCCTTTACTGAGACTCTAAGTCTTCTAGTGCCAAACATGGAGTGTTGAGAGCTTTTTGCACATCATTATCAACTCTAGTAAAAATGTGCAGAGCTTGTCACTACTGCTGAGGTGACATTGAGGCTCTGCAGTGGCACCTGTACGAGCTGCTCTTCACCACTGTGACAAAGAGATGAATGCCGCCTGCTCACGCATTTCTGCATCATTGCAGAAGCTCATGTGCATTTGATCGTTCTGTGCGATCAATGCTGCAACACACAGACAACAGGCAGAGCTGCACTTCTGACTGACACTCTGTCTCTCTTTGTCTTCCCCTCTCTCTCCTAAATGAATGGTTGTTCTGTATCTATATCACTCAGTCAAGGACTCTGTCCTACAGCTGTGCATCAGTGTTACTGCTCCTTATAAAAGATCTTTTTATCTCTTAGCTTCATCATTCTTTTTTGGGGTCCTGTTGTCTTCCCTAGTGGTTGCTAGCTAACAGACACAAAAACAAGAAACTATTTAAAAATTGCTCAGTATTAATCAGTCCCTCGAAGATTTAGGAGGTTTTATGGGCAGTGTAAAGGTTCTGATCTCACAGCAGCTTTCCCAAAAAATGTTGTGATGTATGTTGCAATATTTTGTTTGATTGTTTTGCGAGGAAATTGCAGGAGCGAGTAAAAATTGCAAAAATAGTTTGTGCATGCAGATGTTCATGCATGCATGGCTCAAGATTTTGCAGAGGGGACTGCTATGATGTGATAAGAAATTGCAAGATGATGCAGAATTTGCAGGGATTGTTTAACATTTTTCATAAATTGATGAATAAAATAGATAAAGGTCAGAAAATAAGTGAAATGATTCAACTGAAGCTGAGAATGAAAACAAAAATGAAATTGTCTCAAAAATATAGCAACCAAAAGAAAATAAGATGAATCAAAATGGTTAACCAAAACAGCAATAATTTAAATAACATCTGTATGAAGTCCATTTACATTTCATTTTTTGTTTTTGTGCCTTGTTTCAAGAAAATCTTCTTTTAATATTTCTGATGTTTGTGCTAATATGATTTATTTTATTTGTGATACCTATGATAAAAATCAGAGTCTACAAGTTTAAGTGCGGTGTGTTATTTAATGTGACGATTGCCTGAATAACCAGAAACTAGGGTTAACTCAAAATAAAGTTGATTCATATACATAACTACATTGGCATTTTAAACAACACATGGTAAATCTTTTATAGAAAGTAAAAATAGAAAGTGGTCCGAAGCAACTCACTTGTGAAACACCAAAGAGTGGAAATCAAAGTTTTTGCTGCCAGACAATCTGCCTTTGAAAAATAACTGCTGTTCTTCCAGAGAGGTAACTCTCGATCCAAGCGAGAGTTAAAGGTTAAAGATCATAACATTTTAGCTTGGCAATAAGAAT
Source organism: Pagrus major (assembly GCF_040436345.1). Taxonomy (NCBI): domain Eukaryota; kingdom Metazoa; phylum Chordata; class Actinopteri; order Spariformes; family Sparidae; genus Pagrus; species Pagrus major. The sequence goes on from NC_133226.1 coordinate 22,085,175, forward strand.
ACTCTGGTGTGGTACTAACGGATGCAGTAAAATATATGAGAACAGCTCCAACTGGCTCCAGTCTTCAAACACTGAGAGAAACTGGAGAGTCGGTCAGTTTTTGTGGTGTTTGTATAATGCAAAGGATTGAAATTATTATTGAATAACATCTTTAAAACTCTGTTGAAAATGGTTCAGTTCTCTGAGGAGGTTATGTAACAGGATGTCATTGAGTCTCTGACCTTGAAATGAATTCATGTTCTGCAGGCATTATGTGTTTCCACTGACAGCCTCTAATTTCAAAGTGTAAATCCAAGACTAATCGGGACATTGAACACTAAAGCTGCTTTTTAACACACTGAATTAGTTCAATTTCTCTCTCAAGGTTAAAAACTGGGCTGCTTTAATGTGTCGCATGTTGTTGATCATCGTGAGTCCTAGTCCTGCTTTAACACGACCAACACAGTAGATATTACATAGATATTCTCAATGCTGTACACGGAGCCTAATTTTTTGGTGACTAAACAAAGATGCTCTGTCTCTTGTTTTATGGCACTGTGTACACCAAATTTATTGTTGATGGCAGGACTGCCCTTCGTTACATTATGTCGAGGGCGTGTTTGGGAAATGTATTAGACTATTTATTAGAATACATGTAATTGATTGTTTGTATTAAGTGTCGTGTTGTGGCATAAGGGGCTCTTTTTGCATTGTAGGAAATGTTTGAAACAAGTCACAACTTGACTGTCGGCTGAATGCCATTTTCTTTGCAAATTTCGAAAGTGTTTCCATAATTATAAGTGATATTCTGGATTAATATTACATCCACAGTAATGATCTCTTAGGCCAGGATTGGTTCGCTACAGTAAACGTACTCATTTGTTATATTAAGCCGAGGTTTTGCAGTCACATTATCTATACATTTATTTCTCAGAGAAAGAAATATTTCACAGAACTGAAGTGATAATGCTGGCAATTACAGATGTACAGTAATGCTGACACAGTTGTGTTGAGAAGATATTTATGGGAGAAATGAAGTGCCAAAACAATCGCCGAATAGTTCCCTGTGACTATGAAATAGCTTTTTTCTTGAAATGCCCATCCCTGTATTTAATTTAACCTCTGAATATGAATGATACTTTGAAAACCATATATTTCTTTAAAATCTTCCCAACTTGACATTACTATCTTGTAATCAATGTTTTAAATTTAACAAATCTAATTTGAATTTATTGACCCAACCTTGTACATTGTGAATCCTGACACAAGATTAATGGCTACACTATTGGCTCTGTGAGGCTAACAATGGTATCGAAATGGCCAACTGACATTGTAATGACAAGAAACAACTCTTACATCAGGTTTTTGAAAAATCCACAACTACAAATTTTCTTCTTGAAATTTCAACAACGGGGTTTCAAACCACATTAATTCACATTGAGGATTTTCAGAGTAAAAATTGTTTCAGTGCTATAACTGTCAACATTATGTGTTCAGTTTCTCATCAAAATTGTAATTATTTTGACCTTTCTTTGCTTCCATAAATTTTTGCCTCTTCAAATCAGTTCCCTTTGTTGTTTCCTCTGTTTTACCCTGGTGTATGTGTCTGCAGTGATATCTGTCAAAGTCAACTTGGGCATATGAGTTCCTTTTTCTCCCTTTTTAAACGCTTGACAAGAACAATAGCAAGACAGAAGGGCTGACCAATACACAACAGTAAATCGCAATGACGGCACCAAACAAAAGAAAAGACGAGACAGATAAAACTGACAAAGTAGCACATATTTTAACACATTCAAAACCCCAAATAATTAGAATATGCATACAAACTGAGATTTTCCCTGCTGTCGATTAGACAAATGTATGTTCAGTAATTTCTCCATCCAGTGTCCTGCCTAATATTTGACTGTGTGGTTTTACAGCTGCAGAACGAGCAACAGAAAAAGCCTGATAGGAAGCGGTCAGTCATCAGGTTTGCCACGACCTCACTCCCCTCTCTCATCTCTTACAGGTAAGTCTATGTACAACAAATGTCTATTAATGCGTATGCACTGCTCCCTCACCCCAGTGTTAGAAACGTACCCATTAGTGCACACAATTCACAATGTTCTCTCACAGGAATGCAGTCCATTGTGTAAAGCCAAATGAAGTTTGGAGTACAACACAGGAAAATGCTCAAGGAGATTTATAATCCTCCTGTGTTTCCCTCTCTCCGTAGCTTTCAACCAAATGGAAGCACTTATCTGGCATGCTCATATGATATTGATATTATAAAATGGAAAAAGATTCAGTTAATGTACATGTTGAATATTATTGACTGACCCCAACAACATAGGGTACCAAAGCTTGCCAGGCACAGAAAGCTAAGCACTGAAAAGAAGTCATAAAACATTAATCATCCTCTCAGTGGTAATCTCAGGTCACTTTTGTGGTGTTTTGGGTGAGAATTTAACTGTACAGTGGTAAGTTGAAGGTCAGTAATTGTGCTCTGAGAGGAAGTGGTGGCCTACAGAGAGGAAATGCACAGGAGCAGAGGGAGGGGAGGCCTCATTTACCACGGGGCGTTTTATTTCCTGGCATTGGTCAGCAAAAGCAGAGCCGCAACTCGCAGTGTTTGGTCTGCATTTCAAGATGGACTCAGACTCGGAAAGCCACAGTACTCTTGCTAATGAATGTATTCAGCTGTTGGATGACCTTAGACTATGGCTCAGTCGCAATATTGGTATAAAAGGTAGGAAAACATCCTTTAAGTTCCATTTTCAGCGGTCACTGACGTACAGTAATTAAGAAAGTTTCTACATTGATGTTTCTCTTTGAATTCTGCTTGTAGCTCTTGTATTTCCTGTTATTCTAGTCTGTAGATAATCTCTTCAGGTGCAGTCAAACTCCCAAAGGAAGAGATTCTCATCTTTAATTGGCTATGATTAAGATGACATTGCAATTAAATAGGTGACATTGATCACTAACAAGATTTAGTGGCTCGATCGTTGTTTCCCACCATGGAGGAGGCCTCTCTTTATCATCACAGGAGGAGGTTCCATCCTAGCTTCTGGTTAATTAACCGTTTTGTCCCTCTCTTTAGTGAAGGACGTAATTATGTCTGATTAATGCTGGACAAAAGGTTTGTTTTTATATTACGGCTAATTGGTGCCTTTCAGAAAGTCCCTACAGTATAATGTGTTCAGTGGCCCAAAGCTTCTACAACCAGCAAGATTATACAGTATGAAGATGTTACTGATGTAGGTAAAGAGAGGGAGTGCATGGTTATCGGAGGACATAGTCAGTAAGTAAAACATTTGCTTACAAAGCACCTTTAAAGTTTACCTGGGTGGGCCGCACAGGTATATATGGCAACCAATTTAAGCATTTTATCAGCTACTTTTTTAAGAGAACAGCACCGTCCACGATCGATTAACTAGGTGACAGTCGCCCCTTGCTCTTCCCCTCCTGTCGACTGTCAATCACATGCTTTGCAGAGAAAGACACCCTTTTGTTTACATCCCCCCTGTGAATGCACTGATTGTGATGCAACCTCTCCTATTTAATATAGACCTACTTATGCCACTGCTTTGTACAACATTGCAAGTGCACCTGATTTTTGTGATGTCGTTCGGTGCACGCTGGTTTTGATCGGCTACATAATTAACAACAAGCTTCCTCCACTCGCGGCTCACCTGCTGTTATGACAGCGGAAATTGCGGGTGAAAAAAATCCTATCCTATCCTGCTTTTGGTCGACTTTATAAAAAGTACTGCTGACAATGAAAGCAGATAATGTTGCTGGTAGAGAGAAAACAGAAAGCAGAGAGAAACAGAAAGACGAGGCGAGCCAGTGTGCATGCATCAAGGTGGACAATTAAAGCAACATTATGTAGTACTAATGTAGGCACTCTAGCAGCTTTTCTGAAGAAATACTTCTAGTTCTACTTTGTAAACTAGTCGACTCAAACTTCCTGCTGTTATCTTCACATTTGTACCTGTATGTTTGTGATTCTGCTTCTGTAAAGTTTGCTCTCTTCGGGTGATGTGCACAGCTGAACTGCATTTAGCAAAACCCACATTAAAGACCTACCTTTACTCTCTAACACTCTTTATAGCAACATCAAGGCAGTTTTGATAGGTTATGTGCCTGTCAGGCTTTTCTTGGTGTACAGCTATCACATTTGCAAAGCAAATCCACGTCTCTCAGAAGTTTAACTGTTTAAGATCTGTGAGGAGAAGGTATTACACCGTGCGCTGCCTCTGGGTGTCACGTTTGACTTTCAGACACTTTGCATGCTGTGTGAAAACCAAGCAGCTTTTAGAAACACATTGGTCAAAGCAGACTGTTTTACAATTACTGGCAAGTGGAAGGTGTAGGGTAAGAGATAGGAGGACGGACGTGACATTAAGCCAAATTAGGAAAATCTCCATTCTGTGAATATGGTGTGAATGAAAATGATACTTTGGAATGAGCTGTGGGTGTATTTAGTTTGCCTGGTGGCTGACCTGGTTTTTGACCAGTGCTCTGTAGTATGGATTAATTCGAGGTATCACACAGTAAGTTCTCTAAACCTACTTCAGTGAAGTGAGAGCTCGTACTGCAGTAATGAGGTCATCAAAAGACAATTTTAGGTCCAGGTGAGATGCATTAATCCTCTATATCAAGCTGCTTTCCAACTAAATGTCTGTTATGGTAAAAAAAATTAACTAGAAATGTACATTTTTGTGTCGTGCTGTTGGCTTTACAGCAGCTCAAGCAAAAAAGCTAAATATTCCCTTCTTTGAGCTTCTAAATTGTGAGAATTTATCAATTAAGTTGATAAGTTTCCAGTCAGTATTGTAATTATCGTGTCCCCTGTCAAACATCTTTGCGATGTTCACTCTGATCCGTGATAATGCAGCCATCAGCGGTTAATTGCAGTTTTTTCAGGCTTTGTTTTGGCTTCAAATTGAAATGGGGAATCCAATCTTACTGAATTTTGTTTGCTTGCAGGTTGTTTTCCCCTTCAATTTGTTTTTAATCTCCATTTCTTTGTGTTTTTTCTTGCAGGAACAAGCCCACAAGACAGTCCTAGAAATTTCTCTCCTAGTGCCTCTGCTCATTTCTCCTTTGCACGAAGGTACAGACAGCACAACCACATGGATATTTACTTGATTTGCAGCTGAACAAATCAGCCAGTAAAGACCAGAGGGAGATTTGTTGGATACAGATTGTTTAGAGAAAAATGAGAGTTGATTTGTAGCTATTCAACAGTGTCAGATTTTATTTTTTCTGCCAATATTCAGCCTCTTGAGTCTATTTATGCTTTCAAAACATCAGTAATTATTTTTGAAACCACTCCTCAACATGATATCATGTAATTGTGTATTTTTATTACAATCCACAGTCATTGCCACAGAGCAGACAGGTAACTTCATGTTAGGCTTTCACTTGCCCTTGAACCCTGCATTTGTCCCAACGACGTACACCTACCTCCATTAGTTTGTCTCATTGTAGCTTTAAAGTTTCCTTTTACATCATTCTGGCATCTAGTTTCAGTTGCTGTAATGTTTCTCCTCTTTTCCTGTGTAGTTTAACTGATAGAATCATTTTGAACAATACCAGAGAAAGATCACCATTCATCTATAACCACGAGCATTAGGATTGCAGGACTTAATTTACATGTTTTGAATACAAACATGGAAAATATGCATAGTTTCACAAATTTGTCTTTGAACAAAGACAAATTCTTCCCGCTGACTAGAATTGTAAGGAACTTTAAACGCACAGATGGCTGAAAAATTAAAGGAAAAAACAACATAAATCATCTTCTCTCTGCAACAAAACAACAGAGGGATGAATACATTCTTCCAAAAGATATTCCCTCAGAGCGCTGCCCCCCACAGCCTCACAGAGCCGCCGTTTGTTATGTTTCTGAACTCATTTATTCAGGTTTTTACTTTAATTTGTCACCCGTCTGTATGTTTGAATGCATTTTTCATTTATGGATTTGGTATCCGATGTCGAAGTGTGACGATTCTCTCTGTGTGTTTGCTGTTGTGTGACAGGACTGATGGTCGCCGCTGGTCGTTGGCCTCCCTTCCCTCCTCTGGATATGGAACCAACACGCCCAGCTCCACCGTCTCTGTAAGCATCGTGCACTTACACAACTGGCAACAAGAAATGTGACAGGTCAACCAGCGAAACACAACCAAAGAAGAGTTGAACGATTTTGAGGAAAAGAATTCAACTTAACTATAGACCTGTGTTTGTGGTCTTTGTACTATTAAATAATCTTGTTTTTTCTTTCTTTTTTTATTCTGCAGTTTGTTTCTTGTTAATTTATTTATTAAAGAATTATTTATTTATTAATTGGTGTTATCTTTTTTTAGGTGTTTGTTTTTGTAATGCTCAATCCGGCCACAAAAGTCTGAAGTGCACCACTACCCCATGCTCCAGATAGAATCAAAAGCTTTCATCTGTTCTTCCAGTTGACCTTTAATCGCTCCATGTACTCAAAACACAAGACACGACAGTCCTGTTACACAAAAAGCTTGCTGAGACACAGTATGTGCTTTATAGTGTTTAAAGTGCATGGTAAAATCTAAACTAACTTTTTAGTTGCTATTTGGAACAAGGGGTAGAGGTGCACTTTAATCTCTTGTGGCTGCAAAAAAAAAACAGCTAAAAACTTCACAGATGGGGGAATTTTTTTTTATTTGCCTCTCAAGGCTTCTGTAGATATTAGTTGTATTCTTGATATTGAAAGATTGACAGGAGAGACCGTCTCACAGCCCTGAATCACTCAGGGTTGATTAACTTGAAATATTCTGATAACTCTGTTCACCAGCTGTTTGTCACCTACCTTCCAACTATCTGTCTCAAATTGACAAGAGACAAACAGACACACAAATACTTTTCCTCTCATTGTTTTTGTGTCCAGTTCCTCCATCTTACATCTCTGTGTCACTTTCGCTCTGACAGAACACAATCGTTTTCAAACATCAGCATAATCGTTTATAGGAAGCAAAAAGAGCTGCCGAGCATTTACATATACAATACATGTAAAAACAGCAGAGCCATTTACAGGAATAACAAAAGTGTCCTGGCCAGTAGAAATTGCTCATATTGATGTTTTGTTTTTGTTTCATGGGGTGTTTCGGTCATCGAATACATTTCCTGCTTTTCACACCATCTATCGCAGGAAGCATGTTCTTGTTTCTGTGAAACATCAGTCATGGGTCGAGTCGTCTTGGAAACAGTACAGTTTTTGTTTTGTGTTAAAAGTCAGACTCATGGTTGAGTTATTCAGTACAGCAGTTTGATTTGTTTAATAGACTATAAATGAAATGTAAAAATGAATGTGTTATCAGGAGTTTTGTCTGATTGTTTTGTGAAATTCTTCTTATTTTTTGGTCATTTTTCAGTATCATTTGCCAGAGCTGTGTCATTTTCTCATGTGTTACTATCCACAGGAGTACAATCTGATATCGCCGTGTTGTTGGTCATAATAAATGTTTCTCCAGGACCATCATTGACCATCAACTGACCAATCAAGTTTTTGTAATGTCATACCTTTGCAAATCAAGAAAAAGACCAGAAAAATACACAAGGAAAAAGTTATCCTTTCAGACACGTGGTTAACGTTGTGAAAGGTTCTGTTTTTACGAAGATCATCTTGCGCTCAAGTATTTTTGTTGCTTAAACCTAACCAAACTGCAACAAAAAAACTGAAAAAATCAACAACAAAACAGGAAATAATAAGTATACGATATAATCCTTGGTCTCCAGGGTGAGAGTCCTGAACTTATCCCACTCGGCTACAACAGCTTGCTCTGGATGGTTTTCTTAAGTTGAAACAGATGTCCTGGAGCAACATTAACTACGATATTCCAGGAACAACATGAACACGTCGATATCAGATAAACCTTCCACAAGAGACTTGATTTTGTGAGATGCTTTAAAGTCGGATGCACCGATTTATCAGCTGCATGTCACTATCGGCCGATGTTTATCTATTGTATCAATTTTGTGCTGGCACATTCACGAGGCACTTTGCCATCAATTTGTAAGGTTATGTAAGAACTGGAAAATTCTTATCAGTTGTAAAGCGGGCTGAAAAAGGCTTTTAAAGCGGAAAACAACAATCTTTTTTCATGCAAAAGAAGGTTAAATTAAAGATTGTCCATTCATATTTTCCATTTAATCATACAGATTGTATGATTAAATTTCTTTCAAAGACAGTGTAATGAAGGGCTGAATGACTTTAAAACTGTTCAGTTACTGAAGATTTCTTTCTTTCCCTGCCAAAAAAGGGGAAATAGATAACAACAAAAACAAAATAAGCGACAACAACCAGCCCAGAATTTCATTATCAGTGCATCTCTACTTTAAAGGAATGGTTTGATCTTTTGGCAATTCAGTGATATGTTTTTCTTGCTCAGAATTGGATGAGAAGATTGGTAGCATTTTTTTTGTGTTTGATAAGTGATATTTTTTTTTTCCCAGGGTGGTGAAGGCACGATCTGCCTTGCTCTCTCTCTGACTGGCTTGCAGAGTAGAGTGGGCCATGACTTCACCACCCTGGAAAAAAATATTGAATATGAAGTTAGTGCCAGCAGGTGGCTTACTTAGCCTAGCATAAAGACTGGAAAGAGGGGACACAGCTAGCCAGACTCTGTCAGCTTTTTTTTCCTTTATTTCCTTTTGACAGAGCCAGGTTAGCTGTTTCCCCCTGCTTCCACTCTTCATGCTAAGCTAAGCTAACCATCTCCTGACTGGAGCTTCATGTCGTTCACATCTTCTCAGCTAGAAAGCATAAAATTTACTTCCCAAAATGTCAAACTATTCTTTAAAATGTGGCAGGTACTTGAGGGGAAACTGCTGCCCCTCAAGAAATCTGTTAGCATGATTTTTGTTTTTTCCATCCACACATAAAATTACCGTCTCTTTTTTTTTCTTTTCATGTTGAATATATATGTGTTTCATTTCCAGTCATCCTGTTCATCACAGGAGAAGCTGCACCAGCTGCCCTTCCAGCCTACGCCTGATGAACTGCACTTCCTCTCCAAGCACTTCTGCACTGAGAGCATCTCCGGGGATGAATGCCGCAGAGCGACGGCCATGCGACCACGCTCGCGCAGTCTCAGGTATTGATTTAACTCTACAAACGAACAGTGCATACCATTGTCACCCCTCAGGTACTGATTTTAGAGCCATTTGTTTTTCAGCCCAGGAAGATCTCCATCATGTTACGACCATGAGATTATTATGATGAATCACGTCTACAAAGAGCGGTTTCCTAAGGTACGGGCTCACAATAAGCTTCTACAGCCGTGTCTGGTCATTTATTATCTCACGCATTACCAAACAAACCTTCCCTTGTCACTGCAGGCCACAGCTCAGATGGAGGAACGGATTCAGGACATCATCCGCAGCAACTCTCCAGAGAGCGTCCTCCCTTTGGCAGATGGTGTGCTCGGCTTTGCCCACCACCAGATAATTGAGCTGGCCCGTGACTGTCTGGAGAAGAGCCGGCTAGGACTCATCACCTCCAGCTACTTCTGCGAGCTCACCGACAAGCTGGAGAGGCTTGTTCAGGAGGTAATATTTATTTTTTGGGAAAATACGATGCGTAGACTTACAAACCATGCAAATTTTTTAACTATACTTGTCTTTGGCCAGTTCATGATTACATGTAAAACAAAAACTGAGATCTTGAATCCTTTCTGGTTTGCTGTTGTTTAGTCCACAGAGCGATCAGAGAGTGAGGAGGTGAACTTCATCAGAGAGCTGGTGAAGAAGATCCTCATAATCATCGCGCGACCCGCTCGACTGCTGGAATGTCTGGTATGTGTCATATCACTAAATAGCCTTTAACAGGTCCTGCTGTTCATACGGAAACATACTTAACTGTGTCTTTTGTTGTGTCTTTAGGAGTTTGACCCAGAGGAGTTTTACCACCTTTTGGAGGCCGCTGAAGGACACGCTAAAGAGGGTCAGGGCATCAAAACGGACATCCCTCGTTACATCATCAGCCAGCTGGGACTCACAAGAGATCCTCTGGAAGGTACAGGAAGTGCTTAGCCATCATCTGTGTTATTACACTACAATACAATAAAAACTAGTTAGAAGACACTGAAATGGTTTCACAGAATTAAATAAATCCTAAAATATTGTTTTAGTTGTCATTTTTCAGCATGACTGGGACAGCAAATCATAAAGTTATCTAGTTTCCTCTTCTTTAGGGTTTGTAAAGAGAAATAAAGAGAAATGCATTCTAGTAGTCTTACAGAAGATTACAGTTCCCGCTTCTTCAATAACATGTCAGCATTGAAGTAAATATGCCCAAATTGAATGCAAGGCTTCAAAGAAATGAAGCCGTGGAAGGAAATAAAAGACAAAGATACTCGTGACTAATGTCCTGTACTGAACAGACTGTCTTTCTAATGACCCTCTGTCTCTCCAGATTCAGTAACAAACAACATTCATTATGACTAATTAGAAAGGAATGGCCTCCCCACAGACCTTATACAGATCCACACAGGTAGCTGAGCAGACAAGGAGATAATTGTTCAGTTTGTGATAGAAGCATGAAATTTGATACATATACTCTTCAAACCCCACTCTTTAAGAAAATCACATTAGCCACGCAAAATTCCAAGATGGCGGCCCCAAAATCCAAGATGTCCGCCCAAAAATGTGTTTTTTCCTTTATAACTCAAAATGCCTTGATTTTAAGCCCCATAAATATATTGGGGTTGAATATAAAGTTGGGTAGTGCGGACATTTTGGTACCTCGTACATGTTTGTATCAATTACGGTTCTCGAGATACAGCATATAGATACTTGTATAGAATTGGGTGAGTGAGAAATTTGTAACACTGATTGTTGTTATGTGTGTAATATATGTTATTTTCATTAGGGTTATAACATGAAATTCAAAAACCAAGATGGTGTCCAAGATGGCTGCCATTGCCTTGAAGTAATCCAATCTTAGTGACTATTAAAATATTTGCGTGCACATGTTTTTGGTGTATCCATCCAATGGGACCATTTAGACATTTAATGCAGTACAAGCTTGCAGATTTAATAGAGTGAATATCAGCACACAACCAGGGCACACTGGTGATATCACTGCTGTGTAACTCAGCATGGGGTTCAGTGTCAGCTAATCTACAGTATATACATATATATGACCTGTGGTCACAACTTATGCTTTATTAGACTGTAGTATAGTTGTAGTATAATTTAGTTTAGTGTCCCAAATGCTGTCTAACAGCCCCAATTCCATTAGCTAGTTAATCACGGTTGATAGTTAGTAGGCATAGTTAGGTAGCCGCACCTGAATTGACAGGGTGTGCCAGCGCGGGAGAGCCGAGCCAAGGGTAACGGGGCTTCAGTTACCCGGATGGTGTACAGATCACACGGGACTTAAATGGCACTGGATGAATGATCGGGCTAGGTGTAGGTTTACCCAAAAATAAACGGAACCTAGTTGTATCCCATACAGGAATGTGTTATTTGATTAATGTGGTAAAAGGATAACCCCTCGGCCTTAATCAAACCCAAAATGGCAGAGTCCATGTTTACAAGAAAACAAACTGATTGGTCTAAATGTTGTCTTTGTCAAAAAGACAGACCAAACAAAAACTTATCAGCACCTTCAACTCGTTACTCCCTTGAAAATGATGGCTATGCCAATCTTGCTACAAACATACCTTTGTTTCATCAGATGCAGGCAATGCCATTGATCCTGGATCCAGCAAGGCTGGATGAAGGTGGTGGTATTGATGCTACTTTAAGACGAAATGAGGCTAAATATCACTTGAGCTGCCGGTTGTTGTTTAACAACACCAAATTGGATCGGGCAAGGAAACGCAGATCGGCTGGCCCCAGCAGTGAGCCTGAGGATGTTAGCACAAAGCAGCGGCGGAAAAGCTGTGATGTTGAAGCCTGCATTTTCTGTGAGAAAGTAGCACCTGCATCTGATCTCTGCCAGGTTATGACAATGAAGGTGAACCAAAGGTTGCACGAATGTGCACATACACTTAATGATGGCAAGCTTCTTGCCAAATTGGGTGGTGGAGATGCCATTGCCCAAGAGCTCAAGTACCACGCTGCCTGTCTAGTTAATCTTTATAACAGGGAAAGGTCCCACCTGAGAAAACTTGGGGAAGGTGCAAGTGCTACTAAGCATGAGAAGGAAATTTCCCCACTAGTTCTCTCTGAACTAGTCACATACATTGTTGAAACAAGCATCCATTCGGAAGGTCCAACCAAATTTCTCCTTGCAGATATGAGCCGTATGTACCGACAGCGTCTGGAGCAACTAGGTGTTGACTCACCAACTGTCAACTCCACAAGATTAAAAGAGAGATTGCTAGAAGAAATTCCAGAACTTGAGTCGTATAAAATGGGAAGAGATGGGGAAACAGGAAGAGTGATCTATCTATCTAAGAGTGATCTATCCTTGAGAATTATGTCCCACCAGTTGACAAGGAACCTGAGGCAGACGTTCTCATTGTAGATGGGTCAGCTTTGGTCCATGCCCTGCCACCAAAAAGATCCAAGACTTTTGAGGACTATGCAGCTCTCGACTTCCTACCTGTGATCTACATGTACTCCAGCAAGTTCGCAATGACACATCTGGTCTTTGATGTGTACAACCCATCAAGCCTTAAAGCTGAGACCAGGTCAAAACGTGGCGAGGGGGGAAGACGCAAGGTAACAAATAAGAACACCATGCCATCAAACTGGCATAACTTCCTGAGGCACAATGACAACAAAACAGAGTTGTACCACTTTCTTGCCGACAAGGTTACACAAATGCTTGCCCCAAATACCATCATCGTCACAAAGGGTCCTACTGTCCTCAGCACTCATGCAACTGGTCTTGATGGACTGGATAAATGCTCTCACGAGGAAGCAGACAGCCGCATCTTTGTGCACGCCAAACATGCTACTGAACATGGTAGCCAATCCATCATGATCAAGGCAAATGACACAGATGTTCTGATCTTAGCACTCAGTGTATTCGGTGGTCTCCAAGAGGCTGGCCTACAGCATATGTGGCTTGCATTTGGGCAAGGCCAGACTCTGCGCTGGATTAGTGTGCATGACATTTTTCAGCATGTTGGCCAGGAGAAGGTCAAAGGCATGCTCTTCTTTCATGCCTTTACAGGATGTGACACCGTGTCTGCCTTCCGCAACAAAGGGAAGAAAACGGCTTGGCAGACATGGGGCATATGTCCAGAAGCCTTGCCTGTATTCTCCAAACTGGGTACTTACCCTCCCACAGTGGAGGACTGTGACATAGAGGTGCTTGAGAAGTTTGTCATTCTCATGTATGACAGATCCAGCACAGCTGCCACTGTGGATGAGGCCAGGCTTGACTTGTTTGCCAGAAAGCAGAGGCCCTATGAGTCTATCCCACCAACCAGAGCAGCTCTACTCCAACACACCAGGCGTGCTGCCTATCAGGCTGGTTGTGTGTGGGCCCAGGCAATCCAGTGTCAGCCAGAAGCAGAGGACCCTGCAGACTGGGGATGGCAAAAGGTTGGTGAGGAATGGCAGGTCTTCTGGACAGCCAACTCTCCAATAGCCAAGGCATGCGAGCAGCTCACCAAATGTGGTTGTAAATCTGGCTGTTGTGTCAGGTGCAAGTGCTACAAATTGGGTCTCATGTGTACAGCTCTGTGCAGTTGCAACTGTGAAGTGTAATTCACAGTAAATATGCAGTATCTATTATCCAATGTTAGATAGGTTTGTATATAGTTGAACCCCGCCCCGCCCCAAAAAAAACAAAAACCAAAAAAAAAAAAAAGGGGGAGAAGAAGACAGCCTCCACGTGGCCTCCCCCGCAAGTAGCCAGAGAGTAGTTACCCTTTACGCGAAACAAATGTCTTCAAAACGTCCAACAACCCCCCCCACCCCCCCCCCCCCCCCCCCCCACCCACCCACCCACACACACACACACACCATTCATCTCTGCTGAATTCATGATTACTTCAAGGCAAAGGCAGCCATCTTGGACACCATCTTGGTTTTTGAATTTCATGATATAACCCTAGTGAAAATAATAGATAATGGAAATTATGTTTTCATAAAACCATATGCACGTAACAACAATCAGTGTTACAATTTTCTCGCTCTCCCAATTCTATACAACTATCTATATGCTGTATCTCAAGAACCGTAATGGATACAAAGATGTACTAGGTACCAAAATGTCCACAATATGTAAGTTTATATTCAAGTCTAATATATTTATGGGGCTTAAAATCAAGGCATTTTGAGCTATAATAGAAAAACCACATTTTCGGGCGGACATCTTGGATTTTGGGGTGGCCATCTTGGAATTTTGCGTGGCTAATGTGATTTTTTAAAAGAGCGGGGTTTGAAGAGTATATGTACCAAATGTCATGCTTCTATCACAAAGTGAACAATTCGGGCTATATTATGCATTTGTCTGCTCCACTAAGGCTGGCCCATCAGCCAATCTCTCCATTCATTTCCCCTGAGTGTCTCCTGTGTTTCGTTTGCCCAGTGCCTCGTGTGCCTGAAGCAAACCTACGAGGAAGGACAGATGTTAAATTGCAGTGGAAATGTGTTTACAGGCTCTCTGGGGATGAGACAAACACCCCCCTGTGAAAACACACACATGGACATCGCACACAGAAACAAATGTGAAAGATGCAAGGTGGTTTATAATGAGCGCTTGTTCTGGAGTTGTGATTTTCAAAATGGGTGTGAGACATGCGTTTGTGTTGCCACATCTGATTTCCGGCCCATTTACTCTCAATTCAGATTATCTTGGAGTCAGCACCTCAAACTTAATAGGTGAATAAAGACTACATCTGCTGTTTTGTTTTGTTTGCTGATTTTAGGCATTTCGATAACCTTTGTTTCAAAACCTGCACTGCAGAGGCTTAAAGGGACAGGTCACCCAAAATCAAAAATGCAGGGTTTTCCTTTTTCCCCGTTGTTCTATTTACGCGTCCTAGATTGTTTTGATGTGAGTTGCAGAGATTTTGGCTATCAGCTGAGTTGTCTGCCTTTATTCAATTTTAATAGAACTCAGAACCTCAACAGCAATGTCTCTTCCCAGAAATCATGACCCAGTTTCTCAAGATAATCCACAGACCTTTTTGTGAGCAGTTTCATGTAGGAACTATTTTCTCTCTACCGAACCACACATTGTCACCCTCCCAGGAAGTGGAAGTGTGCATCTACTCATGGATAAGAGGCTCTATGCAAATCATGTCCTTCTCAGCTGAGGTTAGCTAGCTTATGCTGCATTCACGTGCTCCTCGGATGGTCCCATTTCCAGAGCTGGGAAGTCGTTCTTCCAACTTCGGCGTGTTCATCTGCTTCATGTTGGAATGTAGGAGCAACAAAAAGAAGTTGTTTTGCATTTTATCACTCAAAACGTTTAAACGACACATTGACAGCCGTTTCCAGTATTTGAGTGACAAGCAAGAGCAAAGGAAACAGTACAGTGACGTCACAACAAATGACTTTCTTACCATCAATCCAGTGTTTACTTTTATCCATGTTTCAGCATCATATAAAGTCAACTCGGCAACTCATGTACCAAATTTTTTTTATATTTAATCTGCTGCATCTCTTCTTCTTTTTTTTCTTTATTTTCTTCTGTTACCTCTGTAGAAATTGCTCAGCTGACCAGCTGTGACAGCGGCATTGCAGAAACCCCAGAAACCGATGACTCTGTAAGCACTCAAGAAAAAGATTATTGCATTGATCTGCTCCATCTTTACAGCATGTGAACAGATTTTTATCGTTTTGATTTGTTTTATTGTTTGTCTCTCTTCTTGTCCTCAGTCTCACAGCCTCAGCACAGCCCTGCGGTGTAGGCGTAAACCCTGTGAACTGGACTTTGAAATGACAAAACTAATCAGCAATGGAGCCTACGGGTAAGGACATCGTATTGTTTATCAGAATATCTAATCTCTGATGATGGATGGTTTGTTACAATCCCCAAAAAGGAGCATTTTTCATTCTATTTCCACTAGACGTTAATAACAATTAACAATAAAACAGATTTGATGATCAACCCCAGTAGACCTGTTCAGAGCTGACTGGTTAACTGTTTATTCCACAGAGCTGTCTATCTGGTTCGACACAAGGAGACAAAGCAGCGGTTTGCCATGAAAAAGATCAACAAGCAGAACCTGATGTTGAGGAATCAGATACAACAGGCCTTTGTGGAGAGAGACATCCTAACCTTTGCTGAGAATCCTTTCGTCGTGTCCATGTACTGCTCCTTTGAGACACGGCGGCACCTGTGCATGGTCATGGAATATGTTGAAGGTCAGCAGCTACGATTGTAAGTGCATAGTGCTGCAGCTGAAACCAGTGTATGTTTTGTGACATCCCTCCATTGATCTCTACAGGTGGAGACTGTGCTACTCTTTTGAAGAACATGGGTCCCCTGCCTGTGGACATGGCCCGGATGTACTTCGCAGAGACGGTTCTGGCTCTGGAGTATCTTCACAACTACGGCATTGTTCACAGGGACCTCAAACCAGACAAGTGAGACCTCACAAATTTTAAAGCGGCTATGAAAAGTATTTTGTTTAGCTCATAGTGATGAATCCACAGACTCTTCAGTTCCCTGCAGCTAACGTCTTTGGTTTCACTATGTGCAAAATGACTGATTTTGTTCACTCTCATTATCACTCTCATTAAGTCATCTTCAGACACAGCAGGCAGCTGTTTTTAGGGAAAAAGCTCTAAAAAGCCACTGTACGCTCCTGCCCAGCACCAAACAGCAGACAAACACAGTTAGAGACTGGCTGGTGAGCATAGTGGAGCATTTAGCAACTAAAATGGCAGATATTTCCCTCAGGAGTTGAGAATAAAAGCAGAGCGAAAAAGTGTTGGACTTTTGTCAGGTAGCCAGAAACATGACTCCAAATGAAAGCTGCATTTGCTCCATGACTGCTGGATGTGTAAATAAGCAACTTAAAAAACGATATGTCAACGATCGGCTGCCCTGAAGAGTCCATAAAACGTGGTTATTACCTTCACTGCCAGTTAAACATTACAATTAAAACTTCCGCGAATAGATTAGCACTTGAATGACTGTAGCTTCAATAAAATTCCTTTTGGGAAATCAATGATTACAGAAAAAGTTTCTGTACAATTCAAGTGAAAATATTTTAGTCTCCTGCCCTCATAATAAAGCATGCAGCCTTCACATTATACAGACTATTTTTGTTACAGAATATTAAATGGTGACATTTATTGTGCAGCTGTCACTCCAGGAGGGCTTCAAATTCAACTTTTGACTTTCGACAGAACAAAGACAATCCCTCCCTCAACTCCGTGTGCTGAGCTATTTACACAAAAAAATGTTTGACCTTGATTCATTATGTTGTTGAAAGACCTTAAATTCTTCTCATCATAGATATGTATGTATGTATATATAGATATATAGATAGATAGATAGATAGATAGATAGATAGATAGATAGATAGATAGATAGATAGATAGATAGATAGAGATATAGATATAGATTTGAATAGTATTAATAGTATTCAACCGGAGTAATTTCATTATTTTGCATACTGTCAAGTCAATTTCTAATTATTAGCTCTGTTAATTTTGGTACTTCTTCTTAATATTTATTTACTTCTACTCAAATTAAATGTTGGATGGAGGAGTTTTACTTGTAATCATTTGTGGTAATTTAAAATTTTAGCATTTTTTTTAGATCTATTACTTCCACCACCACTGAGTTTTTTTTTTTATGATACAACAAAAACTTCTAAAGATGCTAGAAATCGCTGTCTGCAAAGCTTAAGTGTTTCTGTTTTTATAATCGCATTTTATCCTAATATTTCCATCCTCTTCCTCTTGTCCTCCTTCCCCTCACATCCCTCTTCCTCACAGTTTGCTGGTTACATCTATGGGACACATTAAGCTGACAGATTTCGGGTTGTCTAAAGTCGGGCTGATGAACATGACCACTAACCTGTACGAGGGACACATTGAGAAAGATGCCAGGGAGTTCTCTGATAAGCAGGTAAATCTTACTTTTTAACTACAGTCATGGACAGTTTATACATCTTCCACAAACTACATCATGTTTAGAATGATTGTTTCTCTCTTCAGGTATGTGGGACTCCAGAGTACATTGCACCAGAGGTGATCCTACGGCAAGGCTACGGGAAGCCGGTGGACTGGTGGGCGATGGGCATCATCCTGTACGAGTTTCTGGTGGGCTGTGTGCCTTTTTTTGGAGACACACCAGAGGAGCTGTTCGGACAGGTCATCAGCGGTCAGTGTTACATCCTTTTCACTAGTTTACACTTGCATTTTATTGATTTTAGACTTCCTTTTTATTGATTTCGTTACCTCTGCCAAGGACGTTATGTTTTCACCAGTGTCCATTTGTTGCTTGGTTGGTTTGTCAGCAGGATTACACAAAAGCTACTGAACTAATTTTCACAAAACTTGGATGGAGGATGTGTCTCTTCCCAGAATAGACCCTATTATTTTTTTTGGTGTGGATCCAGACAAAGGGACGGATCCAGAAATATTTTCTCTTCTTCTTTAACATTGTGAGATGGGGCATTTTTCAACATTTTCATTAATTTCTCAGGGAATAATGCTTGGATCTTGATGATATGAAATAAATAAATACATAAAATAAAGTCAGCTGTATTTAGACGGCTGGTATCTATTAGTGAGAGCAATTTGATGTGGATAAAACTGACCGTTAGGCCTTGGTGGAGTGCCATTTTGGTCGTTGTTTCACTGATTTTATTGTTTGTTTTATTATCTTTCATTGTATTTCAGCATAATATTTTATAAACTGTTGCTTGTTGTAACTTTTTAAAGGTATTATTATATTCTCAGACATAAAACATAATGTTTTTTGTGACATCCTTTCTGTGATATTTTTGCCTAACAATGACTGCTGCTCAAACATTACAGACAGATATTGCATGACATTTCACTCAGACATGACTTGTTATCAACCCAACTGCCTTATTTTTTAATCTTTTCTGATATTTAAAGATGAAAATAAACAATACGTATTTATTTATTTCCGTTTATGGAATATACAATTTGACTAGACACTTTCTCTGCTGCTCGAGGTGATTTAAGCAAAGTCTCGCAGCATCTGGCGTTTAAATTCTGTCGAGCACATCAGCAGAAATTCCCAAACCTCTCTGATATGAATTAAACATTTAAATAGTGACCACGAGGAATTAGCTGATGTGTGTATTTCTGAATTTATTGAAGACTGAGATTTCCCTAAGGCCTAGTAGCAAAACAGATGGCATTTAGTGGATCCTGCTTGACTTTAGACCACAAGTAAAGTTATAATATTATAATGATGTCACTTTGTTCTCTCGTAGTCTCGTGGTGACAGCGGCACAGAGAAAATCTTAATCTCGAAACAACAAGAGCTTTAATCTTGTCGACCGTGTGGCTCATGGATTGTTTTATTTGCAGCCTCGGTCTGTGGCGTGGAAATGAATGGCGTGCCACGACTGATTTGCTATGCTCTCAATCAAACTGTACCAAGCCTCTGAGAGTGACTGTTAATTAAAGGGGCCTGAACACGCTGAATGCACGCCACCATGGCCTCGGGCCGCACATACATATTCATAGCTCCCCTCCCAAATTTGATTAAAATGGGGGACAAACTGCACACAGAGCAGACAATCAGCGAGGCACAGACAGGCTTTGCCCCCCTTTTCATGCTTATCCAGGAGGCTTTTCACTAAAAGCTAGACCACATGTAAATTGTCTCGTTCAATATTATGCGAACACCTTCAGGCTAACTGTTTGTCTGACTTTGCTGGTGAAGCGTTTTTTAAACTTCAGGGAAAAGTGTCACAAATATTAACATTAGTAGGTCACAGTTAAGTGAACGTTGTTCTCAGGACGGGCCCGATCCCCAAGTCAATAATCGAATAAAGACGATTCTTACGTGAGCTTGTAACTACAATCTTATTGTTCACATAAAGCATGTTGGTCGCTAATTCACTGCCACAGAGTCATGAGAGCTTATAGTCTGATTCACTGGATGTAGGCTGTGGATGTAAGCCAGCCATTGGATGCCTATTTAGCCGACATTCCCTTCTTCCTTCGCTAACTGTGTGTTACTGTTGTAACTATCCTCTACGTGGAACAACAACCACCACCTCCGGTCTAGCAACATGTGCGTTGAAATTGGCAAGTTACTTGAACTCTAACCTGGTCATTAACAGTCCGAACCTTCAATAAACTAGCAGCTATTTCCTTTTCTTTTGCTCGGATTTAGCCATTTTAATGTCAGGGAATTTCAATTTTAGCCATTACTCAACAATTCATGTGATAATTACGACATAATTAGATTTTAAAAACAATGAAGTGATGAGATTTTATATCCAAAAGGTCAACTTCACTGTGATGTCATGATGTTCTGCAAAAAATGTTTTAGCCATTTGTCAACGCTATAACTCAGGAACAGCTTCCTTAATGCTGTGTGGAGTCATACAACCATGACGCAGTACTTCTAGTTTTATTATACAGAGCCTGACAACATTTGCAGTGATTATTTAACCACCACACACGAGTAGTTTTTAATGTGATCTGTCTAACCTGAAATCATTTTCTTATTAAAATACAGGACTCTGACCAGATCACTAAATGAAAACAAGTAATTGTGCGCTCTGAACTGACAGGGGTGTTTCCTCAACCATTAAATGTTTAAGGCAACTTCTCATAAACAACACTTTTCATTTTGTGTTCTGATTATGTTGCTCAGAAACACATCCCTACATTTTCCTGAGCAAAGCTTGATGTTTTTTCAACTCCAAAACCACACCCTACTAATCTACTATCAGCTGAGCTTCATGTGCTCCTTGCATGTGGAGCATTTCTGATTCAAACGGATGTATTGTGTGTTTCCAGACGAGATCAACTGGCCAGAAGGAGAGGACGCCCCGCCTTCCGATTCTCAGGAGCTGATCACCTTGCTGCTCAGACAGAATCCTCTGGAGAGGATGGGCGCAGGTACAAACACACAGAGCACAGAAACATGTGGCACAGCCGGTAACTCGGTTAGCACCAGACAGGCACAGCAGGCTGCCATAAATTCTCAAGTGAGCATTGGTGCCACCTCAGCACTGCTCATTATTCCAAGTCACTGGGGGAGAAATTGAGGTCATCCACCAGCAGAGCAGTTTATCCTGTGGCCTCCTCACCTCTTCCCTTTGATCAATCGCAATTATTTCTTCACCAGTACATGAATCTAGTCCCATGCATGATCAGGCAGTGAGTGTAGCTGTGTGGAATCTAAAAGTGGCCTTGACCTGGGATAATGGCCTTTAATCAGAGGGCTGCATGTAGCCGGTTCAGTCCGGGGACAGCTTCACCTCCTTGTTCATCTCGCCAGGCTGCCATTCACAAATGCTCCCGCTATTCCACAAAAGGTCACAGGCAGGAAATGGTCCTGCATAATTTATGGTCATGATAGCGGTTTGGCCTGCAGCCACCAGAGAAAAGGAAAACATAGCGTTAGCGTTTCTTTACCACCTGTGTCTAACTGAACCGTTCAGTGTCAAGGCCCAGTGTTTGTCTTTGTGTTTTCCTCACAGTTGTCCTTGAATGAAACTCAAACTTGTCATCTGTTTGTGTTTATTGCATCTGCAGGTGGAGCTGCTGAAGTGAAGCAGCACCAGTTCTTCCACAACCTGGACTGGAACAGCCTGCTGAGGCAGAAGGCTGAGTTTATTCCTCAGCTGGAGTCTGAAGATGATACCAGTTACTTCGACAGTGAGTCAAAAACCATAAAAATATACAGCAGCATAGCTAAAAAAAACATCCATAGATGTACTTAGAAATCATAGAACTAATCAGCACCTGACACCTTACAATCTCTCCTCATAATCATCATGTTTGGAAGTTTTGTTCAGTATCAACAGTATAGAATTGAGAAGTGCAGCTACCATTCATTTTTCACCCCACTTCTTACCCTCCTAGAAGATGAAAGGCCCTCTTTAGAGTCAGTGGCCCAATCCCACTGTCCACACTCACAGACTCACAGACTTTGAGGCTCAATCCCATTAAGTCTGCGCGGGTTTAGGGCTGTCCCACTGTCAAATTGTTGAGTGCATGAGGGCTCCAACGCCGACATTTTGAGCCCTTTGTGGCCATTTTTCAAAAGTCTGCGTTTCTTTAGACTTCGCCTGAGGAAATTAACATTAAACACAGGGGACACCATGGGTTACTGGTAATCTTGAAAAACACTTGAAACAACAATTATCAGGATGCTTTCATTATTCTATATGTAGCTTCCCTTTTTAACAAACAGACATTTTCTAAGTCATCTACCTAAGATCTGACATTTTCTGTAGAACTGATTTTCTATTTTTATTGACAGCTTTGAAACATGGAACATTTTCCCCGAAACCTCTGACTGAATAAGATTCTGTTTGTGTTCATGTGTACTCCAGGTTTTTGTTTCTTTTATTAGGCTATATATTTTAGGACGTGAAATACAGTACAAAGAGTACAAAACTCACAAGGTAAAGTGAAGCGTCACAAAGTGCTGTCCCATTTCCTCGTATACCATTTTGACCCCTTGCAAACTCTGTCACTCAAACACTTGACTGTTGACATCAGCAAAGTCCGTGAGGGCTCAGGGTTTAAGGCTTTAGGGGGGACACTGGGATGTCTTTGGTTTGTCCATTCTGAGTTACCGTAGAGACATGACGGACCACGTGGGAGAGGACCCGCTCCCCCTGTAGATATAAAAGGCTCGTTCAAAGTCAATGCAAACACAATGATTCTTAGTTTCAGGTGATTATACACTCATGAAAACATAATTATGAATATCATATTACATTTCGCCCTGAATCCCACACAATGGACCTCTACGTCTACGAGAAAGCTTATCTGTAATCTGCATCTTAAATCACTTTCACACTTTGAAATTGTGAAACAGTTTTGGATGAATTCAGCAACAATGGGGCTGTTTTGTTCTCTGAACCGACAAAACTTTGAATAATACATGGGTATTGAAGTATTTACCTGTCAGCCATGACAACATGACAAACACAACAGGATTTCTCAGGAACAAAGTTGAGACAAGCAAATGGCAATAACATAAACCAATAGATTTGCGACAGTACTGTCTATGTGCTTCACACCTTAATCATCTGAAATCTAAACCCGTCATCATTCATTCCCAGCTCGCTCTGAGAGATACCATCACCTGGAGACGGAGGAAGAGGATACAAATGATGAAGACTTCAACGTGGAGCTGCGGCAGTTCTCCTCGTGTTCTCACAGGTTCTCTAAGGTGTGTCCTTAATCTCCCACCTTACATTTTTAACTGACACTAACGCACATCTATCATCATTACTGCCAAAAATGTTCCTAGTGTAAATGAGTTGATGCCCTCATCTGTCCCGCTCCTTTTCTCATGGGAAAGAAAACACGAGCGATTTCATTTCATATGGAAATTCGAGCCCCCACCTCTCCTGCTCTCCCTTTAACCCTACAGTATTAAACATAGATTTCGGCTTTGCATATATTTTCCACTTGCAAATCAGATGTGTGTTTGTTTTTTTTTCCTCTTTCTTTTTTTGCTAATGTGGAACACAATACACAATAGTCATATAAGCTGGGAGTCATTGTTGTACTGCATTGCAGTATGCGCCCCTCTCACATCAAAACAAAGAATTACAGCGTCTCAGAGACCAGCGGGGCGTCTCGGAGGAAGTGTCGAGCTACACTGAACCTCCACATAAACGGCAGGGTTGTTAGACATGATGAGGTCTGCATTAATACAGACGGCACAATGTCTCTGCTCCACTTTTAATTGCAAAGATTAAAAATGCGGCTGTATAAACTAATGCTAGCTGGATACAGGATATCATACATTTATTTATACATTTTCTAAACCTGACAGTTTGTGTTTTGAAACATCTGCGTGTCGAACATAATTTTACATTTACAGCCCGCATGTACTGAAGTGAATCTCTGTTTCTGTGTGGTTGTCAGGTTTACAGCAGCCTGGATTTGTCCCGAGGGCACCTGGAGGAGAAAGGAGAGACGGAGGGGAAGAAGAGCGAGAGCCCACTCACTGTTGACACGCTCAGCTGGACGCCAGACTTTACTGAAATGTATGTTTGCCTCCGTCCTTGAGTCCATTAAACCTCTGCACATGAAGACAATATAGTATGTAGCAATCAAATATTGCATTAAAGACAAGAAAAGGCCTTTTTACGATGGACAGAAATAGTAGCAGAAATGTCATCTTCTTATTCTCCAAATTCAGTGGTGATGATACAATTAATGTAGAAATATATCAAATATCAAAAGTAAAAGTGCTCGTTCTGCGGAAAATCTTCTAAGAATATGTCCTGTTCTTCCACCAGGCCGTCACTGTCCCACTCGACAGACACCGACAGTGTCAATCAGGGTCCTCGTCCCAACTTGTTACCAAAGTTTGCCATCTCAGCAGAGAGCGAAGGAGACGAGACCTCAGGCCTCGGTGACCCCAGCAAGACCTCCTTCTCCATCGGGGAGCTCCCACAGGATGAGCCTGACGCTACGACTCCAGGCAGCACCCACAGCGGGGCCACACTCTCTGGTACGAAACTAGAACCGCATAGTATTCAGATGTATAATACACATGCTTGGTTTTTATTTTCACAAATCAATAAGTTGTGAAACAATGAAACTACAGCAGTGTCTCCCCTACCAGTGCAAGTGAATATCTGGCAATTGCTGCTTTTTTGCAAGACAGTATTTACAGGAGCGTTTAATAAATGCTTTGTGGTCGATCCAATTTATGCCGATATGAAGAGTGGTTCATGTGTATTTAGAAAATTCACTGATAAATAGTCTTTGGTGAGTTTACATTGGCCTGTAAGCAGAGAAACTTTAAAGTGTTAACTTTGAGGATGGAGTTTGGTTCGGTGCAAGGATATTTTTTTCGATATGTTAGAAGTGAATTGGTACATTCATTCAACATTTGAACTTGGACCTTTTTCACTTCCATTCAAAGAAAACTAATCTAAGTTTAATCTAAAAAGGACACAGGTGTCACAGACCACACTTAAAAGAGGTTGTCCTAAACTGTCAGATAGCCACAAGAGACAAGTGAACGGACCAAAGGAGAGAGTAGCTCTTACAAAATACAATCTAGTCCAGGGGAATACAAGAATACAACTGCTGTGTCGTGCATCAAATCATTACAAGAAAGATTTATAAGTAAAACCAGCGTTAAAGCCTGTCGAACCAAAACATCTCTCAGACTTTTTCAAGGTCAATAAACAGAGGAATGCATGGCGCTTGCATAGTCTAGATATTTTGTTTTGATGACTGTTTCATGCTCAGAAATACCACTATGTCCTCTATAGGCTTTTCTGCAAGGGGGAGGTCAACATATAGACTGCAACTGTGGAGTTCCAATTTATAAAATGACCTTCGTCAGAGCACTGTTCATGACCCATACCTGAAACATGTATCCCTGCTTTATATGTTGTTTTTCTTTCTTTCTTGTTGCTTGGTATTTTTCACTGTATTTTAGTCACTCAAATAGTCTGCGATTAACCTGTAAAACCTCAAAATAATTAAGATACAATCTGTTAACTAGTGAGATTTAGATGTCTTATAAAAGACATAATTTCCCAAAATATCAGTGTTTATTATACATTTAAAAAGATTTTGTCAAATTCAAATGTGATTTTTGGATATATTATAACCATGAGAACAGAACTTCTGCTTAGTTGTGTGCCTCACTTTATGCTCATCTCCCGTAAAAAACAGGAAGTTTCTCCGAACATCTGGACCAGTTGACGCCCAGAGGTGAGGGTGTTGAGAGCCCAGAC
This sequence comes from Pagrus major, assembly GCF_040436345.1. Classification (NCBI taxonomy): domain Eukaryota; kingdom Metazoa; phylum Chordata; class Actinopteri; order Spariformes; family Sparidae; genus Pagrus; species Pagrus major. Next base: position 22,110,980 of record NC_133226.1, read on the forward strand.
AGTACCAGTCATACCTCTGCAGATCAGGGGGCTCAGAACAACTCTCTGCGGCCTGAGAGCGCTGCAGAGAAGACCGGGGCTGTGGCTAAAGTGCCAAAGTCTGTCTCAACCGGAGCCCTGTCTCTCATGATCCCTGGAGGTAAGTCGAAGAACATAATGCAGAAAGAGATGCATACGCTCACTGAAAAATATGATCTCAGCCAGTTTGGTGAAGGTTGGAGTATGTCAGAGCCATACCGTGTGCAGAATTACAATAAGAGCAGCGGACTTTGAACAAATAATGTGAAAGAGATGAAAGCGCCCTATAGATCCGTGCGAAATTGGCCCAGCATGACACCTGCTGTGAGTTCCATTTTGCAGAGTGGCTGCGGGCGAGTAGCCGAGTACAAGCCGCTAACAAGTAAAGTAAGCAGGCAGGGCAGGAGAGAGAAAATCCCATTAGTTTCACCCTCAGCAGGAGCAGAATGAACCAGGCTCATGAGCTTTATAGCAGCACCTCACTGCTGACTGGAGGGCCGGTCAGAGTCTGATTGATTAAATAAAGGAGTCTGCTCAGGTGGTGATTATCTCTTGTTTTTACAGATGTCTTCGGGGTGTCTCCGCTGGCCAGCCCCCTGTCTCCTTACTCCCTCTCTTCAGACCCTTCCTCAAGAGACTCGTCTCCGAGCAGAGACTCCTCCCTGTTCACCGCCAACCCGCGGCAGCCCATCGTCATCCACAGCTCAGGGAAGAAGTTTGGCTTCACGCTGAGAGCGATCCGGGTGTATGCCTGTGACGGTGACATCTACACTGTCTACCATATGGTCTGGGTAAGGACTATATCAGCCTGTAGTAGACAAGTCGTGATCAATTATGAGTCAGCAAACTGTAAAAGTGCTTTACTTTATCTGTTGGGTGCAGTTCAAACAAACTGTGGCGTGATCGCCAATTTAGTTTGGTTCTTGTGAAGGCTGCACAGATGAAATCCCATTCAGCTTCCAAGGGTGCTCTGTTCTGGTCTTCTGTTGTTCGTTTTTGGTGTGATAGCAAAGCATACCAACCACAAGATTTAGTGATGGTACATATGTGATGTTTCCCTGATTATTCAGACAGTGAAAAGCAGTAGAAACAGACATATCTTAAGCTTGGTTCCTGCTCTAGTTAAGTTTCTCAACAAAATGTGAGTAACATGTAGCAACCACACAGCAACTATTCCTGTAATCGTACATCACAAAATACCTTTTTTGTCCAATTTGTTAAAACATCATCAACATTGCATCAATTGTCCCCTGTCATTACGTATGTTTACAGCTCTAGGTTCGTTTATGTCACAAAAAGTCAACATGTAAACATGAACTGGACCAGAACTAAAATGAAAATGAAAGTGTGGAAGCACCCATAAAGGTTAAATATACGACACTAGAGCACCAGCGTCTTAGACCAAAAACAAATGTGTGCATCATTCCCTCAAAAAACAAGAAAGCAGCATCTGAGCACACACTGCTCACGAAACTCAGATCAAACTGTCAAATTAGGCAGTGCTGATCAAATATGAATCATCTCTCTGTTTCTACAGCCTATTTCTCACTAAAAATGGTTTCAGAAACACATTTTAGTTTCCTGTTCTGTTATATGTAAATATGCTATAATATGAGGAAGCTTCTTAACAGGCTGCCATGTTGAAAATAAATGAGGGGAGGACAGGCATAAATACGTCTTGTGTCTGTCAATCAGAATGTAGAAGACGGTGGACCTGCACATAAAGCCGGACTGAAAGCTGGAGACCTCATCACTCATGTGAACGGAGAAGCAGTTCACGGTCTCGTCCACACTGAGGTGGTGGAGCTCCTGCTCAAGGTAAACAAGAGTTTATGTTTTAACTTTATCAGCAATTCGGTTTTTAATGACTTTCATTTTTGAATGTTCTACAGCTCAAGTTATTAATGGTTTTCTTCATGGTGTTTGGAAAATGTAGTTTCGTAATTTGCAATGCAAATTAAGTTGAGATTAATAACTAGAAATTGAACAGTTGTGTCGTCTGACTTAGGTTTTAGTCCTTTGTAGGATGAATGTACCTTTTTTGGGAAACAAACTGTCATCCTAAGTTTTGTCCTTCCTTTTCAGAGTGGCAGCAAAGTGGCCATCTCCACAACCCCGTTTGAAAATACTTCGATAAAAACTGGTCCTGCGAGGAGGAACAGCTACAGGAGCAAAATGGTCAGATGTGCCAAAAAGCCCAAGAAGGAGCGGACACCAGAAAGGTACAACTTTTTCGTTTTATTCACTGTAGATTGAAGGCTTTTTTCTCTTCTTCTTTTCCACAATATGTTTTTGAAAATGTAACCACATGCTGTGGATTTAATCTTAAACTTTCTAAATATACAGTATATGTGTTTGATGCTCGACATTTATTGTGGAAAATTGTTCAGAAAGTGACAAATGTGGGAAAGTGACACAATTTTGGACCAGTTCAGTCGGTCTGGACAGCTAATGAGGACCAGAGTTAAGAATTCATGTGCTGGTTCAACGCAGAAAGAAACTGCGACACAGTCCTGTTTGAAATGCAGTTGAGCATTACTATGTTCCTTATTGTCCTCTAGGGGGCAGAAAGACAACACTGAGGGGATATTTGAATATGTGAATGATTTCTCTGTAGGATCACTGGGCTAGTTTGCATCTAAATAACTTAAGGAGACTGTGGAAATGTGCAAGATGATGTGTGTACTGTGAGAAAAGCAAATAATGTGATAATATAGAAATACAAAGAGCAAAATGACTTTTTATTACAAAAAATGTATTAATTTCTGAAACAACGTGAATGTTTTATGTTGATTTCTAATGCACCTCTGAGCTATTATGTATCCATCCACCCTTCCTTACTTACCTTTTTAATTTTTAAATATGATAAGAGTTAAAATATTTGTTTCCTCCCTCTGCTGGGGATCACTACAACCACTGATCTATAGCTGTGTGGGTGTTTTTGTTTTATAAAGGTGTTCAAATGAATCTGGACTAATTTCTTCCTTCTCTGTCTCACTTTGCTTTCTTCCAGGCGACGCTCCCTTTTCAGACGTTTTGCCATGCAGCCCTCTCCTCTCCTGCATACCAGCCGCAGTTTCTCCTCTCTGAACCACTCCCTGTCATCTGGTGAGAGTCTCCCTGGCTCCCCTACCCACAGTCTCTCCCCCCGTTCCCCTACCGCCGCCTTCCGCCCCACACCAGATTTCACCCAGTCAGGTGGGGATTTCAACTCACTCTGATGCAACTGTATGTTTTCATTTTGTATGTAAAATTACTGATAACCATTGTCTTTGTTCTTTTAAACTTCAGGTGGAAACTCCTCCCAGAGCAGCTCTCCCAGCTCCAGCGCTCCAAACTCCCCTGCAGGCTCGGGCCACATTCGTCCCAGCACTCTCCACGGCCTCGGCCCCAAACTGCCGGGTCAAAGGCTTCGTCAGGGGCGGCGCAAATCTGCCAGCAGCATCCCTCTTTCTCCTCTGGCTCGCACACCTTCGCCTACACCTCAGCCGACATCTCCTCAGCGCTCACCCTCTCCCCTTCTTAGTGGGCACTCTGTCGCCATTTCCAAGACAACACAGTCCTTCCCAGCCAAGATTCATTCCCCACCCACAATTGTTCGCCACATTGTGCGTCCCAAAAGTGCTGAGCCGCCTCGCTCACCCCTCCTGAAACGAGTCCAGTCTGAGGAGAAGCTGTCCCCGTCTTACACAGGAGATAAGAAGCACCTGTGTTCCAGAAAACACAGCCTGGAAGTGACCCAAGAGGAGGTGCAGGATGAGGAAGTGAGGACGGGTGAGAGGGAGTACACCGTCTTGCAGAGTGTGGAAGAAACAGCCTGCGAGCCACCAGCAATCACCCGTGTGCGACCAGTTGAGCAGGGCTGCTTAAAGAGGCCAATCAGTCGCAAGATGGGCCGGCAGGAGTCAGTGGAGGAGCTCGACAAAGAGAAGCTGAAGTCCAAGGTGGTTGTGAAGAGGCAGGACTGGTCAGAGAGGAGGGAGTCTCTACAGAAGCAAGACGCCCTACGTGACCCTGAATCATCCTCCGTGTGTGTTGACGACAGGGATGATTTTCTGGCCAGGAGTCAAAACAAAAGCAGCCCAGACTCTGGTCCTCTGGAGCCCAAAGCTGCGAGCACGACACTCAAAGATGTGCTGTATAAGAAACTCAACACACGTGTCTCTGAGGGCATCGCTGAATCATCTGGTAGCAGCGGTGACAGTGACGGAGGACTCAGATCGACTCTGTGCTCTATCCACCCGGAGTGGCAGCACTCCAGACAAAGTAAAGACAACATGAAGCCAGACAGATTGGACTTTAAAGCTCCAAACATCGAGTTCACCAGGAAGAGACTGTCATTTGAAGAACGAGAAGACTGCATGTGTCGCTGCGCTTCCAGCATCCATGAGAACCTGCACTTCGGCTCCACCAGGTCCAAGAGCCTCCAGCTGGACACGGCCATGACTCATGACCACATGAAGGCTGGACTTGGAAGTGTCCACTCCAGCCCCGAAGGTCTGTCCCCCAAACTCTTCTCCGGCAGAGGAGAGAGCGCCGTGGAAAAGCTCCAGCTCATCTCCTCTGCAGAGTCCTCACTTCGAAAGACATCGTCTGAATATAAACTGGAAGGACGCCATGTGTCCTCTCTCAGACCTCTGGAGGGCACTCTGGATATAGGTCTGCTCTCAGGGCCCAGAGTCTCCAAGACAGAAACCTGTTTATCTAAGATGGCAGACAACACAAGCGACACTGTTTCTATGAGTCCTCCAATTTGGCTCCAGACCCCGACAGAGAGACAGATAACCATCCCTCAAATGAAAACTGCAGACAAGCTGAAGAGCCCACTGACTTGTTCTCCGAGCCCTGAAGCTGTTTCTTCTCTAAATAGCATAGTTGCCTCCAAAGATCAGTCAAATAATGCAGCCACAGAGGTGAAAATCAGTACGAGTGGTGAGAAAACACAGGATAGACTCAGTGAATCATTAAAGGCTCAAACCAGCAAAGTGGAGGCGCCAAACTTTACTGCTAAACAAGAGAGCAGGACAGGTTTGAAGACCGGGTCATCACTGGCTCATGAACACAGAGGCCCTCGACACAGCTCCCACTTCTCTTCGTCTGGAAAAACACCCTCCATACGGGAAGTCAGCAATGAGGATCAGGAGGATGAAGTGGAGCAGCCGGAAATCACACCTCACACAGACAGCTCCAACACAGTAGTCTCTTTGACTTCAGCAAAGCTGGAGGCGAATGTAAAAACAGTGCAGAATCCGGCTACAGCAGCCAGTGAGCTGTTAACTGTGTCAGTGAAGCAGAGTATAAACTGTGGTTTGGATACAGGTCAGCGTCAGAGCTGTGAGAAAACGGCACAGAACTCCAGCGTGACCTCTGTTCCTAAAGTACAGAACAACTCATCTGCATCTGTAGAAACAAAACAGCAGCCGGTGAACATCTGCTCCTCAAAAACGCAACTGCAGGCCTCTGTCGCAACAGCAGCATCTGCTCCTGCGCATGAAGATAAAACCTGCAGTTTGAAATCTCAAAGTCAGGACTGCTCAGAAAGATCTGTTAGTAAGGACAGTGTGCAAGCTAACAGATCAGCTGTGAAAATGGCAGGAGATCCAGTCAACACATGTGTCACAGCTGCTAAAGCGGAGCAGAAGAGAGACGTTTCTACTGTGGTCACCTCGTTAAATAATGTGACTTTGAGTGTAAATAAAAAGGATAAAACTGTGTCCGGTGGTGCAATAGAGAGGGGTAGCATATTGCCGCAGAAAAAAGATGATCCCGTATCACCAAAGATTAAGAATGTGAAAGATTCAGAGCAGCTATCAAAAAACAATCCAGCTGAAAAAGCACAACACAAATCACCTGATCCAGAACATTGCACCTCTAAAAAAGAAGAACCTGTAATCAGTGTGAAAGAAAAACAGAAATGTTCACCTCCAGCAGCTGAAAATGTAAAGTCGAGGCCTGACCCACAACCTGTAGCACACACCGCTGTGAAAACAGAGGAGACAAAAACAGTTGAGGTGAAGTCACACAGTTCAGCTCCTCCTGTCCCAGCGCTCAATAAACAGAGAGATCTGTCTAAAGAATCTGCGCTCCCGACTTCAAACGCTCAAGTAACCCATGACTCTAAACAGAAACAAGCCGCGCTGCCACCCGCTGGAGTTGACGTAAAACGGGAGGAGCTGACACGCTCCCCCACTTTTGCTGACGTGAAGCAAAGAGAAACCCAGCCCAAAAGCTCTGTAGCAGCTCAAAACACTGACTCGAAGCCAAAATGTCTCCCTCCTAAAGCTGCCCCTTCCTCGTCCACTCTAAAGACATCTGTAGCTCCGACACTTCTTAAACAAACTCTTGATGCCAAACACAAAGACCCTTCCCCCAGAAACCAAGCCCCAGTCGTTAAAAACCATCACGACTCCAAACCAAAACACGTTCCTTCACCTCTTGCTGCACCTCAACACCAGCTGCCGCCAGATGTTCCCTTACAGCCCGATCCGCCGCCAGTGCTGCCGAAACCGGCAGCCAGAAAGGATCCGAGCAGCAGCAGGATCTCCGGCTGTGCACCCCAGGAGACTGGTGGCAAGCTATCCAAGGAATCCCCCAAACCTGACAGTCACAAGGGCCCGGATACCAGAACCACCACCCCTGACAAACAGGTGACCCTCAGCAAGAAGGAGCAGGCTGAGAGAAAGAAAAAAGAAACTGCCCAAGAGCTGACGTCTGCGCAGAAAAACGCAAAAAGAGACGCATCTAGAGCTGCGCCGTCTGCAGCGAAGGACAGTTCAGACAAAGACGCTGGCAGGTGCAAGCAGCAGAAGGAGTCTCCACGTAGTTCTAACAACAAAAAATAAAGAGGGACGTGAAGATAGCATCATCGCTCCCGAGAATCCAGATGTAGTAAAATGTTAGAAATGTTATGTGCAAACATCATCATGCCTTCTTTTTTCTTTTCTTTTTTTTTTTTTTTTTTTTGTTCAAGGACCGGGCAAGCTGTTACATGCTGATAGAGAGGTAGACGTGTGTGTGAGTGTGTGACACGTTTCTAGGTCTGAATGTAGGCAATCATTTGCTGATGATTTCTGACGTTTGCGTTTTACTTTTAAGTGAATGTTTGGTAAATTTTGTTGATCCCAGAATGCTTTTGTGCAATCAGTATGTCAGGGGCAATAGGGGGTAAGTAGCCTTACAAAGGTTGTGATGTACTGTAGAGTCAGTGCCATAAAAAGATTTTTAATTGCACTGTTTACTTGTAGACTCGGAGGACCTGATGTCTTTTAAAATGCAGTAGACCACACAAATTTCACTCGGCAAAGTTAGCAGCCGTATCACGATTGTTTCTGTTCAGTGAAATCGGTTTTAACGTTGGGGTTCGTGCAGTGGTACACGGAGGGAACGCACCTAAAACTTCACAAGAAGATACAGAATCATGTCACGGTTCTAGAAATCATAAATTAGTGAAGGGGCCTTAGGATTATAGGACATAAACCTTGCTGTTCTTAGCAAGCTGTGGTGTTTATTCACATTCCTCTGACATCTGTACATATATTTTTGATTTTTATGCAATAGGGTGTAAATATGATAACACTGTAAAACGGGGATACATGGGCTTACATGTTTGTATTATATGTATAGGATTTTGCAGTGTCATTTGTTTGTATGCTTGATATTAAAGAGTATCACGTTCTGCTTGATAACTCCGTGGTCTAAAGTAAGCTACCGTGATGTATCTCGTCAAAAGGCATCCTCTGCTTTGTGACCTACATGTTCCAAAATTAACTTGAAGATAGAGAGAGAGGAAAAAGGCATGAGGGGGTAACTGGGTTATTTCTAAAAATGTAGCATTATATAACGAAACTGTGAGGGCTGTCAGTGATTCCCAAGAATGTCTTTATTGTCGAGGTTGTATTTGCTGGGTCGCTACAGTTCGAAGAGCGATGACTGTGTGAAATATGAAAAAATGTTAGATTCGAACCAGCGGTTCTGCTCATGTTTTGCAAATAATTGCTGCGGTAGATTTCTGAAGGCTTCGGGCATCATCTGCGGTCATGTCCGTGTCTGTGCAGAGCGATATGAGGTCAGACAAGCGAGCACAGAGTGATGGTTTCAAAGGATTTTTTGACATCAGGCTTCAGTCTCAGTGTTGTTCAAGTCATGTGTGAGTGTTTAGTTCTTCATAATGAGCAACAGCTGGCTTAAAGGAACAGTTCAGCCAAAAATGAAGTGGTCCACCAAACATTTCTGGAGCTTCACAGCAAAACAACTAAAGTAGATGGAGAATCGTTTAAAACATAAAAAAAAAAACCAAAAGAAAAATAACAATAAATGGCTCCATGAAACTTCTCCAAGTCTCTAGAAGCCCCGAGATCCCAAATTGATTTAAAGAGACGTTCTTTACACCGTCTTAAGCCGAGATCTTCACTGTAGCTGCTAAGCTGAAAGTGTTAGCCCGCACCTTGTCTGAAGTGGGTGCCTGAGCTTGACGGCGCTTCGAGGGTGTAAATAACGTATTTTTTACGACGTTTTTTCACGTTTTAAAGGTGCAATATGTAAGAATTGACCGCCTGTCAAAATTATACTCCAAAATAGTGGACAGCATATCGCCATATAACCTCTTCCTGCTGCACCTGAAGCTAGTTAGCTAGTGGTCCAGACTGGGAGCTTGGGGAAGTGTTCGTTTACACCTCTAGAAAAGGAGCTTTGGACTGGGATTGGAAGGGGCTCAGTAGATATCTTAGTCGATATTTTTTCAGCTAAAATTCTTACATATGCCACCTTTAAAACAGGTCCCCATCTACTGTGAAGCTCCACAAAAGGTGAACTGTTCCTTTAGAGATTTTATATGCAGAATCCTGATTATTTGCATCTCATAGTTCGTGTCCACAACATACATTTGATGTTAATGTACAAATACTTGGTACTACACATATAGGCTGTCATATATCTGCATCACGTTCTGCGATTTACTCACACACACAAACACGTTTCTATACTGTAGATGCCTTTTTAAATTGCAAACCCTAAAGGACGACCGGAAAGTAGCCTAGGACACTAAGTATGTAATGCAGTATTTGCTCCGTCGTGCTGGCTATGTCAAAAAAACAATAATCTTGTCTACTACATATACTCTATGTCGACGAGTCAAAAAGAAAAGACGTCATTTAACGTGGCGCAGAATATAGTTTATCTAAACGACATACTGTATCCGAGAATGACACCGAAACACATTGAGATTGATAGCAGAGATTTTAATGTTAATCTGATGTTTACTCGCATTAGATATTGTAAATGTATCGCTAATGTATTGTGAGAGAACAAATGCACCTTAATGTTTGCCAATATTCAGTTCAGAGGGTGAGAAGAGGAGTAAAACTGGAACTGAAGGTGGTTTATGAATTCCCCACTCGTCCTGACTTTACATGAATCACCGAGTTTTATTTGAACGATTGAACGTGTTTTTTCTTTTCAACACCTTTTTTCTTTCTTGTGACGACTGACATTTAAATCCTCAAAGCACATTCAATGTTTGTTTACAAAGCATCATGGATGTATATTTTGTATATTGTTGATTTGCCAAATCTATGTTCTGTGTCACGGATAATGTTGTTTCTAGTAGTGTGAGACTTTTGCTCCCTTTGTCACAAGGATGTTTAATAAGAACATTTGTTTGTGCAGTAATCAATGTCTTTTCACATGTCGGGTTCTTCTTCGTCTGCTTGTCTTTTCAGTTTCCTTTTTCTTCCTCTGTGCAAAACTAGTATTAAATGAACTCGCTTAACGATGGTTTGTCTTTTAGAATATGTGCAATAAAAGTGTTTTGAGTTTTGTAATTTGCCCAAGGAAAGCTCTATGGATGTCATAGATGTTGTATATTAAAACAGATATTTATACTTCTAATGTTGCGTAATACTGAAAATAAAATGGAATTATAAATTAATCTTTTCACTCCTCTTTTGATTTTATAATATATATATCTTCAGTCCATTATTTCTGAATAAAACCATCATAATGTCCTTAAATTTTCCTGAAAATAAAAATATAACTTGGTACTTATTATATGGAAAATTAGAAATAAATTAAATCAATTGAGTAGACTGAGTTTAGATGTTACTACAACTCCAATTCATTGCTTGTGTAACCAAAAGTCTTCTGGTCAGTGCAAAGCAAGTAAACTGAATTTGCAAAAATCGGATATTTGTCTTCTAGCAGGCGTAGTATTTAAAAGAGAAAGTTTCCAATGATAATTGAATAATGTTAATTCCTATTTTGCTTATTATAATCGCTAAAATGTAGTTATTTTCAGGAAACTTTCCTGTGAATTATTCCAACATAACGTACCTGTAAAACAATCGATTGATAACATTGATAACAATCCTAGTGTAAAAATGAAGCACTTAATAATGCTGCCATGAACATTAATTACCTCCACATGTGACGTTTAAGGCTCAGGCCCTTATTCAAAAATGAAACTGGTGGCAGCTACAAGAAATGCATTAAAAAACCAGTAGTGTTATATGTTTCGACAAAACAAACATTGTGAAGGTGTCACGGGGGTAATTGTGACGCCGTTTCTCACTAATTCAGATTATTTATTTTCAAACCAAACAATCAATTAATGTAGAACAATCGTCATCATCAGATTAATCCAGAATGAAAATAATCATTAGTTGCAGTGCTGTACGAAACAGTTCAGAATAAGCTCCACCTCAACCAACTACAACAGTTAAATCCTGCTTTACATATTATAATTTACATACATTATAATATCTCTTACAGATATTGTCTTTTCAATTCATTTTGCATCCGTAGAAATAAAACATAAAAAGAGTCCTCCTCTTGTCTTCAAATCATGAAAAGGTGACGCACAAGGAGGTGTAAACCAACCATGAGGTGCAGTGTGACACCAACAGGGGGCAGTGTCCTTCCATCTGTGTGCTGCTCGGTATAGATCCTCTGTTGTGTAACATCTATTCAGTAAAGACGCAGCAGACCAATGCAGCGCCGTGAACGGAAATCCTCTCAAGATTAGAACAAATCTGATAAAGCTGCATAATTAAACTGTCTCTTTTATACCGATTACCAACTCCAAACAGCGTTAGACCGGACTTTAAAGTCTTTAAAGCATTCCTGCTGTGTCTAAATATTCATTTATGATGATATTACAGGTGTTTTCTGTCTCAAACAAGGATAAATCAAATATTTGAGGCTTAATGCACATTCACCCCTCCTCCTCCTCCTCCTGTAGATAATAAGTTCCTGTTGATGTTCAGTAACCGTCATTTCACATGAGATTACAGCGTTAATGATACAGATGGATCAGCGTCCACACAGACTGATTACTAAGCAAAAATAATAAATACAGGAATGAATGGAAAAAATCCTCTTAGTGTTCAGGAATGGGGTTAACCGTTGGGAGAGCGGTGGGGGGGGGAAGAGAGCATTGTGGTAACTAATTTATTATCACTAATTGGCTGTGAGCTTTTCCTCCCTGCAGACAAAATGTCTGTCCCGTGGTTCATCGCAGCTGCGGGCCTATACCATATCTTTACATCTGTAATGTACGACATGTTAACCCCTTTAATCTATCTGCTGTTTATCAAAAACACCAGCTGTAAAATCCGGCCCATAAAACACATCTTGATAATGGAGGATCACTCTGATCACATCACTCTGGTACGCCTTTAAAAGCATGTCATCATATTTTGATATGTGTTACGTGAAGTAAAACTAAATCTTCTCAGTACAAACCATCCCCCAACCTTATTCCCTTTGTTGTCACCTTTCATTAGAGTCTGCAAACGCAGAGCTTTGGCTCTCAGCTTGGCCACCACTTGAACACAACCCTCAACATTTACCCTCTATCATATAAATAAATAAAAATGGTTTGTTTTTTTTAGTGGATTGTGAGGATAATAAAATGTATCTTCATTGTCATCTGGTGGCTCCCAGAGAGTGGAGGCCGTCTGGTTTGTAATCCATTTTAGAAACGCTGATCAATACTAATGATGTGACCAGCTGTGTGCGCCGTTATCAATAGGGTGTGGAGTTAAAAGGGTTGAAGGCATATATGTGTGCGCACAGACACACATGTACACGGTAGAGAAACAAACAACTACGCTTCTACAGCTCGGCTAGCGGCGCTGCCAGGCTGTACTTATTAGGCACAGCGGTGATTTGAGCTAACGTGATGCTAACAGTTTCCAAGTCTGAAAAGTGAAGCCAATGCTGAAGTGTCTTAAACCTGCATTCTTTCTAACAGCCAGCAGGGGGGCGACTCCACTGGTTTCACAAAGAAGTCCGATTGTATATGAGCTTATGAGAAAATGCCCCTACTTCTCACTTGATTTTTTTTTTTTTTAACTCAGTAAACAGTTTCGTCATGAGTTCATGGTCTCCGTCAGTGGTCTCAAGTCTTCTTCAATACAGCATGGGTGACATCACTCCGTGTTAACGTACCAACGTATGTTGACCTGATGGTGGCACTAGATGAGAAGTCAGGGGAGCTCCAAAGTCAGTAGGATTCATCCTCTGAAAACCAAGAATATCTGTACCAATTTTCATGGCAATCCATAAAATTGCTGCAGAGGATTGTTAAGATATTTAACTTTGAATCAAAATTGTTAATGTCAATGTAGTGGCGTGACAGAAATAGCCAGAGGACCACCTAAGTCACTAGGAATCATCGTCTGAGGACCATGAATGTCGGTCTAAAAACACGATGTAGAGATATTTTAACTGGATAAGTTGCCACTTTGGCATGCTGGTGGCACTAAATGAATAATAAGGGGTCCACCAAAGTAATTAAGATTAATCCTCTGGGTACCATGAACGCTGCACCAAGTTCAATGACAATCCATCCAATTATTATCGAGACATTCCACAAAAAGTAAAGATTTCAACCTCATGGTTGCGCCAGAGGAAAAGTCAGGGATCATCAATAACAGCAGGCTTCTCCCTCCGGGGACCATGAATGTCATTGCAACACATCCAACTGTTGTGTCTATATTGCATTTCATTCAGGAGCACAACTAGAGGACCAACTGACTGACAGACCATCATTGCCAAGTAGTATAAGTGGTAGTATGGCTAAAAATAAATTAAATGACATTGTCAAACACACGATATCTTGACAGTACGCACTGTAGCTGTGGTGAAATCTCTGAAACATCAGATTTTTCTCTCATATTCGTCTCTAAAGCGCTTTTCGACAACAAGAAGGGAAAAGCGAACCTTATAAATAAAGCAGTAGAGAGGCTGAAAGCGGTTGTGGGAAGATTGCTTGTTCCTGTAGACACATGCAATCTGAGACACAGATAGATAAATCCACTCTGGCCTGTATTAACTTTTTGCTGCTGGAATTTGTTCAAGTACATTCTGTGACTTGGGGGGAAGCCAAAACTCCAGCCCAGCTCTCATATCTCATGTTGCAACTAATGGCTTCTGGCCGAGTTTTAGTCCTCAGCCTACTGGCCCATCACGCACACGGGGAGGAGCGAGCACATTGTGTAGGAGGAGGTTCACTCTCATGCTAGAAATATTTAAAAAAAAAAACTACTGCTGCTGTGTTAGAAAATATAACATTTCTCATGGTGTTAGTTTTCACTGTCTGCATTTTCACTTTCCTACTTTCACTGTACTGGCTTTGCTTTACTATTTGCACAGTAAAGCTGCTGTAAGACACATAATCCTGTAGACATAATTAAAGTATTTCAGCTGTATGTCGTAGAAGAAGAGCCAGCGGTGGAAACGTCCCTGGTGGTTATGCAACAGTTCAAACTGTCATGTATGTGTATACCCTGCAGCCATAAGGTCGACCATGTGACATACTCGCTGCTGTAACGTATTTCGCAGTGTTGATAAAGTTAAATGGGTTACGCAATGGAGACACAAGGTAAAGTGTGTGTTTGTGTGTGTGTGGGTGGGTAGCAGTGGGTTAGTCGACGCTAAAGTACACAAAAATGAAGATTGTGAAGCACTCTGAGAGGATATTATTTTCGGAAATTCGTGGAAACGCTGGTGTTGCAACGATAAGATAAATAAACACTCCGTGATAACTGAATCTCTTGTGATGAAATGCTCAGTTTGAAATAGATTCTGGGGCTTGAGAGCACAAATGAGCAGCCTCCATGTGTGGCAGCATACAAAGACAACGCTGATTAAAACCTTTACGGGCCTGCGTAGTTACAGTGAAATGAGAGGATGATGTATGACTGGATGATTTTGTGGTTTCTGTGTCAGGCTGCTAAGTGGCGGGTGTACTAACGCGCTTGTGTATACTGTGAGCTCAGATACTGAATAGTGCCGGGTCAGCAAAATGCTCCTTTTCAAAGTTTGTATGCTTTGTGAAAGTACGTGTGTCACGAGCTTGTTTGGTTAAGTTTTATATTTATATCATGACTTCAGTTTAAACAGACGGATGATAGTGTTTGTCTTTTAGGTGTGGACTCAGGGAGCGGCTGAGAAAAAGGTAACACAGAACTCCAGAAGGCCTGGACAGACTTTATTAAAACACATGAGGGCTACTTTGTTTTTTTATTATTAATCAAGTCATTCCCAAAGTTTGTTTTTACAACTTAAATTCTTAGATGAGTGCTTGATTAACTTACCATCGCACCTCTCTGAAGCCCCATCAGACTCACAATGGACAGTCTTGTTTTTAAAGGGGCAAAGTATTAAAACATTCACAAAATGAAGTAATATTATCAACAGAGTGTGAAGAAACAACACTGTTGACTACATGACGTCTATGTAGGCTGCTCTGACGCAGAGATGTCTGCTGAAGTTAGTATGCTAACCAGCTAGCCCCGGCCCGTCCTGTCACGTAATTGCCTACCACTTACTGTTAAGAGGTAACAAAAAATAAATAAATATCGTGGAATAACTTTTTACCAATAATGAAATAGAAATACAGAGAGAAGTCTTCTTGTCCTTGAGATTTAATTTAACAAAACAAAGAAATGTGCAGAGTATGGAACCAGACAATATGACAAACAGTCTTTTTTATAGTCTGTTTACCGTTTTTATCCCTCCTTGTTGATTGTTTTACACCAATGGGGACTTTTAGTTAGCTGTCAGTTTTCCTCATATGAGTCACAGCTCACCAATAACATGAGTTTCCCGATCTCCAAAACCAAAAGGGGCTTTTACTTCTAACTTCCTCCCTGGTGGGGTTTTCGGGGAACTTTGGCCTTATTAGGCAAAAACAACTCTGACCTGTTGACCTTTACACTTTCCAATAGTACACCGTCCAAATTCAAGTTTTGAATGGTCTTTTACCAAAACGAGACGAGCTTAATTGACTTGAAAAACACACTTCATTCAAGCAAAGCAAACTCTGAGCTAATTAGCCAACAGCAGCTAGCCAGCTACAGCAAAAAGTATAATGAGCGACAGTCGTCTGTTAATCTGGTGACATTTTTGGAGCTACCTTCGAGTTCTGGCCATAATCTACAAATTACAGCTTTTAAGGAGCAATTTGTAAGATATGGCCAGAATCTTTTCTTTAAAACATTCAAAAAAATGAAGCTACATTATCAACTGAGTGTGAGGAAACAACAGTGTTGGTGTTTTATGTACTGTGTTGCAGAAATGTCTGCAAAAGTTAGCATGCTAACCGGCTAGCCCCAGTCTGTCCTGTCTCTTAATACCACTTTCTGAGAGGTGATGATCTGATAACCCTCGTAGTTTCATCTGGAAGAACAAAATAAACTCAGAAAATGTCAAGAAATGATATTTTTAGACCTATTTTCCTGAGCCTACTTACCAGAAAAATACAAATGTTCACCATCTGATTCCAACTTTCTATCTTTTACCGAACAAAGGTGAGCTTAATTACATTTACCTGTTGTAAAAACGCACTTTATTCAAGCAACGCAAACTCGAGTCGGCTAATAAAGCTGCTAGCTCCGCAGCTAAATGAGCTAATTAGCTGTTTGGAGTTAACTTTAAATTCTGGCCATATTCTACAAATTACAATTTAAAAAAGAGAAAGTGTCTTATTTATAACATTCATTCTTCTTTATTTTCAAAACCAGCATGCCCCCACTGCAACTCAACAACAACCAGGTAAGCTGGAGGTTCAGGTGTGGCGGCTAACGTAGCTTCAGGCTGCTACACTCAAGCAGGGCTGATGGGGACAGCAGAGGTCTGGCAAGCTGACTTCTTCTTTTTTTACTCCACACCCTCGGATATTTTTCATGTTTAGTCTTAGAGTCTTCAGCTCCAACTGCCGCTGACTCACGTGACTGTACTGTAAACATGGCTTTGTCAAGTGTTAGCCAACAGTTGAATGCTTACAGACGTCCGTGAGAGTAAAGTTGTGGACCAAGCTGAAACTAAAACACGGAGCTGAAAGATGCTAAACTGCACCTTAAACACAGAACTTTAATTGATCGTTAACATAAAAGTACTGAGTGGTGCAGCTTTAGGATTGTTTTTGCCAAACTACTTTTTTTTAAAAATTAGCGGTCATGAACTCTGCAAGCAACCAGTTAGGTAAGAGGACAGTTCGACTTTGCAAACGTATGACTGTCAGATGATCAACAGCTCTCACGGTGCTCTGTCAATCATCACTTCTTGCTTTTCTTCTTCCAGTCATGCATCAGAAGGTGTGAACTTTGCCTCTTGCACAATCCAGTGTCAGAAGATCGTTGTTTGGAAACGCAAGGAGAGAGTCACACGTACGATTTTGTTTTGTGGGTTTAGTACACTTCAAAACACAAATGAACCACTGAGACGTGAGGTGACATCAAATCACTGCGATGAGTTGAAAGTTCATGTGTGCATGAATGGTTGTCTGGTCAGTGTGACTGAGGCTGACTGTCAGCTGGGATCGGCTCCAGCCCCCCTGTGATGCTTAAGGATAAGCAAGTATGGCTTATGGATGCTATGTTTAGCTAAATAAATCACAACGAGTTTTAAGTCAGGCCGAGCATAACTTCAGACTTTAAATCACCTGCTTACTGATTACGTTTACATACTGGATTGACACGACCTGACGTGTTCTTATTACGTCAACATGTGGAAAAGTGGAGCTGCTTGCGCCATCTTGCCTTCAAAAATAAGATTCTGACGTTTTCCACCGTTGCTGGACTCGTTTGACCGTGCAAACACAGCCTCCATCTTTCATTCCCTCTGCCAAAAATCTAAAGCTACATTTTATGTTTATTTCCGTTGTTATTTTTTCATTTTAAAACAAGTCCCCATCCACTTCAAGTTGTTCAGGATAATGCTACAACTCTGTTTTTGCTGTGAAGCTCCAGAAATCTTTGGTGGACGATGAAACTTCACCTGATAATCACTGAATTTTCATCTTTGTGTGAACTGTTCCTTTAACTGTCATATTAATATTAATAGCTGAATATTAGCGTGCATGTAAACAGAATCAGTGAGACTTTATTCCAAAAAAAGGTCGTGATCATCAGGGAAGAACACAGACGGATGCAGACGGATGTAAAATGAACGTATGTGTTCAGAGTGGATCGTCCTTCAGGAGCTGTGTTGATGTTGGACGAACTGCTTCTCCGTGTAAGTAAAGAAGACCACTTACAGACAGATGAATAGTTTCAACTCAGTGATTATTTCCTTCTGCTGTCATATTCAGAGGAACCTGTGGAGGAGATGAGGAGCGTAAAGGTCAGTCAGAGGCTGAGAGACAGTGGTTAGTGAAGAAATGAAAGAGGATGAAGATGAGGACGAGGGGGAGGAGAAGATCCCTCCGTCAGACACAGGGTCGGGCTCCGGGGCTCAGGAGAGTGACATAACCCCGGTGTGGTGTGGTCCCACAGCGAGCGCATTAATGAGCGTCTGAGAGGGATTTAAGCTCCAGGGCTTAGCACAGATCAGGCTCTGACTCTCAGCCTCAGGAGAACGGGACTGGACTCTGAGCCTCCATTATGGCACATGCTGGGAGAGACGCATTAAGGTTAACGCAGATGAAAGCAGGACCTGAAACACTGAGTGTGCATGTCGTATACGACCTGACACACAGGAGAGTTTGAGCCCGAGTGGCGATGAGCTGTCGTTTGTTTTGTGGGTTAGACTTTAAATCAGCATTGATGAAATCGACTACATGACGTATATTAACCCAAGTACTAGACTTTTAATTTAATTCTGAGGTGCTTGTGCTCATGAGTATTTCTATTTCCATGCTACTTTTCTTTAACTTGTAAAATCTGACGCATTGCTATAGTTTGTTAAAGCTACAACTCAACCAGCTACAACAGTAAAAAAAAGATGCTAACACATTTAAAAGGTCACTTCAGTGCTGGAAAAGTACAATTTCTTAAATCTAGGCCAGCTGCACAGTGGAAAGGTACAATTATTGTTTGACGATCAGATACATTTGTGCCCTCTGACTGTGCGACACTGTATGAGGCTTTGTTGTCATGGTTACAATAATAAACATGGGGTGACGGTTAGCTTGGTCATTGAATGTTTGTTAACATGATACTCGGCTAAAATTAAGAAAAGATGTTCAAAGTGACTGTTTTTTTACTCTCAGAAGGCCAAAATGAGGATTTAGCGTGTTGCGTAAACACAAAATGAAACTGCTCGGAGTGTTTTTCACTGTCAGACTGCCGAATGACTTATTTAGTGTGTGTAGTTTAACATTAAATGAAACTTTAACATTGTTATCAATCATAATCATGCAACTCTCTTCTAAGCAAACACTTCACATGTCTGCTTCAAACACTTCCTGGAAGAGAAACGCAGCTGAAACTAAGCAAAAGCGGTTCAGTGTGAGTGTTTTAAGGCCAGAATGAAGATTTGATACTAAATGAAACTTGAACCGTGTTATCGAGCGTGTTCATTCAACTCCGGATGTTTCTCAGAAGGAGAGTTGGATCAGTGTTGACTGTCAGTGGGGAACTGAACATCCGTGAGCGGTCCTTTTGTCTCAGTATCTGATCTGATGTTTTGTTGAATCATCCATCCACCTCAACTTCCTCTCTCTGTGGACTTTGTCATGTCATCTCACTTCCTCCTTTGCTCCTATCATGATGAGTACAGTTACTAGAGGGCTTTGTCTTTTGAGTGATACCTCTCTTTTTTTTTGCCGTTTTTGGGACACTTTCTGAAATGCCTGGTGCTGCCGTTCACCTGAGGAGGATGCTCACCGTGCCTTCAACACCGCCCCCACGAAGGGTGCTCCTTTCATGGCTCCTGCTAGAGGTGTGTTTGATCTGTCTGTCTGTCTATAATCTATAATCTAATCTATACCTCTAATACCTCTGTACTGTTACTTTAGCTCCTCTTTGTCTCACAAAGGGATCCAAATACTACTTCAATTACTGACAACCACTCTCTCGCATGTCTTTCACTTCTAATAATAAACGCTAAATACTTTACAGTGAGCAGCGAATATACATTTGGGACATCTATACAATAATCTCCACAAGTGTCGCATATTGACAACACTGCAGCGTATGATTGTTACTAAGCAGTAGTGTGTATGCCATAGACACTACAAATTTCACACGGAGGACAAAAAATGTCTTTGTGCCTTTAAGAAAACAGACCTGTCGTGAAAAAAAAGTTAATAAATATAAATAATCCTCACTGCAGGCCTTCGACTTTCTATAGGACGTGCTGTGTGAGAGAAAACAGCCCAAACGAGCGTTATGTAAACACATTCCCGGCACGCACAGCCCAAAAAGCCACAGCTGGTTGAATTTGCGTAAGAGGCCCCGGCTCAGACTCGGTGTATGCCATCCGGGTTTGTAGATCACTGCAAATCTGCTTTGGTTCAGTCCTGTGTCACAGGCACCGACTGCATGGTACTGCAACGGATGGATTAACATAAGTGCAGGATTGAGGTTGTCCCAGATAACTGGAGTATCAAAAGGGACTTTTTGGCCTGACTGATTTCCAAAAACATTCACGAAACTTTGCAGGGGTTGTCCAAAGGTTGCTGGATTGTGATACGCTCCACATTGAGTCAACTATTCACTGTTTAAACCTCGCTGAGACATTTCTTTGGTCTGTGAGTGAAATATGAGAACGCAACTACTGTCTCAAAGCAGACGCGATGAACTATTAGAGGGGGTCGGCCGGACATGAAAACGTTTGTGATTCCTGATTTCATTCTCTACAATTATAGGAAACGTCAAGGAAAGTGTATCCGATGCCCCGCGGCACTGAGGAGTGATGTTTTGGTGAGCGAGTCACTGTGTGTGTGTGTGTGTGTGTGTGTGTGTGATTGTGTGTGTGTGTGTGTGTGTGTGTGTGTGTTGTCGGCTTCAATCACACAAAGGAGCAGAGTTTTGTTGACTCGATATCCGTTTCTGCCAACCGCAGTGGAACATGCTGTACTTCTTGTTTAACCAGAATTATCTTTTGTTGTCTATTTTGACATTTTTTTGGGAGATTTCACAACATAATGCGTTGTTACCTCTTGTTGCTCAATAAATTAGCTGTTTCTCCTTGTTTCCACTCTCGCTAAGCTAAGCTAATCGTCTTCTGGCTCTAGCTACACAGTTAGCATAGCCAGCAGACTTGAGACATCCATCTTCTAATTCGTGGCGAGAACACTAATAAGTGTATTTTTCGCAATATGTAAATCTGAATTTATAGCAACATGTCAGTCTTCCTGCCAGCACAGATAGCCATGACCGCTCATTCGGGCCTGTTGGTTTTGTAAACCTTCGAGACGAGGCTTTGTAAATGTTTAATAATGTAGAAAATGCATTCATCATGCATCTCTTCTTGTTCAGCTGTCTGACCACAACAGCAATGAAGCAATCAGATCAACAAACTACATGTAGCAGCAGGGCGTGTCCAGAAATGAAACTTGGTGGAGTCAGTCAGGTGAAGTGTGAAAACATCTTTTTATATCGAGAAAAGCCTTCAGTGCTGTTCTTGGTTCTTCTTTCAACACGGAAATACTCTCCGGTCCTGATAAGTGACGCTATAGCAGCATCTACGCTGACGCATTTGACGACAGACGCTTCTCTCGCTAACCCGCAGCTGCCAGTAGTTCCTCATAGCACACCGACTGGTCTGAAACCACTTTGGTTTGGCCACGAGCGAGTAGCTCGATCATGTGATCTCGGGAATACAGCTGTCTCACACTCAAGTTCACCTTGTCAACTTAAAAGGTGATAATGTCATGTTATTTGTATGTTAACATGTTATAAACTTGACCCAAAGTGGCCAAATGAATCAGTGATGGCTGTTTTAAAGACAAACACTGTGTTTCAGCGCTTAAAAGTAAAATAAACACGTTCGTACGTGTTTGTTTTACAGCAGCGCATCAGCTGATGTGTGGTCTGATGTGGTGCCGGCTGCTGTCGAGAGAAACCCACAAACATTTTCTAATTTATTTATTTTTTTAAAGCAAACATTAATTTGCATCTGAAAGGGAGAATTCACTGTGATGGCGAAATTAGAGCTAATTTGCCAGAAGCACTTACTCTGGCATGAATATGAGGGAAGGTCATGCACTAACAAGTACAGCCAGGCACTGATTAGTGGGTAATGCACTTACTCCAGTAAGTGGAGTAAAGCGCTCCACTGTATAATTGGGATAGACTGGATTTGCCTCACTTGGTTGGTCTGCCAGCATGGCACAGTCTTAACAGTTACAGGAACACTTCGCTTACAGCTGCTCATTTCATCAGCTCGGGGTGTAAAAATCAGCGGAACAAAGAGCTTCTGTTGAAGAGAGAAACCTGGAGAGAGAAAAAAAACTGCAAATGAAACACCTTTTACATCATTTCATTTTATCGAGTGTTTGCATTTATTATATGCTGTTGGACTGTGGTTCTGTTGGGAGATAATGAGACAGTTAACATGGCTTCCTCTAATGGATTTTTTTTTTCATTTTCTACTTTGCTTTGGCCGTCCGTCAAACAGCGTTTTAAGACACTAAAACAGCCATTTTTGAAAATGCCTTCTGCAGTACAGATTTAAAAACTCTGGTGTCTAACTACTGGTTAGTTTACGTTTAGTTGGCGCTGTTGGTGTTTCTGAAAGGTCTGAAGTAAGGGTTCAGAAACAGGCTGCAAATAACGATGAATGAATAAATAAAAAGCTTCTGTCGTTACCACCACCAAAGATAATAAGCTCGTTACACATGCTCAAAATGTTCTTCTCTGGTGTTTGACGTGTAGTTGATGTAGACGTTTGAAATCGTTTTGCGTGCTCGTGTACGGAGATGTTTTGCAAAATGAAACTCATGTGGACAGGATTCCTTGTTTTCTTTCTTTTTAAATGGGGACATTCTCAAAAATATCTGTCTGTATCTGGATGAGTGTAACAGGGTAGACCTGAATCATCGCCTTCACACTTATTCTCATTTCTTGTGAGCCAGTGGCTGTGGTTCAGGTGCCAATTCAAGGCAGGCGTGTCCGACTGTGCCTCAGTCCAAAGGCAGAGCTCGGCT